>NC_087151.1:4687500-4717500 GCF_035594125.1 Scylla paramamosain | reverse complement strand
CTCTCTCTCTCTCTCTCTCTCTCTCTCTCTCTCTCTCGCCATTAATTCTTACCAACTCGTTATTTCCTTGATGATATTCAGTAGTTTCAAGGACCCACCTGTTGCAAAGCTTCCTTCCTTCATCCCTCTCCTCACTCTCACCTTCCCATCTTGCCATCCTTACCTTCTCTCGTTCCGTCATTCCTCAGTCCTTCCCCATTTCCACCTTTTCGACCTCCTCCAGCGGCCTTGACCCATTCCTCCACTTTCTTTCTTCCTTCGTGTCATCCCCCCTACCCCCACAGCACACACACACACACACACACACACACACACACACACATCCCTTTTTCTCCCTCCTCAAACTCTCTTATTATTTTTCTTTCTCTCTCTCCTCCAGTTACGTCCATTCCTCATCATTTGCAGCACAAACACACACACGCACACAGATAAGAATAAACACTTTCACTTGTCATGACAATCGACGCACACACACACACACACACACACACACACACACACACACACACACACACACACACACACACACACACACACACACACACACACACACACACACACACACACACACACACACACACGTCTGTCATCAACGATCCTATTACCTTATTCCACGACAGTGTCTGGAAGAAGAGGAGGAGGAGGAGGAGGAGGAGGAGGAGGAGGAGCAAGATGATTAGCAGGAGGGAAAGGAGGAGGAGGAGGGGGAAGGAGGAGAAATAATACTGATAATAATAGTAACTGTAGTAGTAGTAGTAGTAATAATGATAATAATAATAATAATAACAATAGTAATAATAATAATAACAATAATAATAATAATGAGGTAGAAGAAATAAAAGGAGGAGGAGGAGGAGGAGGCGGAGGGATGAACAGGCGGGAATGCGTTGGTGGGGAGCAGCGGTGGGAAGCGGGGAGGCGGGAAGGCAACAGTGGGAGGAGTGTGTGTGTGTGTGTGTGTGTGTGTGTGTGTGTGTGTGTTGGAGATGGGGGGGGGGGAGCGCACTGTTCATGCCTGCACTCGGATTCATGAACGCCTGTGGACAATAAATATTAAATCCGCCTCGATCGATGAGAAGCAGAAGCGGCGGCAGCGGTGGCGGCGGCGGCGGCGGCGTCCAGCGCTTGACGGCGGCGGCGGTGGCGATAACCCTGAGGTATCGAGCAACTGGGTGGTGATGGTGGTGGTGGTCGTGAAAGGTCGCTGAGATTTTCAAGGTTGTTGCTTTTAGTGGTGTCTTAACGAAGGGAAAATACAAAGGCCAGTGTAAAAATAAAGGGAAGAAAAGCGTAAAAGAGAACTGGATGTGCACTTTTAAAGAGAAGATAAAGGACAATATAAAATAAGTGAGAGCAAAACAGAATAAGATGTGTACCTTTTTTTAATTAAGGGAATGATGTGTTGGAAGGGGTAGGTGACGGGAACTTGCAGGAGAATGGAACTTGTAAGATATAGAAGAGGAGAGAAGGCGAGAGGAGATTGATGGAGAAGGCAATGGAGAAATAACAAGTGTGAGCAAGAGAGAGAGAGAGAGAGAGAGAGAGAGAGAGAGAGAGAGAGAGAGAGAGAGTGTGGGGGGAAGGGGCAAAGAGCACTAAGAGTTTGACGTCATTGAGTTACAGTACAAGCGAGGGGAGACCGATTGACAGACAGACAGACAGACAGACAGACAGACAGACAGACAGGCAAACAGAAAAATCCAGAATAATAAGATGACAACAAAAGGGAAGATGAAGTGAAAGGAACCAGCACAAATGAAGACAAAAGAGTGAGAGAAGAAATAAATAAAAGATCAATTGACAACATAAAAACAGAGAGGCGGAGGCGGTGGATGTGTGCGTATGTCCATAATGATAAGGTGTACATACTTTTTTGGAGTGTTACCTTGACACCAGTGGTAATTCATTGTTTCTTTATCTTTAACAACCATCACCGACTTAGGAGTGTTACAGTCTACATTGGTTTGGTTCTCAGTCTCTCTTCTTAGACGCTGCGGTGTGTGTGCCTCTGGTGGGTGCTGATGAGTTCTGCAAGGGTGGTTTCATTGCCCAACTGGTAGTGTGACAAGGAGTATGCTGCGCTGATACTATTTAAAGATTACACTCTAAGGATCGGTTGAATGTTTTTGAGGCCTTTCAAAGCAGTCCCAGCGAGAGCTCAGATGGTTTGTCTGTGGTGACCCTTTGCTAACATCCAAGCTTCTATTGAGAAAATGTTTGCAGGGGCGCGCACACACACACACACACACACACACACACACACACACACACACACACACACAGAGAGAGAGAGAGAGAGAGAGAGAGAGAGAGAGAGAGAGAGAGAGAGAGAGAGAGAGAGAGAGAGAGAGAGAGAGAGAGAGAGAGAGAGAGAATTTGTTCGTTTTCGGATATGGAAATATTTAGGAGACCACAGTACAAACGTGACTAAGAAGTTGTCAGCGATTATAGGGAAGTTGGTACAGCGGTGAAAGAACCTTATTACGTAGTGACTGAGGAGACCCACCTAGGAAAAGAAAAAAAAAGACTTGTACTAATGCCGTTCCCCATTAAGAGACAAGAAGATTCGAGAGAGAAAGGACAATTTAATTTATAGTATATGTGTGATTGCTGCTTGGAATATGACACACACCTTGGCCGCAACTCATCTACTTTCAAAAGGCTATAGTTGAAGCTCCACGGATTTTTAAGGGTGTTTTTCCGGTTATAGTGACACAATGATAATATTTCTACATTATTAACAGTCAAAACACTCTTGAACACCCTGCTAATCGTCTCTGTGGCCTTTGAAAACAGTCGCAGTGGGAGAGCAAAGCATTTGTGAATAAATGACCAAAAGAACGATGCCTACTACATTGCAAGAACATTATAACGCCACCTACACACGCTGCTCAAATGGGAGTAACTGTGTAGGGAGAGGAAAAGTAATGAAATGTGCGATTCTCAGGTAATAGAAAGGTTGTTACATTATTCCTGCTCTCAGTAAATGCTTAATGATGTGTATGTGAGGGTGAGTGTGTGCGCGTGTGTGTGTGTGTACGTACGAGTGTATGGGCTGCCTGTCTTTGCTGGGGTATCTAGACAGAGTATGTTAATTGTAGAGCACGAAGAGGATGAAGTGGAGATTTGATTTTGAGCTGAAGGAGACATGAGAGAGAGAGAGAGAGAGAGAGAGAGAGAGAGAGAGAGAGAGAGAGAGAGAGAGAGAGAGAGAGAGAGAGAGAGAGAGAGAGAGAGAGAGAGAGAGAGAGAGAAGAGACAGACAAACAGACAGACACACACATAAACACAGTTCCACAGACACAGACAGAAACATGTACGTACAGAATATGCCCCCTTCAACCCCTCCCTTTTTCCAACACACACACACACACACACACACACACACACACACACACACACACACACACACACACACACACACACACACACACACACACACACAGCAAACGTCAATAAACATTCCTCCAAGTCACTTTAGCGTATAACCCTTTCGATCCCCAGCCGCCGAGGAGTGACCGCAACATACATACATTCATTCCCCTTCTCGCCCTAATGAAAAGGCCCCGCGTTGCCAAAGTGCTCCTCCCGCTGCTGGAATGTGCGGCGCAATGGGAGGTGAGCGCCACGGAACGATCTACCCAATGGCACGTGAGCTCAGGCAGGTGGCGGCCAATGGCGAGTCGTGTTAGGGGGACGCGTGAGAACCAATGGCTTTGCGAGGAGTCTTCTTCGGGAAGTCTTCGTGTGATTGAAGCATGAATGTTTTAGCTTGGCAATGTGACGAGGAGGAGGAGAAGGAGGAGGAGGAAGAGGAAGAGGAGGGTCTAGGGAGGGAGGAAGAAGAGGGTCTAAAGGAGGAGGAAGAGGAAGAAGAGGGTCTAGAAAAGGGGAAAGAGAAAGAAGAAGGGTGGTCTAGAGAAGGAGAAGGAGGAAGCAGAGGGAACAGAGGAGGAGGAGGAAGATCTGAGAACAAGATTTATTACAGAAGGAAGAAAAAAAGAGGAGGAAGATCTAGAAGGCACGTGGTTAGGTGAATATCAATAAAGCATACAAGAGGATAAAGAAAAAAGAAGGAAGAAAAGGAAGAGAAGGAGGAGGAGGAGAAGGAAAGGGTTAGATAAAGAGACAATAAAAAGATAAAAGAGGATCAGAAAAAAAAAGGAAAAGGAAGAGACTGGATAATGCATGAACAGATGAAAAGGCAATAAACAATAGAAAGAAGAAAAAGAAGAACAAGAAGAGAAGAAGAATATGGTGGTGATGATGATGATGATGATGATGATGATGATGATGATGATGATGATGATCTGGAAGGCGCAAGATAAGGTGAAAAATCAGTGGAAATACAGAGCGAAAGAGAGGAGGAAGAAGAAGATATAGAATGTATGAGGTTAGGTGAAACGTCAATAGAAATAAGGGAATAAGAGAAGGAAAAAAAAAAAAAAAACAGGACTAGGAGGAGGAGGAGGAGGAGGAGAAAGAGGAGACTTGGTAGGCACAATGTAGGATGAAAATTCAATAGAAACACACTTACTGTTAGAGATTAGAAATAAAAAAATGCCATTAAGATGAAAACATACTAAAAAATATATAAATGAATAACAAAAACAGAGAAACCATAATATTAGGAAGCTAAAAATCATTAAACAAACAAACATCACAATTCGCGGAAAGAAGACGATTAAGATTTACGAAGATTCAAAGATAAAAGAATAAGTATTGAATCATATATATAGAAAAAGTAATTACAAATGCAAACAGGTAATAAGAAACTATTAATTAAAGAGGAATAAGGACAACACAGGTAATGGCAATGGCGGCGGAAGTTTGGTCATCACAGTAGCTCCATTTTTTTTCTATAAATTTCCCTGTATGTGTTACCTTCACCACCACCACCACCGCCACGACCACCACCACCACCACCACGACCACCACGAACACGACCATCTTCACCGTCATCCTACCGCTCAGATAACCAATAGTAACTCGTCCCCTCCCTCCTCCTCCTCCTCCTCCTCCTCCTCCTCCTCCTCCTCCTCTTCCTCCCTGCTCCTCGCCCCCAGCGCCTGCAGGGTCACATCAGGTCAGGAGATCACTGTTGACCCGTCCCTCCTGCTCCTCTCTCATGTCTATTTGTTGTGTACACGTCTTGGCCGAGATGAGACGCTGCAGTGTGTGTGTGTGTGTGTGTGTGTGTGTGTGTGTGAGAGAGAGAGAGAGAGAGAGAGAGAGAGAGAGAGAGAGAGAGAGAGAGAGAGAGAGAGAGAGAGAGAGAGAGAGAGAGAGAGAGAGAGAGAGAGAGAGAGAGAGAGAGAGAGAGAGAGAGAGAGAGAGAGAAATGCAAAATAGCACAAAATATAACGAGAAAATCTTAGACACCACAAACAACACACACACACACACACACACACACACACACACACACACACACACACACACACACACACACACACACATACAAACAGTTCTTTATTAAGCAGTGGTGTCTTGAATTCTGGGATCACCTTGTTAACTAATACTAGTGTAACATATTGAAGTTAATCTTATTTTGCAAGTGATGTTTGAATTGTGTCACGCTAAAATATCCGGACATAAGTTTGATGTACCCACTTAATTTTTTAGTGAAGTTAAGTTAGAAATTTATTAGTGTATGATGTTAATCCCACTTGAAGTGACCTGACCTTAGTGAGCGTGAGCCATTTCATTGCAATCACAATAACATTAATTAAAGATGATGACCGCTTTTGACTTTCCCTGGGGACCGGAAGCTCAGTATGCCTATTTTATTTATTTATTTTATTTATTTATTTATTTTTTTGTATCGTTTTGTTGCCGGTGTCTCTCCTACATAAAAAAAAAAAAACAGGTACCCAGTGTTTCCAGCGTGGGCATCTTTACGTAGGTTAGGTGTTGACAGGCCTATTTCTTTATCATTTATGTACTTATGTTTCCTGTTTGTGTATGTTTCGTTGGGCAGGGCAGTCGAGGGTTGTGTGTGCCAAGAGGGACTTACTGGTTCCCTCGTGCTGGTTGGCGAGGAAGTGCGTGTCAGAGCCTGTAAATAAGTCTATGGGCGTGTAGCGAGGTGTTTCATCTGTGTGTGTGTGAGAGAGAGAGAGAGAGAGAGAGAGAGAGAGAGAGAGAGAGAGAGAGAGAGAGAGAGAGAGAGAGAGAGAGAGAGAGAGAGAGAGAGAGAGCATAAGGTAAAGAAGCACAGTTTCCCAATGATGTATGAAAGTTAAACAAATAAATAAATAAACAAACAAAATATATGTACTTTTTATTTACTTTTATCACTAATTACTTCTTTTCTCCATTTACAGAATCACCGAGAAGTGAAGGCCAAGACGACGTGACCCACTACCACCACCACCACCACCACCACCTTTCCTTCCCCCTCATCACACCCCACCACAGACACTACAACCACTGCAACACATCACCTCACCTTTGACACAATCATCTACACAGTAAACCCAAACTCACCACCACCTTCCTCTCATCACACCCCCAAAAATCACCATAATCACTCATTTCACCACCACATTGTACCTTAACCCACCATCACCGCTATCACCACCACCAAACTGCTGCCACACCTCGCCACTATCTCTCCCACACTGCCCATCCGTGCCATGCAGTCACTAGTTCGCTACGTGACGCTGTGTGTGTGCTGGGGCTGCGTGGGGGAGATGACAGGCACGCAGATCGCTAACATGGCCATCTCAGCTCACGGTCAGCCAATACCCAACACCAACACGCAAATAAACGCAGTCTTGAGCCAACCACTACAGACCCATGACTCGCCTATACAGATCCTTCCTGAGCAGCCTCCGCCTCTTCCCTCCAATGGTCAGCCTCTACATAGCCACGACGCCGGCCTGCACAGCCTCCCCGAGCCTCCTTTAGTGTCCCTAGAGGAGCCTCCCACCCCTGAGACACCCATACATATCCTCCCTAAGCAGATGCCCCTCCCTGCCCCGTCTCATGGCCACCCGCAGCGCTCCTTCCAAGTACTGAAGAGAATAGATCGGCCGGATTCTAAGCCAGAGACTGTAGGTGAGTGAGTGAGTGGGTGAGTGAGTGAGTGGGTGAGTGAGTGAGTACCTGTGTTAATTTAGCTTGTTTGCTTGGATTCCCGTTTGTGGATTTGAGATTTACAAGTTTCACGATAGCTTCTAAATGTGAGAGAAATGTATGTTTGTTTAGTTGTTTGACATTTGTCCTTTCTTTCGGCTTTATAAGTGGGATGGAAGCGGAAAATAGCAGCATGGTGATTGATTAGTTGATTGACTGAGTGAGGGACTGACTGGCATATATACCGGCACCGCAAAGTCAGAACGATAAGGCGCCGTTCACGACACAGGAGGAGCAGAGGCAGGATAGCTGAAGTGTCAGAAAGGGCAGACACAGGTCGGGAGTGCCACAAACAGTCCCTCTCGTGTTGCAGTAAAGTCATTGAAGCGTCTGTCATTGTGTGTGTGTGTGTGTGTGTGTGTGTGTGTGTGTGTGTGTGTGTGTGTGTGTGTGTGTGTGTGTGTGTGTGTGTGATTACAGTGCCTAATCGACCAGGACTTAAAACTGCAATCCATAAATTAGAAGAAAGAGTGAATATTTTACGACCTTCAGAACAGCAAGATTCCTTATATTCAAAGAGACAAATTCCAGACAGCTGTAGTTGAGAAAATAACATTAATTCTCTCTCTCTCTCTCTCTCTCTCTCTCTCTCTCTCTCTCTCTCTCTCTCTCTCTCTCTCTCTCTCTCTCTCTCTCTCTCTCTCTCTCTCTCTCTCTCTCTCTCTCTTCGTTCCCGCCAAATTAGGGCTAGGAATGAATATTTTCGAGTCTTGCAATTACAGAGATATTAAGCAATTTTGTTTTGATTGCATTGGCGATGATTGTGAAAGTGAGAGTGGTGGTGATGGTGGTAGTGGTGGTGATGGTGCTGGTGGTACTGGTTATGTTCGCTAATAGGAAGAATTTTTACGGTGCTGTGCTGTTGTGGAGAGTGGTAATGATGGTGGAGGTGGTGGTGGTGGTGCTGGTGGTGGGTGTCGTGGTGAGCGTGGTGGTGATGAAAGTTGTGGTCGCAGTGGTGGTGATGATGACAGTGATGGTGGTGGTGGTGGGTGATGTACGAGTATCAGCGCGTTGGTGAAGAAAGTTGTGGTTGCAGTGGTGGTGGTGGTGGTGGTGGTGGTGGTAGCGGCTTGACGTCATTATCAGATAAACTTTAAAAGGGCAAAAAAAAAAAAAAAAAAGGAAGGAAATAAAAGGAGGAGGGGGAGAACGATAGTGAAGAGTAATTATAGGACTAGAAATGATAACGGGGAATGGGAATGGGAAGAGGAAGAGAAGAAATACCACGAGATTATACCGTACATAAAGATCGAATCAGTGAGCCATGCACAAAAGTCGCGGCCACACAAAAAAAAAAAAAAAAAAATCGAGCGAACTTACCTAAACTTAGCGCAAAACAACAACAAAACCCGAACTACTACTACTACTACTACTACTACTACTACTACTACTACTACTACTACTACTACCACTACTACTACTACTACTGCTACAATTAAACAAGAATCGGGGAAAAAAAACAGCGGAATAAAGCAGTGTGGTAGAAATAGAAAAGAAGATAGAGGAACCCCCAAAAAGAGTAGTAAAGAAAGAGAAAGAGAGGAAGAAAACAAGCAATAGAAGGCGAGATGAAGGTGAAGCAGGGAGGAGGGTGGTGTGTCAGATAATCGTGTGTAAATTTTAATCGTGTTAAATTAAATACATGGGCTTCTTATTTTGCGGTTTTTAGAAATGAATGGTTGTTGTAAAGTTTTAAATGCAGTTATTGTAATATGGGCAAAAATAAATAAATAAAAGTGGATTATAATGTATCTATTAGGCAGAAAAGTACTTGTGGTGAATAAAACTATTAATCTATCTATCTGTCTATCTGTCTATCTATCTGTGGCCTTGAGTGTTCCCGGCCACGTCGCTTCTTGAGATGGAAGGCAGTGCAGTATTCTCAAACACCAGAGCGTCTTATCACGATTACCTCTGACTTGTTATAATGAAGGTTGTTGGTGTTTTCAAGAATGTTTCCAGGGTTTTCCTAATAGTTTAACCCTTTCACTGGGATATGCAACAATTCGCACTATTAAAAAAAACAATGTATGAAATATTTATGAGGATCTATAAGAAAAAAAAATATCAGTAAAAAGGTTAGTAAGTATTTAGCATCGTCGTTACCAGAAAACACTCTTGAAAACCTAATTATGTATTTTTTTACGCGCTGTATGAAAGGTTATTGTGGGTTTTCAGGAGTATTTCCATGATTCTCTTAATAATATGATGAACATTTAGCACCATCAATGGTAAAAAAAAAAAAAAACCCTCTTGAAAACCTAACTAGGGAAGGCAAGATTTTTAAGATTTTCAAGAGTATTTTCATGACTGTACTAAAAGTTTAACAAGTGCTCACCATCATCGACCAAAAAAAAAAAAAATGAAAACACAGCTAATCATCTTTGCGGCCTTTGAAAACAGCCATGACCAAGGAGCAAAGCTTTTCTAAATAAACACAGGAGAACACAGGACTAAGTGGGCTGCGGCGCGTGAGGCGAGGTGGGGCGAGGCGAGGTGAGGCGAGGCGAGGCGACGCGTGAGTTTTGGTGATAGAAAGTGGCCACATCGTAAACATTTCTCTACCTTACTGTTAAGCATTGCAGTCTTGCGGAATGTTTGCTGAGCTGCACTTACCTTGCACGCTTTATCGGATCCCTCCATCACACCCTGAAGAGAACCCCGGGCATTACTGTGTTATTTAAGCGTGTAGGTCTTAACTTTGTGGTTTATTAAAGGTTTTGTAATGGTAGGTGGTGTCGAGTTAGTTTGATTTGCTTCCATAAGTCATTCAGTGTTCGTAATGGTCAGTTTTGGTTTTATTGGCGTCTGAAGTTTATTGTTTGTTTGTTAAGCTGTTTTCTTTTATATATTGTTTGCTTGGGTGGTTCTTGTTTAGTGTGTGTGTGTGTGTGTGTGTGTGTGTGTGTGTGTGTGTGTGTGTGTGTGTGTGTGTGTGTGTGTGTGTGTGTGGTTTTGCTGATTTATTTATTTATTTTATCTATTTATTTTCCAAGTATTATGGAGAGTGATCAAGGACACAGTAATGGTTGATAAATGCTACCTCACAATGCTGTTTCCAAAAAAAGAACCAGGGGGAAGATCCGATGGAATGGCCGATTTTTATTATTATTATTATTATTATTATTATTATTATTATTATTATTATTATTATTATTATTATTATTATTATTATTATTACTATTATTATTATTATTATTATTATTATTATTATTATTGTTGTTATTATTATTATTATTATCATCATCATCATCATCATCATCATCATCATTATTTTATTGTTTTTATTTATTTGTTTATTCATTCATTCGTTCATTCCTCCATTTATCTATTTATATTATTCTATGGGTGGCGGGAGGACGGATGTTTGGCTGTATACTGTCATCTCAGGATAACATAATAGCATAGGAAGTCTTGCATATCGATGACTTCCAAATTACCTGAACTGTTTCACGAGAGGAGTACCTTTAGAAAGAAACTGACCCCTCCCATTTGAAAATCTGTTCTTTCTAGTATTGTTTGTGGAAGGGCGTCAGATTAATGGACTCCTTTACACCACTTTCGTGACCTTGGCCGGCATTCTTCGCGCACCAAAGATAAATGAAATAAAAGAAATGAATAAATAAATAATAATAACGAAAAAAAAAATCTGGTACTGGTTTAGGGTATGACATACAAACAACAACAAAAAAGAAAACAAAGGTGCAGAGAAAAAAAATTGGAATACCTGATCTGGTAGTGAATACTGCGAAGACAATACCAACGCATAAGCAAAAGGATCTGTAGCAGTGCCAGTAAATCTATGTGACTGTGCTGAGAAAAAAAAAATAAAAAATAAAAAAACAAGACAAGATGTAGCAAATAACTGCATGCTGTCTAGTGTTTGTGACTTGTTATGGTGAAATACTCGCCTCGTCATTGTTCAAAAATTAATGGTACCCTGATTTGTCGAGTTTTAGGAAGAGGTATGGTGATTTGGATAAGTAAGTGCGTGCGTGTATGTGTGTGTGTCTGTGTGTGTGTTTGTGTGCAGGGAGGGTTCAATGATGGTGATGAGCTTTAAACATGCTGTGGTGATGGTGTATGTTGTGGTGGTGGTGGTGGTGGTGTTGTGGTATTTCTAGTGGTAGCGAGGGGTGGTGACAGTGTTAGTGGTGTTGTTTGTTATGGTGGTAGTGTTGTAATGGTTATACGTAACAGTGTGATGGTTGTGGTGGTGGTAGTAGTGGTGGTGGTGGTGGTGGTGGTGTTTAGAGTGTTGGTTGTGTTGAAGTGGCCATGAGAGTAGTGGTGAAATGATGGTGATGGTGGTGCTGAAGTGATGGTGGTGGTGGTGGTGGTGGTGGTGGTGGTGGTGGTGGAAGTAGAAACAGAAGAATCAGTTTGCTACACCTTTCCCAGAACCGAGCACACACACTCACACGAATTTACGTCGCAGTATTGCAAATCACACACACACACACACACACACACACACACACACACACACACACACACACACACACACACACACACACACATAATACCGCTGTCAGTCAGTAATTTTCTCAAGAGAATGCGCGACGAATCATGCAAACCATCAGAGAGAGAGAGAGAGAGAGAGAGAGAGAGAGAGAGAGAGAGAGAGAGAGAGGTGGATGTCCTCCTAATTTTCTTTTCAAGTTTCACGGCCATAATTTCCTTTATTACACACTGATTCCCCACGACGAGCAGAGAGGAGTGTCGTATCTTCAATGCCTGACACATTAATTGTTCACCAGCAAGTATTACGCACGTTCTACATTCATACTTTTCCTTTCTTGTCTGCAGTCACGCGAACATCGTAGCCAAGCACATCATCTAATTTGTTCTATACGTACGAAACATGTAAACTTCATCTTTTTTGTATTTAATTTGCAGCCTTAACGTCTCTCCATGCTGTGTGTGTTTTTGTTAAATTTCGTTATTCTCCCCATAAGAACGTAAGAGAGAAACTGTATAAGGCAGGTGGCGTGCATGTGGCTCTCCCTTTATAAAACATAGCGCTCATATCAACCTATTATATCTATCTATAAATCTACGTTAACCTCTTTTAATTAAACCTCCTTATTGACTCAGCACTACCAACTGATTACTGAGCCTCTTCCAGTCATCTAGCACTCTATTTGACAACCAGTTTCTTTCTATCCGTTCTCAAATGCGTGCAAACTCATCAGGCTTGAATCCATTGCCTCTTCTCCAATCCCTGTCTACTTAACTTAACCTTGCCTTCATCACCCTTGTTTATCACCACGTACATTATCAAATCGCATTCAGTATTCTCTCTTATCACGCCTCGCTTCCTGATTCACGTAACACAGAACATCATTCAAAAATTCACGAGCTATTCAAATATCTTCCTCTCACATCCGTTCCTTGTGTCAGTACTGGGCGTCTGTACTCCCGAGACTTGTATGGAATGTGAAAGGCTTGTATACTCTCTCTCTCTCTCTCTCTCTCTCTCTCTCTCTCTCTCTCTCTCTCTCTCTCTCTCTCTCTCTCTCTCTCTCTCTCTCGCTCTCGCATATAGCACCCTGTAACGCCTGATGGTAGCGCTGACTGTTATAGCGGCGTGACACGAGAGGTGGTGGCGTGACAGTGCTCGTGTCTGCCGCTGGATAGGTACTGGTGAATATTACAGGTGCACCCCAGCCACTCCTAGGTGTATCATTACTGCCTTTCATCACTTCTACATCCATCCATCCCGCCTTCACTATTGTGTTATCTCTCTCTCTCTCTCTCTCTCTCTCTCTCTCTCTCTCTCTCTCTCTCTCTCTCTCTCTCTCTCTCTCTGACACACCACTTTTCTTGTGTTTTCATTTGTTTTTCTCCTCCTTTTTTTTCATTTCAGCAAGACAGAAATAATTCCTAACCAGTAATTTCCTTTGTTATGGCGATTGGCTGACTGGCTGACGCTCCATCCATCATCCCCATTGGACATAACTAATCCTCCTCCTCCTCCTCCTCCTCCTCCTACGCCCCACGTCCCTAAACACCTACGTGAGGATTGGGGACGCTACTGCTGCTGTTCGTTATCTTATGTAAGCCTTTGTAATCCTCCTCCTCCTCCTCCTCTCTTCCTCCTCCTGTGCAGTGCTGTCGGAGCCGAGTCAGCGAAGCCAAGACCTTGTGAGTCTGTTAGAGGCTGAGGGTCTGGAGGGAGAGGAGAAGATCGTCCCGCAGAACCTGGAGGGAAGACCAATCAGGATAGCCCTCGCCAACGTGAGTCCAGATCTCCTCTTTTTCCTCTTTTTTCTTCTTTTTTTTTTTTTTTAGTAAATAATATTAGATAAAGTTATATGTTTTTCCTTCAGCTTTTCTTATCACTTTCTATGACTGCTTTATGTTGGACGGTGTTCTTTCTTTTCTGCCTCTAACTCACAGAATCTGTTGTGGTAGTGTAGTTACCAGTAAGGCTGTTATGGTCTGTTTTTTCCTTTGTATTCATTTATATTCCTCCGCTTTCTCCTCTTCCTCCACTTCTCCCACATTGGTTCCTCCTCCTGACACCTTGCAGGCCAGTGTGGCACTCTGGTGTTCTTCATGTCACTGGAGGCTCTGTAGGTCCTCCCTATCTGTAGCTCCTCTGTGACACTCTTTTTCTTCACGGTGTTCTGTGTGGATGTGGACTGTTCTCCCGTCCTGCAGCGCTGTGAGATCTGTCTAGCTGTCCTTGACCACTCAGGAATTATTCGTTCATGTATTGATTTAGAAATAGTCGTACAGACGCTCTTTATCTCTCTTGCTCAGCTCTGTAAAGTATGAAGGTGCTATCGTAGGTATCAAGACTTTATTTGCTGCCCGTGTGCTGTTAAATTTTGTAGACGCATCAGGCACCACACTCTTAAAAGGTAAATGCAGGTGTTGTTATCCCTCGTGACGCCACAACAGTGCTCGTGAAGCTCTTAAAAATTTATCCCAGAGAGTCTGAAGCACATTACCTTATCTAATTTAGGTGTCGAATTTCCTCCCATTATAAACTCAAGCAGTGAATGACGCTCATCCTGAATCTCATACATCTTATAATCTCTCCTTATACTCACCCATGGCTAACACCGCCGCTGTCCTCGCCCTTCGCTCTCATCCTCCTGCTCGTCTTGCCGCCGCCGCCGCTACGCCGCCACCCGCCGCCGCCTGTTTCTCTCCGTCCTTGTCGTTACACATTCTTCATCCTCTTGCCTCTTGGTTCCTTTCGTCCTCGTCTTCGTTCTTTTATCCTCTACCCACTGTTGCCTTCGTCCTCTCCGTCACTCGTGCTTTATCTTCCTATCCTCTACCTCCTTGTCTTCTTCGTCCTTCTATACCCTATCGTCTTCCTCGCCATCACCACTCTTCTCCTGCCACCTCCCCTGCAGTACCCCCCTTCCTTGAGATCACGGAGACTGGGGGGCGCGGCGGCGTGAAGGGGCGCGGCATGAGCTGGGATGTCATGAACGCCCTTGCTAGCTACTTCAACTTCACGCCGGAACCTGTAGCGGCATATGACAACCTGGTGGGCGTGAAGGGCGAGAATGGGTGGAAGGGCGCCCTGCAGCTCATTGCGAACGAGGTGGGTGGTGGTGGTGGTGGTGGTGGTGGTGGGAGCAACAGTAAATGTAATGTTGTTTCTCTCTCTCTCTCTCTCTCTCTCTCTCTCTCTCTCTCTCTCTCTCTCTCTCTCTCTCTCTCTCTCTCTCTCTCTCTCTCTCTCTCTCTCTCTCTCTGGTGTGTGTGTGCACGTGCCGTATTGACGAACAAGACGGTGTGTGTGTGTGTGTGTGTGTGTGTGTGTGTGTGTGTGTGTGTGTGTGTGTGTGTGTGTGTGTGTGTGTGTGCGTAAGTTTGCTTCTTCAAGTGTTTTTGCTCATTGCTTATTCCTTCTGTGTTTGTCCTGAGGTTATTGGCGGTCAGGAAGTATCTGTTTTTGTCAGCAGCAAGCGTAGTATGTGCGTACGTGCGTGTACAAGAGAGAGAGAGAGAGAGAGAGAGAGAGAGAGAGAGAGAGAGAGAGAGAGAGAGAGAGAGAGAATGACAGAACAATTACATCATAAAAATTACTTAAAAAACACCAGAAACTTGAAAATTGAAAGAAAAATCACAGTAGTTCTTAAGTCACTAAAGTCTAACAAGGAATCCATCAGTTACATAATCTAGAGTGACCAGGCATCCCCTCCCCCACGCTGCAGGAGGCGGAGTTCACGCTGATGCCGGTGACGGTGACGGAGGTGCGGAAGGAGGTGGTGGAATTCTCGCATCTCCTGGGCACCACTTCCTTCGGCATGCTGGTGAAGCGGCCTGAGTACACACCGAAGCCTGACGCCCTGCTCAAGCCCTTCAACAAAGAGGTGAGTAGGCGAGAATTGAGCGATAGCGGGAGAGGGTAAAAGAGAATTAAAAAATAACAAAAAAACACGGAGAATTGTAGACTAAAGGGAATGATGATAATAATAACAAAGGAAATAAGAAACAAGGAGAATTGTAGGCTAAGACATAAGTAAATTTTTGTATAATTTCAAGTGTAGCGGGAAGGGTAAACTTTGCACAGAAGATACTGGGGAAAATTAGCGGATTCACAGGAAATATATGTGTAGTTTTTTTTTTTTTTTTTTTTTTTTTTTATGGATTCACTGTTACCGGGAGGGCGTAAAGACAGGAAAGTGGTAACAGGAAAAATGGGAAAATAAAATGTACAAAAAGTAAGTAGATTTTCATGAATGCAATGGGAGCAGGAGAGGGTAAAGACGACAAAGGAGTGAGAGGGAAAAAACTAAAATTAGGTGACTTATATACAAACATCAGTAGATTTTTCATAATTTCATGATAAGACAAACTTTTTTTTTTTTTTACTGTAGTAGCTAATTCTCCGTATTTCATTATCTGTTTGTTATTACCATGCTTTTTTCCCCCTTTTTTAACGGACCAACTTAAGAAACTATTTATCTCTTACTTTGGTAGCTAACTGTACGCATTTCATTATCCTCTTCATTATTACTATCCTTTTCCTTTTTTTTTTTCCTTCTTTTTTAACGCAGACTAACCTAAATCAGCCTAACCTAACCAACCCTCACCCACACTCATGGTCAGCAGTGAAAAGCAACATGCTCATTCAGTTCCTCTGTTTACCATCAAAGAATAGAAAACTTAATTTCATTCTTTTCTTTTAAACTACAGAACTATTTTAAAGACTTACCATAGTATAAAAATAAACGCCTTCAAAAGTATACATAATTATTAGTTTGCCTAGCAGAGAAAGAGTTAACAAGAGAGAGAGAGAGAGAGAGAGAGAGAGAGAGAGAGAGAACCACACACAAAAAACATATCCTTACCTAACCTGCTACCTGTCTCCTCGGCCAGGTGTGGTTCTGGATTATAGGCTCGATGGCCACGATGGGTCCTCTTATCTACTTCATCATCGTGTTCCGCGTGAGACTGTGCCGCGGCGACCCCAAACTCACCCGCATCATGCCCTTTGACCAATGCTGCTGGTTTGTGTACGGCGCCATGATGAAGCAGGGGAGCGTTCTCAAACCCATCTCAGGTGCGTGCAGGGATAATAACACTGGGAACATTTACCATGCCTTAATCATTTCACAGCACTAGAAGCAATGTATGGGTTCTTTATAAGCGTCTATAAGAGAGAGAGAAAGGGATAAAGAAGACTAGATTTTGGAATGTGGGGAATACTGAATGAAAAGGCATGCGGAAGAAGAGAATAGAAGGGAAAGAATGAATAAAAAGGAATGGAATGAAAACTGAGTGAAGAGGGCATAACGAAAGAATGGAATAGAAGAAAGACATGGGGAGGAATGTGTAAAATAAAGGTATAGGGGAGAAGAAATCAGAAAGAAATGTGTAAAAGGGAAATTTGCAGAAGAGGTGAATAAAAGACGAGGATTAAGCTGAAATAAATGAAAGGCGGACATGGGAAAGAAAGAAAGAAAGGAAAGAGGGAGGCATGCAGATAGAGAGAGAATGAAAGAAAGATGAGGGAATAAATAAGTAGAAGTGAAGCGTAAGAAAAGAGAGGATTAAAAAAAAAAAAAAAAAAGCCAGGGAAGAATTAAGACCGGGAACATAAACCGACCGAAGAAAAACGAAAAGGGAGAGGAGAGATAAAGAGAGAGAAAAAGAAGGAGTTGGATAAAAAATCATGGAGACCTGGAAATGAAGAAATGAAAGGAGACATGTATAAATAGAAAAAGATCAGGAGATGGGGTGCGAGAGAGAGAGAGAGAGAGAGAGAGAGAGAGAGAGAGAGAGAGAGAGAGAGAGAGAGAGAGAGAGAGAGAGAGTTAGCCGGCGGAAAGGTGGAGTGACACGGTCTGGGGAGAGGAGGAGGGTATAGAAGGGGAGAAGAAGAAGAAGAAGTGGGTAGCCATGAAGCAGACGATTACAAGGAAGGGGGAGAGAGTTGAATCTTCCGCTAAAACCACAAAAATCCATCCCCATCTATTCCTGTCTCTCACTCGTGCGTCTTGCCCCTCTTTTACCCACTGCCCCACTTTTCAACCTCAACCTCCACTCACCTCCTCATTGCGGGACATTTCTTAAACCCCCTTCACTCATTTTTCCCTTCCCCCTTCCCCTCCCTTCGCCTCACTCACGGTCGCATGCACGCACTTCCTCCTTCCAACGGCCAGGTTCCAAGACCTTATAGAGGCATAGCTGCGGCAGTCTTCAGGTTGGGTTTTAAGAGTCCTTGGCGCCAGATGTCCCCAGTGTCGTGTTTTCTGTTCCTTGGTCCCTCCTTGCGCATCGTTCACGCACGCACCTCCTCCTTCTAGTAGCCCAGATTCCAAAACCTTATAGAGGCATAGAGTTTTCAGTTTGGGTTTCAAGTGTCCTCGGCGCCAGATGTCCCCAGTGTCGTGTCTTTTCTCAGCGGTGGTGCCAAAAAGTGTGTTCTCCCACAGACTCGTCCCGCATCCTCTTCGCGACGTGGTGGCTCTTCATCATGATTGTGACCTCCTTCTACACGGCCAACCTTACCGCCTTCCTCACCTTCAACGGCCTCCAGCTCCCCATTAACGAAGTAGCCGACCTCGAAAAGCACTCTGACATAACCTGGCTGGCCTCCCGCGACGGCGCCGTGGTAGACGTCATCACGGTGAGAGTTCCTGGGGGCGGGAGAAGACGGGTGCGCAGAGAACACACACACACACACACACACGTTCTAATGTCCAGTTTTCTCCTCGTTTATTGGTCTTCTCTATTCTTTCACTATTGTCCTCCTCCTCCTCTTCCTCTTCCTTTTTCTCCCCTACAAGTTTTAAGTACTAAATTTTATTCCCGTTAAAGCGTTCATCTAGATAACACCACCACCACCACCACCACCAGTATCTCACCATCACCACCACTACCACTTCCCATATCAGTAACAACAACAACTACTACTACTACTACTACTACTACTACTACTACTACTACTACTACTACTACTGCTATACTGAGAACCAAAAGAACAGTATACAGTTTCGTCAACCAATTTTAAGAATATTCGTTATCCTGTGTGTTTATTTATATGTATACCGAAGTACCATTCTTACATTAGGTAGTACGTAATATCACGAACAGATGCGTCAGGACCAGTACGTAGATCAAGGACTGTACTTTTTTTTTATCTGATTTTTTTTTATTATTCATGCATTTATTTGTTTTATTCATTTATCTACTTTTATTTTGTTCGATTTTATTTGTTTATTTACTTTTTTCTATTTGTTTATTCATTAGTTTGTACATTGACTGATTGATTGATTTACTTATTTATTTCATTAATTTTATCGTTTTTCCATTTTTTTTTTTCTATTTACTCATTATTATTCTCTTTTCTAACGAAGAAGGTATTTTTCCCCACGCCTTTCAGAGTCACCCTCAGCTGGAGATCCTGAGAGAGCTGAAGAAAAAGGGACGAGGGAGATACATCGACTCCAGGGAGGAGGCGCTCGCCCTTGTGCGCGCTGGAGGTGAGGGAGGCGCTGGGGAGAGGTGGGCGGAGATGGTGAGTGCTGGAGGAAAGGGAGGAAGGAGGCTGGAGGAGGTGAGATAAGGAAGAAAGATGGGAGGGAGTGATGATGGCCGGAGATAAGGAAAGGGAAGGAGGAAGTGTGAGAGGAGGAAAGAAAGCAGGACCTTGTGACCTGCAGAGAGAGAGAGAGAGAGAGAGAGAGAGAGAGAGGGTGGGGAGGGTTAAAGCAAGGAGACGAGTGAGAAGGAAGGAAAGTAGGAAGAAAAAGATTGTTTGAGGCATAGAAGAAAGAGTTTATATGACGAAGATAGAAGCAGAGAGATAGATAGAGAGAGAGAGAGAGAGAGAGAGAGAGAGAGAGAGAGAGAGAGAGAGAGAGAGAGAGAGAGAGAGAGAGAGAGAGAGAGAGAGCAGAAGGTATGACAGAGATGGAGTGTGTTATGGTAGTTAGACGGAGGCCGGAGGAGGAGGAGGAGCAAGAGGAGGAGGAGGAGGAGGAGGAGGAACCGGAGTGGAGGTGAATCTTGGAGAGAGGCAAGAGAGAGAGAGAGAGAGAGAGAGAGAGAGAGAGAGAGAGAGAGAGAGAGAGAGAGAGAGAGAGAGAGAGAGAGAGAGAGAGAGAGAGAGAAGGAGGGAGGAGGGAAGAGAAAGAAAGAAAGAGAACGAAGGATTCATCCAAATTCAGAAAAGTTCATTTACACCTAAGACATAATTTTATCACGAGGAGAAATGAACTACAAACAAGAAGATATAGAATGGAGTGAGTTTGTTCATATGTGCGTGTACAAGAACTGTGTGTGTGTGTGTCTGTGTGTCTGTCATTATGCCTCTGTGTTCCTTACTATTACACTTGAACGTCACCTGTACACCTCCCTGATTACCTTACCTGCACTTACCTGTCATATCGTGCGCCCTCATCTTGAAAACCCCAGTTATTGATGCCGGCACTTCGACGGGCGATATTTCCGGCGGCACTGCGGATAAACACATGACCAGTGCCTCCCTTCCTGATGCCTTAGTTGCTCACACTCCCAGAACAGCGGCAAGACAGACGGATACAATAAGACTAACCCGCATTTCAGTGTAAGAGGGATCATCAGCCATCAGCGGCGGCTCGAGATGAAGGATTTTGTGTGTGTGTGTGTGTGTGTGTGTGTGTGTGTGTGTGTGTGTGTGCTTAAAAGAAAGTTGATCAAGAAGCGGGGAACTTACTGGGAAAAATACTCACTGCCGTCACTCCAGGGATAATAAAAAGAGGATGACTATTGACCTGTTTTTCCCGAGTTGCTGCTGTTGCTGTCACGCCAGAATGTTTAATGGTTCACCTCAAGGCACGGCGGGAGTGGGTCTGGGTGAGGTACAATAGCAGGCAGAAGTCAAGTTATCTGCTGGGCTTTTATTGTGTTTAGTTATTTGTCTCGGTCTTGAGTCTGATCTGCTAACCCTTTCACTACCTGTCTGTCTGTCTGTCTGTCTGTCTGAGTGTCCCAGCTGATGGATTATTTACAAGTAGTGCATTTCGGAGAAGCAACAGCAACCCTTCTTCAACGCGGATTTATTCTAGTGTGCCTTTGCGTGTCCTTTCTTAATATCCTCTTTCTTAATTCTTTTTTTCTATTGATTTTTGTTTATTTTTATTCGTTTATTTGTTTTGGCGATACTAAAATGATCTGATGCATACTTTGACCTTTCAGTTTCAATCCTTGCAGTCTCTCTCTCTCTCTCTCTCTCTCTCTCTCTCTCTCTCTCTCTCTCTCTCTCTCTCTCTCTCTCTCTCTCTCTCTCTCTCTCTCTCTCTCTCTCTCTCTCTCTCTCTCTCTCTCTCTTAAACATTACTGCTTCCACCTTTTTTATTTTTTTTTCATTTGCTTGTACTTGTATTGACCTGGCTAGCTTTTGTCCGCTCCCTCCGGACAAAACACTGGTTTGAAGGTAAGGCGTCGGGGAGTCAGGATTGGTTCTCAGGTATGAAAAGGGACGCGAGAAGGAGAGAAAGGAAGGGAAGCAGTGAAAGATGGATATAGGGAAGAAAGGAAGGAAGGAATGCAGGAGAACAGACGTAACTGGAGGAAAGGCGAAGGGGATGGATAAGGAAAGCGAAGAATAGGAACAAGGCAAGAGCGAAAAGAATGGGGGAAATAAGGGCAGGAAAACAACAAATGAACAATGGAAAGGAAAGTAATTAAGGAAAAATGAGAGGAGAGAAGAAAGACAACTGAATAATTTTAGGAAGATGGCGGGAAAGGTAAAAAGTGGATGACAGGGGGAAGAAACACGAAGGCGAAACAACAAATGAATAATCTTAAGAATCCTCCACTCTAAGCAATTCTATGAAGAGAGTGGATGAATTTACAGGTGGATGGAAGTTTCAGTTCAAGACTACTCCACCTTTCAGCGCCGGGTGGATGGAATGAGTGGAGGAACGAGGCGAGCAGTGGAGAGTGGAGAGGAGGCCGCGTCTGCTTTCAATACATCATGTGTGTGTGTGTGTGTGTGTGTGTGTGTGTGTGTGTGTGTGTTGAGTGCCTTGCGTCTGTTCTGGGAAATGGAGACAGCTGATGACCGTGACTACTGTGAAATTCGTTATATTCTGCGCTAAACACTTAATATTTGCGTCCTTCATTGCGCAAGCCTTTTATAAGTGAACTGGCTCTCTCTCTCTCTCTCTCTCTCTCTCTCTCTCTCTCTCTCTCTCTCTCTCTCTCTCTCTCTCTCTCTCTCTCTCTCTCTCTCTTTTCAGACTATTCCCTCGAAACATTACTCGCTAAGGAAGTTTTTTTTTTTTTTTGTTACATAAAGATTAGTTTTGTCTTTCGCGGAGGCTTATCTTAAGAGTGTTTATCTAATGTGTGTGTGTGTGTGTGTGTGTGTGTGTGTGTGTGTGTGTGTGTGTGTGTGTGTGTGTATTGGCATGGCTTCATAATCTAGGCGTCTCCAATGGTGTCATGCCTCTAATGAGCTTCTTTATAGTGTTCTCAGTCTTTTTCTCTCTTTCTCCCTTCTTTTTTTACACGTTTAAATCCTCAAGTGTGTTTGGTGATTCTCCCCGCGCCAGGCAGCATCACGGTGACGCCACTCCCTGTAACTCCAGCACACCGTCACATGCACATTCACATGTCTGCCGAAGACACGGTCCTGTGTTCTGGTTATCTTTTAGCTTGTGTAATTAGTGAGCGTTCAGAATACAAACAAGAAAGGCTATAGAGACGTAACATAAAGAAATTATATTTGCTATTAGATAATGAAGTTGCAAGAAGCCAGCAGGCCTACACGTGGCTGCCCCTGTATAAAACTCACTATAACACTCATTATACTTTTATGATGTACTACTACAAATACGAAGGAATAGTACTTGTCCAGCTACTGCTATTAATACTACTAATTTTACTTACTATCTATGTACAATCAATCCAAGAAAAAAAATCAGGAAAATAGATGTGCCTTTTAAAATAACGACCCAGATCAGAACCACTTTCCTACTATTACCACCACCACCACCACCACCACCACCACCACCGCCGCCTTTTCTCTCGCCGCAGACCACGTGTACATCGACGACGTGCAGGTGTTGGAGTACCTGATCCAGGAGGACTTCAAACGGCAGCAGCGGGAGGAACTAAACCAAACGTGCAACTTCTACACCTCTGAGCTGGAGCGGGGCGGCGAGCTCACCTTTTGGTATGGCTTTGGCTTCAAGAACGGCAGCGAGTACACGGACCTCTTCAACGGCTTGTGAGTGTGTGTGTGTGTGTATGTGTGTGTGTGTGTGTGTGTATGTGTGTATGTGTGTGTGTGTGTGTATGTGTAAAAATTATCGATCCATCTATCTGTCTATCTATTTATATGTGTTTTTGTTTTTCTGTGTGTGTGTGTGTCTGTATGTGTGTGTGTGTGTGTGTGTGTGTGTGTGTGTGTGTGTGTTTGAATTATCAATCTATCTATCTGTATATGTCTGTTCGTGTGTGCGTATGTGTGTGTGTGTGTGTGTGTGTGTGTGTGTGTGTGTGTGTTAGTGGTACCAGTAAGATCTTTTTTCTTTCATTGGTGGTTTCATGAGGAATTACACACACACACACACACACACACACACACACACATTGAATGCAGCCAATTAGCGTGGGCAAAACGGCACGAAACAAGCATGTATTCCAGTCCCTTCCTCCTTCATTTTATTTCCATATGCACGTTTTTCTCCTCCTCTCTGTATCTCACTCCCGCACCGCCTCTAAACACCCGGCAGGTCCTCGCCTCAGACTCATATCCTTAGAATTTATGTATTTCCTCATCCTTCATTTCCCTTCCCTCCCACTCCTCTCCTTCCCTCCACGTTCGCCTCTTTTACTTCATCTTTCCCTCATCAGTTCCCCTCTCTCTCTCTCTCTCTCTCTCTCTCTCTCTCTCTCTCTCTCTCTCTCTCTCTCTCTCTCTCTCTCTCTCTCTCTCTCCCTAAAATATTCCTCTCCGCCCTTCCCTTCCTTCGTCAGAATTCCTTTCCTCTCTAACTTCTCCCTAAACTCTTATCTTAAAACTCTCTCCCTGCCTTACTACTGCTGCTACTATGTACTACTTCCTCCTCCTCCCACGCTCCTCTGCCTCCTCTCTCTCTCTCTCTCTCTCTCTCTCTCTCTCTCTCTCTCTCTCTCTCTCTCTCTCTCTCTCTCTCTCTCTCTCTCTCTCTCTCTCTCTCCATTGTGCAAGCGCATTTTTTTCTTTCCACCATTCTCCTATCTGCTACATCCCTTCATTTCATATTTTCCTTCCTTCTTCTCTTTCCTCCTTTCCTTAAAAAGCGATCATCACCATTCCCTCTTCTCCCCTAATCTTACACCTCCATCCCTCCCATTTCCTTCCTCCCATCTTAACTTTTTTCTCTCTTTTTTATCTCTAATTCTCCGACTTATACAATCTCTCCCTCTATCTCTCTCCCTCTCTCACCCTTATGCCATCCTTCACACTCCTTCCCTCTCCCTCTCCCTCGTGGTATCCTTCATCTTCCTTCACCTTTCTTCATCCTTCGCAGCTTTCGTCGCCTCTCTATCTTTGGAATCCTCAACTTCTTGCGGAACAGCGCCACGGCCAGCAGCCCAGTGTGCACCCTCCCCAAGGGCTTCAAGGACCGTGCCCTGGAGAACAAGGACCTCTACACCACCTACGTCCTCTACGCCATCGGTATCGTCGCCTCACTCCTCGCACTGCTTACTGAGAGCTTCTTCAGGTGGGTGCTGGAGGTGGTGGTGATGGTGGTGGTGGTGGTGTGTGTGTATTTTGGGGGATGATATAAAGTACACTTACTCACTCACCCACTCATTTACTCACTCACTCCCTCTCTCTCAGACGCGCCATGAGGCAGACACACAACCTCGCCATGGCCACCAGGAAAACCTTCTCCGACCGCTTCAACAGCCCACCCATCAAGGTCACGCCCTCGCGCACCGGCCCCACGCAGACCTGGAACTCCGGCCTCCCCCCTTGCCGGAGCACAGACTCAGGACGCCCTTCGAAGTGAAATACCCGCAGTTCGCCAATCTCAAGCCGCAGTACACGCCGCAGATCACAGACGCAAGGCAAGTCCCGTTTGCTCGCCAGACTGGTCCGCGCGTCATCTCCGGGAAGATAAATGGCGTGGACGTGAAGTGGGACCAGCGGGAGGGCAAACTGCTGCTGCAGGACGTGAAGCAGCTGGCGGGCAACGTGGCGTACATTGACGGGGTGCCCTACGCCTTCCTGCACTACCGCGACGATGACGGACCCAAGCTACAGAAGCTGATCCTAAGCGATTTGATTTAGTACAGGGACGGTGAAGGGAAGGAGGTTAGCTGCGGTGGTGGTCTGTCTACAGGCCTGTGGCTCGTGAGGAGTTCTGCATGTCGAGGGTTATAATGTACAAACTTTGGAGCATTTTTAGAGCAATGAAAAGCGTTATACAGGAGAAAACTTTGCTGGTAGGTCGTAATGTCCGTAAGTGTGTACCACGCCGCTGTTTCTCCACTGAGCGATGGACAAACTTATCAGCTTCACGAATCGAAGGACAGTGAAAGTAGCCGCGGGATGTAAAACTGGAAACACTCGTCTTTCGATGTGCTGAGTGTTTTATCGTCGCTCAAATTGTTCAGTATGTTATGTTTGCAAGAAGGGGACTGACTAGTGGCGCCTAAAGCAGCCAGGTTTTGCTGTATGTAATGTAGTACGCTTAGAAAAAAAAATCCATATTTTTCTAGGTAGTTGTTATCGTTAGTGGCGGTGGTGGTGGTGATGGTGGTGTGCAAGGCTGGCGTCTCCCCTCATTCGTTCACACTGCATTCCATTGCATGTGAAAGTTGGAGAAATATTCGTATACATGCGGAGGTTTTGGTTGTGATGGTTGAGGTCCTGTTGGCTCTGAGGTGCCGTGGTGTGTTGTGATGCCAAGGGCAGTGCCTGGGCAGTCAAGGCTGAACACATGTAACAGACTGTACACAGAAACACGGAAAAATATCATGTTAAGGGTTGGCATTAGACAAAGCCAAGCCCTCTATTGCAGTTTAGTTGTCCTTGACTGTCCACCACTCCCGTGAAGTGTCGCTATGGCTGGCCTGGGTGTGCGAGGCGCGTTCTGTGCAGCGTCGTGGATGTGTTCGTGCTGGTGTGTGTTGCTGCTTTGTACTGATTCATAATGTTGGAACCGTGATTATTGTCTTATTAGGCAGACCAGGACAGCCTTCCATATCCCGCGCCGGGCGGGGCGGGGCGGATCGGGCACTGTCTGTAGAGTGCAGGGGCGGGATGGGAGGTGACGTAGGTGACCCCAGGAGCTCGAACTGATTGATATGTAATGGGAGACCGCCGCCGTCACCACCATCACCACCTCCACCACCAACCGTCATGTAGCGGCACCATCACCACCACGTCACCACTGCGGGCCGGTGAGCTGCCCGGGGCGCCTTGTGGCGCGGCACCCAGGGGACGCCCTTTTCAACGCCACTACGTGTTTAGTCTCTCTCCATCGGCCACCGCAGATAATGGCAGACTTGCTCAATCCTACGCAGGTAGTGGTAGTATTAGTTATTATATACGAGTATAAATAATAAAAATAATAATAATAATAATATATATATATATATATATATATATATATATATATATATATATATATATATATATATATATATATATATATATATATATATATATATATATATATATATATATATATAAATACACTGTAAAACACACATTGCACATCCATGTAGTACAAAGTACAAATCACTCTTAGTCCACGAGGTGGTGGCGCGCAGCAAGCCACCAGGGACGCCGGGCAGTGGTGGTCACGTGACTGGTCGTGTGACCGCCTACCCCTCCACTCCACCTCTGCGCGCCGCGGATGCTGGGTGGTGGTCGCGTGTGTTGGTGTGTTTGTGTGCGTGTGTTTTTCCTGCAGGTTCCAGACTCGTACTCGATAATGTGAGTCCACAAGGCATCTTTGGATCACGCAGGCCCGTGCACGGCGTGCCTCAAGGTGGCGAAAAAAGTTGTGCCTGCGTCGTCCTCAGGCAAGGCAAGGTAAGGAGAGCTCGGCAGAGCTGTGGTGAAAGTGAAGCAGTCCGGCGCTTCGAGCGAGGTGTGTCGAACCAACCTTTATAGATTGGCTGCGTCTCACTGTGTCCTTTCGTCCTTTCTTGAAGTTTTCAGGGAGTTATGTGTTGAGTGTTAGGCGGAGGATCGTGTTGATGCTGTGTGGCAGTACTGGTGGCGCCTCCCTCGCGGCAACATTGGGTTTAATCATTGTTTTAACGATCGTTAGCCCTATGTTCATTTGGGCTGCTGCACCCCTACGGCACTCCACTGTACTGCAGCTGTTATAATAAAATAGTTGAATATTTTGCATCCTTCTTGACATTTACGAGTGTTGAATCTCCAGTATCTTTTCTGACACGGATATATTGACAGAGTATTGGGGAGTGGGGAAGGAGTGGGAAGCAGATGGCAACCTCTGCTCTCCTTCATTAAAAGTCTAAGTTCCTATACAGTCACGATGCGTCCGGCCTTAGGAGTCAGTCACTTTCCCCTAGTCTGCAATGCTGAGTCAGTGATGGAGGCCGAGTGTGTGCCTCTGAGCTGCATGATGAGGGGCTGAAAGCATGGCAGCTGGGGTTAGCAGAACCAGGTGATCAGAGCCCGTATACATAAAACTTTTCTGTTAGCCTTAACAAATTTGTTAGCTAGCAGAAGAGAGTTAAAAGTTGTGCGCCAAAGCTTAACAAAAAATGTTAGTTAACATAGGTTTGTTTGTTGCTGCTAAACAGCGCTAAGGATTGCAGCTCACCAACATAAAAAAAAATAGTATAACAAGAAAACTGGCGTATGAAAATTTTATTTGTTTACTACTCTTTAAATAATTAGTGATAAATAAAATGAATAAAATAACGAATCTATGATGTTAGGGAGTGGTACTTATTGATCATTGCTTGGCGGTCACTGTTCACTGGTCACACGAGCTACATGTAAACAAAATAAGACCTGGCGGGAATAGAGAAGGCCACTAAGAAGAGAAAGCCCAATTGTAGCCAGGAGGAAAGTTTCCTGCATGTAAATGCCATCCAAGAGATAGTTGTTAGGCAGCCTACAGTTAACAGTATCACGAGCTGATCCTCCTTGATACTGTGAAATGCCGGAATGTTCAATTACGTATATACATTTACTGATATACGTACATACCTCCTCTTGGTGGACCTAAATGCAAATGGGCGCCGGGTTGGGGATGGCTGTTGGCGGGGGTGAGCACCTGACGCCTGGTGGACTCAACTTTTCACTCGGACCTTGTTAAGTTGGCTCCTTGCGTGACGCCTGGTGGAGGTGTATGGACTAGGCAGCGGACAAACTTGCTCTTAAAAGTAAAGACAAGACGCTGAAACCAGTGTAACAAGAGGCTGCTGCTCCTGGTGCTCTGAGGCAGCCGTCAGGAAGGAGGGAATGTTCATGTTTTGATTCGGGATCTTTAGAAAATTAGTCATACATTAACTACATACATGATTATTTCATTATTTCATTGTAATGCATATATATATATATATATATATATATATATATATATATATATATATATATATATATATATATATATATATATATATATATATATATATATATATATATATATATATATATATATATATGCGTCAGTGAGTGTTGATACTGTGGGCGGGAGGTGGCGGTGAGTAGCTGGGAGTGGGGTGTGGGTGTGGGCGGTGTCTGGTGTGGGGTGCGTGACAAGGAGGGCTGGGCGAGGTGGGCGAGAGGAGAGCAGTGAACATTCATACAAAAAAGTCAACATAGTTCCTCATTGATTTCGATATTTACTGTGCTGAGTGTCTCCCACAAAATTAATTGATGGATCCCCAGCAAATAAAAGACATCGAGATAAGGCGCCAGTCCCGCCAAGGCAGCGCCACACAAATGGACTGGTTCATGTTCTCCTTCATTAAAGATAACGTCCATTTATTAGACGACTTTTGAGAGAATTCTGCGCGCATGGTCATCTCATAAGCATGTATTAGCAGGTGCTTCCATATCTTTATTTTAGTTATTTACTTATTCTTGTTTTCCATAATGACTATACCAAGACGAGGAAGGAGCGGCGGGAGCAAGGCACTGCCCTGCTGCCTGTGTGCCAAGCGTTGACCCTCTCAAAACTACAATGATGCAAAAAAGAAGATAATATCATATGTTTGCAGCGATATCAAATAGAAGTCTCCGCTCCTCGCACGACACATCGCAGTGTTGTGGCGATCTTCAGTAGAGGAACGGTAGGTGCAGAACACAAAGACTTCCAGGCACCACACCTCGCACCAAGCTGGTGGCAGGTGAAGGTGGTGGCCGCTAACTCTCTCCGTTCAGGCGTCAGCAGCACTCGAGGCCAAGCGCAGAAAACCTTGCGGTGAAAACATTTCGGCCACCCCAAGTTTAGTGCAGCGCGTCTATACCTACATTATTGGCAGGCCGTGGAGAGAAGGTCGCGTAACTCTTGATCGACGAGTATCGCGCGACAGAAAGCGTCTGAATAATTCCCCGAAATAATACAAAGGAGTGATAAAACAGAGAAACACGAGGCACCTGTTTATTGGGGCGCGGCTCTCGAGACGCCACAAATACCCCGCCGTCCCGTCACCCAACAGGCCTCATTCACCCTCGCCTCGCCGGGAGTCTGTGAGCCTTTGTGGGCCGGGACGCCTCTCATTAATTGATCCCTTCACTATACAACTTAATGAGCGAGGACAGCCAGTCAGCGGGGCGCGAGGGGAGGCTTCGAGGAGGGAAGAGGCATTGGGAGGCTGAATGCTCGCCTCGTGGCTTTCTTAACGTCATGCTAATTGGCGCCATCGCTCTTGTCTGTGTGCTAATTGGTCGGGCGGCTCACCTGCAGTGCTCCGTCACCCTCTCGTCACAGCGGGAGCTTGACGGCTAAGCGGGGTGGGGCGGGGATGGGTGGGTGTGGAAGGAGCAGGGTGGGATGACGTCTCCTGTGAGTCCTTGTTGGTGCGGGATTTGGCTGTAAACTGGTTCTTTGATCGTGTTTGTTTGAGAATATTTGAGAATCTTTTGTCTTGCCGAGAGTTGTTTATGTTGTTCGTGTTGTTTGGTTTACTGCTTTATTATTAACAGGCGAGGCTTTATCGACATACGTAGTGGTGGTGGTGGTGGTGGTGGTGGTGGTGGTGGTGACCTTGATAGAACATTCGATCCTCATAAATAAGAATCAGAAACGAAGGAAAAAAAAAAAACTAATAAGAACACGAAGGCGAGAGTGTGGCAGTGTCAGGTGTACAGAGGCACGGCGGGATGAAAGGCGGCCTTACTGTTTTAGGAGGCAGGCAGGGCAGTGAGCTGTGAAGGTGCTGGGGGGAGGATGGGGAGGAGGA
>NC_087151.1:4672500-4682500 GCF_035594125.1 Scylla paramamosain | reverse complement strand
TTCTTCCTCTTCATTTATATGAAAGAGAGAGAGAGAGAGAGAGAGAGAGAGCACATCATCACTACATACAGTCATACATACGTACACAAGAAACGTACACACAGAACAACCGTGCTTCCTCCTCCTCCTCCTCTCCCTCCCCCCACCTCTTCTTCCTCCTCCTCTTCTTCCTCCCCAGGGTAACCGGAGGTGCATAACGGAGGAGGAAGATAATATGATAGCCGTGGGTGGGTCACGATTGATGGAGGAGCAGAAGAAAGAGAGGAGGAGGAGGAGGAGGAGGAGGAGAAGAAGAGGAGGACTTTTAAGAAGGGGAAGGTTTTGCAAGATGAATTAGCCACCGAGTATATTTCACACACACACACACACACACACACACACACACACACACACACACACACACACACACCAGGGTGGCCATTACAATCCTCGTCCTCATCTTTTATGAATGAATTACGGAAGTGTGTGTGTGTGTGTGTGTGTGTGTGTGTGTGTGTGTGTGTGTGTGTGTGTGTGTGTGTGTGTGTGTAAGGGAGTGTAGCAGCATCCACCCATTTCACACCCCTTTACCCCCCCCACACACACCCCCGTATCTTCTCCCCCTTCTCTCCTCCCCTCCTTCCCTCCCGCTGCAGTACACGGGGAGTTAGAGGGGGAGGGAAGGAGGGGGGAGGGGTGGTGGGGGGTGGGAAACAGATACACCAGTTACGTGAGCTGTTTCCTTCTGTACAGCGTAGATTATGATGTATGCACTTAAACCTTGCCTTTGGAGCACACACACACACACACACACACACACACACACACACACACACAGACACACACACACACACTTTTCTTAACATGCACATATATTTTTTTTTCCTTTTGTTTCTCTTATTCTTCTCACACACCTTAATATCAACATTTCGACTTTTTTTCTCCTATATTTTCATTCCTCCCTCCCTTAAGCTCCTCCTCCTCCTCCTCCTCCTCCTCCTTCTCCTCGTCCTCCTCCTCCTGGTACCCCCGCAACAGTTATCAGGAGCGAGGAATCGTGGCTCCGCGGACTGGTATCATCCACAAGCTACTTCTCAGGCTTTTTGTCAGTACAGTGTGAAGATGTTGTCAGTGAGCTGCGCGCGACCACCCACACAGGCGAGGCGGTGCTGGTGGTGGTGGTGCTGGTGGTTGTGGTGGAGGAGGAGGAGGAGGAGGAGGAGGAGGAGGAGGAGGAGGAGACTCATAATGTTAGTTCTTAAAGGTCGCTTGAAATGTTTATACTTTGGTTCATTTCATTTATTGCAAAAGACATTGTGTGTTTTATGTGTGTGTGTGTGTGTGTGTGTGTGTGTGTGTGTATGTGTATGTGTGTGTGTGTGTGTGATTCTCTCTCTCTCTCTCTCTCTCTCTCTCTCTCTCTCTCTCTCTCTCTCTCTCTCTCTCTCTCTCTCTCTCTCTCTCTCTCTCTCGTTCACTTTTAAAACTTAGGAATGGAGTGTGACAGTGCTAGGAGGGGAAGCGGAAGAGAGAGAGAGAGAGAGAGAGAGAGAGAGAGAGAGAGAGAGAGAGAGAGAGAGAGAGAGATGAGGGGAAAAGAGCGGCATTGTTCTTGCTCTCGTTCGCTTCATGTGAGGTCTTGATGACGAGCAGAGAGAGAGAGAGAGAGAGAGAGAGAGAGAGAGAGAGAGAGAGAGAGAGAGAGAGAGTGGTATGGTAAAATTGCATGAAGACTTAGTAATAGCAATAAAAAGAATACGACTGATTCATTCACTCTATTTTATTTATTTATTTATTTATTTATTTATTTTTTAGTTTTACGTGAAGTTAATCTGATATATCGTCAGTAATTTTCAGTGTATAGTTGCCTATCTTATCTCTCTTCTATCAGTATACTAATCTTACCATTATTCTCTTCTTCCTTCTTATTTATCTCCCTTTTTCCCCTCTCCGCTATTCCTCCTCCTCCTCCTCCTCTTACTCTGTTTCTTTTTCCCTCTCACCATACTCATATTCTTATCTACCCCCCTCGTTTCTCTCCCTTTTCTTCTTCCTCTCCCTCTCCCTCTCTCCTCTCCACCCCTTCTCGTTTATCTTTCCTTTTTTTTTATTCACTCTCTTTCTCTCCGTCCGTCCATTCACATCCTTCTCATTCTCTCTCTTTATGGGTAACTGTGTGTCCGTCCGTCTCTCTCTCTCTCTCTCTCTCTCTCTCTCTCTCTCTCTCTCTCTCTCTCTCTCTCTCTCTCTCTCTCTCTCTCTCTCTCTGGTGACATGGATTAAATAAGACACAAATCCACACACTGCATTATCGGATTTTAGGGCTTAATACACATGCATTTTATTACATTATCTGTCCTATTTTTTTATGTAATTCAGCAGCATCATCACCATCATCATCATCATCACCATCATCACCATCATCATCATTACCGTCATTATCCTCAAAGGACTCTCCACAAGCTTCTCTGTTTGACATCATTCGCCTCATCATTTTCTTCCCTTCTTTTCTCCTCCTCCTCCTCCTCCTCCTCCTCCTCCTCCTCCTCCTCCTCCTCCTCTTCTCCCGGTGCTCCAGGTAATTACCAACGGAACAAATAAGCTACTTAGTGGGGATTTGTGGGTCGTCCGCCGTCTCTCTCTCTCTCTCTCTCTCTCTCTCTCTCTCTCTCTCTCTCTCTCTCTCTCTCTCTCTCTCTCTGACGGCTCCCCTCCTCCTTCCCCTCAAGTCTCTCATCTCCTTCCCGGCACTTCCCCTCCCTCCTTCCCTCTCTCCCTCCCTCCCTACACCTGCCGCCACTGCTGCTGCCTCGGTATCAGGGGAACAAGACAGCTGATTGGTAGGAAATACTAGCAGGAGGTGGATAAAAGAAAGTAGATTTGGAAAGAAAGTAATTGTGGTTTGTGTAACGATGATGCCAAGAAGATCTACTACTACTACTACTACTACTACTACTACTATTGCTAATGCTTCTCTACCTCACATTCTCCCTCCTCTCCAGCAATAAATGGCACACAGATTATAGAAGATAGTATTTATTCAACAATGATAGAGATGGGAACGCTTTTTGCTTGAGTTTAGATTAGGTTAGGTTTGATCAAGTTAGTACTAGTGGTGATGCATGTGTCTCTAACTGCTAAATGATAGTGGACTTGTTATTTTGTTTGATATTATTAAGAAGAAATAAAACCACGGGCACCTAAACTACACCTTCGTTTCCTTAATCATCAGTGGTACCTTTCAAAATTATTTAAACCTTGAACTAACGCCACAACACCACACCATCACGGCAATTCAATATAGCTGAGGAGAGAGTTAACAGAAAGACGGATATCCGGGACTGTATTGGCTTGTTACTACCAATATTACACAACATAAAGGACACTCAAGCAACATCACTTCATCATATAGATTCCAACACCACACAATTGTTTAGCAGCGGTGAATTCCGAAGCTTCTTACTACCGCACAGTACGTTTAAAGCAGACCACTCAGTGTTAGGACACAAGTACGATGACTGTTGTGTTTGTACGATAATTTGTGAGTACAGTACACTATAAATCTTTAGTGTGTACTGTGTTTTCTTTTCTTTATTAACATTGTACCTTATGCTGTGTATTTTTATCATTTGTGGACACTGAACGTAAGATATTTTTATTATTATTATGTAGGAAGAACACCGACCAAGGGACAACAAAAATTAAAAAAAGAAAAAAAAAAGCTCACTGAGATTCCTGTCCCCGAATAGGAGTGGTGTAATATTAAGCATTCTTTAAGACAACGGCGGCAAACAGCGGCAAACAATAAAACACTGTGACTAATATGACTCCACAATAATTTCATTCCGCTATCGTGTGTGGGTTTCCTTTCATTCATGTCCTTTCATATATTAAACACGCTATCATTTCCTGCTATATATTATGCAAGCTATTACTGTCCAGTCTATGTAATGGATGTTATTTAGGGGTTTTTGAATGCCAGCGGAAACAATGGGAGGGTGTCAATCGGTATGGCTGAGTATTGACCTTTCCTGAGCATTACGGGCGCCACTCTGTTTTTCTGCACCTCCACTCGCCGCCTCACTTCAGCTGTGATGTCGCCAAGGTCGCCGCTACAGGACCCTTGGCCGCAGCGACACGTACTGCGCAGTTTCTTCCCGTGGCGTCGTTGAGCGGGACACTTGCTTGTCTCTCGGCTTTCTTATTCGTGTTGTTGTTGTTGTTGTTGTTGTTGTTGTTGTTGTTGTTGGAACAGTATTTGAACACTTTTTTTTTTGTCCTTGGCCCGCTCTTCCTGACACAGAAAGCTACATAAACATTTAATTACAGTGATTTTTTTTTTTTTTTTGTGGTGTAGTGATTCAGTCATTAATCACTTGGTAATTTAGTTATTTCATCCGTTCAGTTATTCATTTTGTTTATTTAGCGGCACAGTTATAAGGTTCAGATATCTACTTACCCATGGCAGTAATTGAACTTTTTTTTTATTTGTTAAGTTTATTCAGTTTTGTTTATTTTACCAGTACGGCTCATTCAGTTACGTACCTAATAGCTCCTAGTTACGATGTTCGGCTGTGGTTCCTGCCGATACGGTGGAGAGGGGAGCAACGTGGAGGAAAGAGGTGAGTGGGAGGGGTCCCCGCTCTCTAAAGGAGGAATTACGTAGCCGTGACTGAATCTCCTCCCACTAATCAGCTTAGGTGTTTTTTTTTTTTTTTTTTTTTTTTTTTGCACCCGCGTCTTTTTTTTTTTTTTTTTTTTTTCTTTTTTTTTTTTTTTTTTTTTTTTGCACCCGCGTCCCCCTGACCTCACGCTGCACGCCACGCCTCGGGTTGTGCCACACGTGCTCCTACACAACAACACGACTCATCCGCCCCCACGTGGCATGATGTCACAGGAGATAGTGGTGAGCCTGGCCCTTTACAACACGTGTCAGCTGGCCAGTCCTCCACAGCCCCTACCCTCCCCTCCCCCCTCCTCACAACCTCACAGGCCGCCATTGTTGCTGCGGCGGATTTAAATCAATAGATGAGGCAAATAAATGTGTAATGTAATAATCTCCTCCCTCTTTCCCGCCCTTCAAGGTTTAAGTTTATACAGTACCTTCGTGTTTTTTTTTATATTTTTGATCTCTCTTGTGGGTTTTGTTTAACTTATTCACCATATTTTATTGATCTATTTATTTTATTTATTACTATTTTTTTGTGCGCTTGACCTCACTCCTTCACACAATACAAATATGAAATACAAATATACAGTAACATATTACACTACTGTATTGCACCTTTAGACACGATCACCGTACAGTTGACGACTTAATGACTGATGCACGTGTCGCCACTGAAGTCGACAGATTACGGGAGTTCACCTTCGTCACGGTGCCTACACGTGGAAGACGCAAAAGATGTAGGGGGGGTGACGGATGATCTGCCATGGTGACCTCTAGGGAGAACCAGCCCAAAGAAGTAATTAGATGCGGTAGTTGTTTGCTTGAGCGTCACAGTGTTAGGAGCTGCGTTGCTTCTCTTCTTTGTGTTGGATACGAAAGCCACGCCTGTAATGAAGCCTGATTTGACTTCAGTATTTTAGAAGGGTTGCATTGCGATCTAATTTTTCTAGCGATCTGTTAGTTTTGTTCGATTCGTTTTTGTCATGTAAGTCTGTTTCAGTATATTCATTTTCATTTTGGTTAGGTCACTGACTGCATCAGCGCCGCAGCAACATGGTCATTACACGCCACATTTACGTTTTTTTTTTTTTTTTTTTTGTGTGTGTGTGTGTTTCAGGAACGTGCCTTTGTCTGCAACACAGGAAAACACGAGGCATCAAGTTTGACATTAATTTATATTTCGTTTAAGGTCGTTGACTGAATTAACGCCGCAACAACGTGATTATTACTGTTAGAAGCCACTTTAATTTATTTTTTTTATTTTAATTTAATGTATGTTTGTCTGCTACACAGGAAGATCCGTGGCATGAAAGTCAGCAATTGATTTCCACTTTGTTCAGGTCATTGGCTGGATTAACACAAGCAACGTAGTTATTATTCGTCGATGCCGCTTTAAAATTTGTGTTGTTTTGAGAATGTACGCTTGTCTGTAACACAAGAAAAACGCGCATTAAGTTCACCATCAATTAGGTTTTACTGACCGAATGAAAGCTGCAACAACATGATCTAACTAACTTTTATTGGTCATTAGAAAACTGCATTCACGTCCTTCCTTTTCTTTGTTTGTGTTCGTTTTAGAAATGTATGCCTGCCCTGCAACACAGGAAAACACGTGGCATCAAAACCGAACTCTAATTTTTCACTTTATTTAGGGCAGTGATTGAATTAACACCGCACGAATTACCTGCAGAAGCTCCATTTACGTCTCGGTGCCTTAGGAATATACACCTGTTTGCAACACATGAAGGTATGCGGCATTAACTCCATCAAGTCTACCATTAATTCCCGTTTTTCTTTAGGCCACCTACAGAACGCCAGAACAACAACATTATAGACACAGCATTGACGTTTCGGTGTGTTTAGGAGCATAGCCTTGTCTCCAACACAAGAAAATACGCAGCATCTTGTTTCAAAGCCGTTCTCCAATGCCCCGCGACAGTCCAGACGGTGGAACCCAGTCTCTGCGGGCGCCTCCTCCCCTCCTTGCACGTCCCATACGCCCTCAGTAACACAACACCGACAGGAGAGGTTTCTTTGACCTTCCCAGATCGTCACAAACTTTATAATCCGAATAGCACTTTGTTATCTGTTACTTCTTTGTTTACGTGCTTCTGCTGCCTCCTCCTCCTCCTCCAGTAGAAGTAGTAGTAGTAGTAGTAGTGGTAATAGTAGTAGTAGTAGTAATAGTTGTGGTAGTGGTAGTGGTAATTGTGGCGGTTTCCCTTTACACATTACAAAACGAGAGAGAGAGAGAGAGAGAGAGAGAGAGAGAGAGAGAGAGAGAGAGAGAGAGAGAGAGAGAGAGAGAGAGTCGTAATATTTATGGTCTCCCGTACGTCCTTTCTTTCCCTTTTTTCCTTCTCTGCGACCTCGTTGTAGCTTTCCTAACGTAACTCAGGCTCTCTCTCTCTCTCTCCTCTCTCTCTCTCGCTCTCTCTCTCTCTCTCTCTCTCTCTCTCTCTCTCTCTCTCTCTCTCTACGCACCCACACACACACATCCTACTCTTCTCTCTTCCTTTTTCCCTCCTCCTCCTCCTCTACCTCCTCCTCTTCCTCCTCCTCCTCCTCTTCCTCCTGCGTAGCCGAGGGTGGAGGACGATCAGGCTGTCACGGCAATATAAGTTTAAGGACAGTCACTTATTCTTCAGAGGGAGAGGAAGATATCATGGACTCTCTCTCTCTCTCTCTCTCTCTCTCTCTCTCTCTCTCTTCTCTCTCTTCTCCTCTCTCTCTCTCTCTGGTTCCTCTTTGCCTTCCTTCTCCTCCCTGCTTCTCTCTCTCCTTCTTTCCCTTCCTCTTTCCTTTCCCTCCCACGCTCCCTCTCCTACAATCATCCCTTGATACCCTTGAGCAACTGTGAGTCTCCTATCTACACTTAGCTGACTTCCCTTTCTTCTTCCTCTCCTTATTTCTCCCTTCCTTGCCTCTCCCCATCTTCTCATCCTCGTTATTTTCAGATCCTTTTTATTTTTTTGTTTTCTCCTTCCCTCGCTTCTTGCTACTCCGCCTCTTGTTTTGCTTTCTTTTGTTACTCTTTCACTACCTTGCTTCAATTAACCTTTCTTTTTGTCTTCATTTTATCCACCTCTCCCTCCTTTTCTCTCTCGTTATCTACTCGTCCTCGCCTTTTTGCCTCCTGCTTCTTCTCTCGCTGCTTCTATCATTTAGTCTCTCTCCTACTGTTGTTTCCCCTTCCTATTTCCTTTTGTTTTTTCGCTCCACCCCTTCTTCCTCTTCTCGTCATTGCACTTAATTAAGAAAGACGGGTGGTAGTAGTAGTAATAGTAGCAGTTTAAATTATTGTTGCTGTTTGCAGTTTGTTTGTTTGTTTAGTAAGGAGGAGGGTTAGTAGTAGTAGTAGTAGTAGTAGTAGTAGTAGTAGTAGTAGTAGTAGTAGTAATGGGAGGAGGAAGAAATGAAAAGGAGAAGAGGAAATTGGACAGTAGGAGCAGGAGGAGCAGGCCGCAGAAGCAAAAGAAGAGCGAAAGGCGGAGGTTGTGTTATGAGCAAAAAGTATGACAAAAAAAAAAGTTATTGATGTGAATTTCAAAGTAACATCAAGCAACACCAACGTCCTTATTTTCTTCCTATAATTGTATTGTTTTTCGTAGGCGACACAAGAACACTAGCCCTTCAAACACCTTATTTTTTCCTTGAAGAAAACATTATTATTCTGTGGCCCATAGGAATTAGTTTTGGCTACTTACTGAGAGAAAAATTATGAATTGTTGGATTGTAAGGATTGCTTGTTTGTGTGTGTGTGTGTGTGTGTGTGTGTGTGTGTGTGTGTGTGTAAGGCATTCCGAGTTAAGAGTTCGTAGTAATAAAGACAACAGGTGTGATTGAAGCGAAAAAGAAAAGGGAATGAAAAAATAAACGATTGAGGCGTGAAATAGTTTGCGTGTTCCAGTACAACTAAAAATCTTGCCGTTACTGCTGGGGGACTTTTGTTGTGTGCAGGCAAGGGGGCAGCATTGAATTCTTTGTACCATCCATTAAGTAGGATTGAAATATTGTTTGGTACTTACTGAGCGGTACTGAAGTCTTTTTGTCATGCACGGGGTTGTACAGGAGCCTTTTATGTCAGCGCTAAAAGGTACTAAGGGCTTTCTTGCAATTACATCGAGTGATACCAAAACATTTTAGTCCATGCATTAAGAAAAATCGTGTTATTGATCTACTAGTAGTGTACGATGTTTGTCATTCAGCGAGCAAGCGGTGGTGGAACCTTGTAGTCATGCACTGAGTATACTGGCGACGTGATTGCTCAACACATCCGTCACACACACACACACACACACACACACACACACACACACACACACATACACACACACATACACACACACACACACACACACACACACACACACACACACACTTAAAAAAAAAAAACTCCACTACCTCTTTTATTATCGTAAAGATTTCTATCCCTCCTTTTCTCATTCCATGGAAGACTTCCACCTCTCCTGTTTCTTCGTACTGAAGACCTCTGCTTCTTGTGTTCTCCTTCAAAACAAGGCCACGGAGTCTCGCGGCGCCGCAGGGCATGGCGAGGGTGAATAGTGCGTGATTGGCCGCCCGGTTGAGGCATCACCCGCTGGTCTCTATCCGGGGATACGATGCGTTTTCTGTTGTGAATCAAGAGCTCCCTGCCCTCCCGGGACTGTGAGCCGAGCGGGAAACTGGGTTACGATGATCATATGTTGATGATGATAAGGAGGAGGAGGAGGAGGAGGAGGAGGGAAGATGGAATCGTTGTTTTCTAGGGAAGGATTCTGTGTCGCCCCTAAAATAGTGACAGAGGATAAGATTTCGTAATTATTTTTTATCTATGTAGTTTTTTTATTTACTGTATTATTTTTTTAATGAGTGAGGAGTATTGCTATGCACTGGACAGCTGAGGTGTTATAGAGCTGTAGTAAAGCATGGCAACAGTAACGGTGCCAGACTAGTATTAGCTGGCAAACCAACTACAGCGTGCCGAAATCGAACCCGCAACCTTTCGTGTACGAGTTCAGCACCATACCGTGGAGCCACCTGCCAGACCTACCACACTGCGGCAGTGACGACCGCTCGGGCAGCCACCATCACGAAGATTTAGTTGCTAAACTTTGTAGACTTAGACTTCGGGGACCAAGAAGGCGGAACTCGTATACTTGTGTTGATAAGAGATTGGTTATCGGGCAAAGCGGGGAGATAGTTGAGGCACCTGTGTAGTAGAGTAGTAAGTTAGTAGTAGTAGTTAGTAGTAGTAGTAGTAGTAGTAGTAGTAGTAGTAGTAGTAGTAGTAATGGCACTGTTGAAGTTATTGTTGTTGCTGCCGCTGTTGTTCATACCTTCTCATCCTCA
>NC_087151.1:4655000-4665000 GCF_035594125.1 Scylla paramamosain | reverse complement strand
ACTGTGGAACGCCCTGCCTGCCTCTGTATTTTCCCCCTTCATATGACTTCAGTTCTTTCAAGAGCGAGGTCCCAAGTCACTTCAATGATTTGGTTAAGCTTTTTGTCTTCTTTCTGGACTGGCACCTCATTGGGCCTTTTTTATATAATTGTGTTGCCCATGGCCGGTGTCCCTCTCCCATGAAAGAAATAAAAGGTGGAAACCCGGATGCCACAATGGCTTCGTATTCTTCGTGTTCCGGGCTGAGGGTCGTCATCTACCACACGCTAACACGCCAAGGAGACGGAGATGAGGGACGAGGCAACGCATAGCTACAGAGCACGCCTTCAACTTTACTTTACTTTGTGTCTTCTGTTTAATATTCAACGCAGCTGGCCATGACGCACGATTGTAGAGGATGGACACTGGATCGCTTACTTCTACCTAAGCAACCACCTGCCCTCTGCCCTGCCAGAAAGTCACGTTCAGTCAGACCGTAACCTTGGAGAAAGGAGCCAAACACACGACTTCTCTACAATGTTCCTTTGCTAATATCCTTCTGTCCTTTGTTACCGGTGCTGAGTCTTCACGGAGCTTAAAAAGAAGATCAAGCAAATTTGTGGATGTGGATTATGAGGAGACATAGATAGTGGCCGCCATGTGTAGGCCTAACGACTTCTTGCAGCTTCTTTTATATTCTTATGTTCTTATGTGCACTAATATGTCTGCAAGTTTCCTTAATTCATCACAAGGCAGTGTATATTTTCGCTGCTGACACATCTAAACATTAAACTGGATGCAGATAGGAAAAAATAAATAAAAATCTCTTAATCGACTTTCGTTTCTTCCAAGTACTTTCAACATTTCGTTCAGCGCTTGGTAGTGCTGTGTATTGCTGCGTGCTCTAGTCAAGAAGGTGTTAATGCATCGTGAATCTTGTAAGTTTATCTTTTGCGCGTAAAGTTTTGCTGATCATCATACGTTTAATGGTTAATGAATCGAAAGAGTGCGGCGTCACTTCTGTGGGTGATGACTGTCCGGTGGTTGCCATTACCTACACACTCTCTCTCTCTCTCTCTCTCTCTCTCTCTCTCTCTCTCTCTCTCTCTCTCTCTCTCTCTCTCTCTCTCTCTCTCTCTCTCTCATATAAGTTCTTCACCCCATCGTCTTCCCATCTAAGTTTCTTTATATCCTCCTTCCCCGCCTCTACCACCACCGCCATTTCCTTCCCTTCCCCTTCCCCCTCCCCCTCTTTCAGTACCTCTTATGACCCTTTTACTCCCAAAAGTAAACAAGGGCGGGACGTCGCAAGATTATCAGCGATATTTTAGGCTCCGGAATGTAAACACGGCCTGGGGAAAAGAATAAAAGAATAGATGAAAAAAATTGAGGAAGAATAAAAGGGAGGTGTTTGTGCGGGAGGAAGAAGACGAGAGTGAGTGAGTGAGGAGGGAGAGAGGGAGAGAGGGAGAGAGGGAGGAGTGGTGAAGTGGTGATATATGGGAGTTCATAAGTGTGTGTGTGTGTGTGTGTGTGTGTGTGTGTGTGTGTGTGTGTGTCCGTGTGTGTGTGGTATAGGGTGTGGTGAAGCAAGGTTGTGGTGGTGGTGGTGTGATGTGATGTGGTAGAGAATAAGAAGTGAAATTTTTCTAATCGTTTTCTCTTTTATCTATCAATAGACACTCCACTCACTCACATTCACACACTCACTCACTCACTCACAGTACGGTTACATAAAAGAGACAATAACATGAAACGATATATCATTTCCACACACACACACACACACACACACACACACACACACACACACACACACACACACACACACACACACTCAGGCATGCACAATACCATCATTCTGATGTCACACTCAGCACTTTGTTCGCCACACCATTGTGAATAAAGAACACTCGTGGGACAAGATTGTACCCTACCTCCCTCTTCCCTCATTTTTTTACAGTAGGAGGAGGAGGAGGAGGAGGAGGAGGAGGAGGAGGAGGAGGAGGAGGAGGAGGAGGAGGAGGAGAAAAAAAGGAAGAGGAGGAGGAGAAGGAGAAGTAATAGGAAGAGGGGGAATGAATTAATGACGGGAGGAGGATATGGAAGAGAGAGAGAGAGAGAGAGAGAGAGAGAGAGAGAGAGAGAGAGAGAGAGAGAGAGAGAGAGAGAGACCTCATCAATAAATTATAAGTTTCTGTCACTGTTTTCTAAGACTTTGACTGTTTATTACTATTTTCTGTCAATTGGTATCTAAAATTACGCTGTGTTTGTTACTGTTTCCAAGAGAGAGAGAGAGAGAGAGAGAGAGAGAGAAAGAGGATATGTGACCTCGCTCCTCATCTGGTCATCCGTGGCTCAGTGACCTTGGTTCTAATGGAGACGCTAATAGTGTTTCTGCAGGTGACAGAAAGTGAAGTGGAGATTATCATGTTCTTTTCCCCTGCCGCTCGTCACGCACACCTGGCACTAATCACGGAGGGCGACTCGAAAAGCAAGGTTTAGTACGCAGTATTTTCACGTTTCATTAGGTTACGTGAAATTGTTGGATAGGTATTTAAGGTTCTATTTATTTATTTATTTTTTGTTTATTTATTTATTTTTTTTTTTTTATATTTATATTGATTTGCTTTTTTTTTTTTTTTTGCTTTGTCGTTGTTGTTGTTGTTGTTGTTGTTGTTGTTGTTGTTGTTGTTTCTTTTTCTTTTGTTCTTCTCTTCTTTCTTCTTCACTTCTTTCTCTTTTCCCCTCTTCCCTTCTTTCTTTTTTCCTTTTCTTTTCTTTTTTTTTACTTTTATTTTTTCTCTTATCAATTTATCTCTCTCTCTCTCTCTCTCTCTCTCTCTCTCTCTCTCTCTCTCTCTCTCTCTCTCTCTCTCTCTCGTCTACGTACAAAAAACAGGCTTTAGTCACACACATAGACAACCAACAAACAAAAAACGTGACTAAAAAACTTTTATTTCAAGGTTTGTGAGAGAGAGAGAGAGAGAGAGAGAGAGAGAGAGAGAGAGAGAGAGAGAGAGAGAGAGAGAGAGAGAGAGAGAGAGAGATGTCGGTGGGTGGGCTGGTGAATGTTTTGTACTTTCAGATCATGTTTCTTTACGTCTTTTTTTTTTTCAGAAATTCTACACTACATCTTCACTACTTAACGTTTGCTTCGTATTTCCTTCAGTCCGGTTGAGTTCAGTCGTTTCTTGTTGTACGTATCTCTTCCAGTGTTGCAGCCTCCTTTATTTATTTATTTTTATTATTTTTTTTCGTATTTCTCTACCCTCATGTTATTGCAGCTTTCCCCTCTTGTTCATGTAGCTTTCTTTGTTCATTGTAGTTTTCTTTATAATTCTCAGTTTCCATGATGTTCCCTTACGTTCTTGCTGATTTTTTTGTTTATATTCTGCATGTTTTTGTTTTTTTTATACTTTCTTCCTGCTTCTCTTTTGTTCCTGCAGCTCTCGTTATGTTTTTGCAGCTTACTCTGTTTTCTTCTTTCTTTTCTTTTTTCCTTTTTGTTTTTGCAGCTTTTTTTTATTTTCTTGTAGCTTCTTTTATGTTCTGAAGGTTTCATAATGTTCTTGCAGTTTTCGTTGCCTTTCTGCACCTATCCTTGTGATTTTGCAGTTTTTCGTTGCCTTCGTGTACCTCTCTTCTTCTTGCAGCTTCCGTTATTGTCTTGCAGTTTTCCTTGTGTTCTTATGTCCTCATGTGGGTTACGACTGTCCCTCGCTGCTCCCTGGAGAACGCCTCTGTAACTTCCCTTTTTTGTGCTTCGTCAGATTTTTATTTTTTTCTAATAATCATCTCTACATTTGAGGTCATTACTGCTAATCTAGTCTGTTCATTGGTAGTATGGTTGCTACTAGTGGTGGTGGTGGTGGTGGTGGTTTAAAGAGGTGGTGATGGTGCTGGTGATTTAAGAGAGCCACCACCACCGCCACCACCACCACCACCACCACCGCCACCACCACCACCACCACCACCGCCACCACCACCACTACCACCACCACAACTTTTCAATCTGGCGACCGTCGAGGCGGAAATAATGACAGGGCGCTGACAGTTTCCTTAAGTCATAATGTCTCTTCCTTGTGACCCCGTCCCTCCTTGTCCCGCCCTCCTCATCCTCTCCTTGTCCCGCCCCGCCCCGCCTCGCCCCTCCCTGGCCCTCCCGCAGCACTCATATTTACGCAACACACTAGCCAGCCCCTCGAGACCTGGTAGTGGTGGTGGTGGTGGTGGTGGTGGTGGTGGTGGTGGTGCATTTCCGACCCGAGGACTTGGTGGTGAGTGGCGGTGCTCCCTCCACGACAAATAGAGGCTATCATAAATTAGGTGGTGACGTTAATAAGCACCATTCTCTCTCTCTCTCTCTCTCTCTCTCTCTCTCTCTCTCTCTCTCTCTCTCTCTCTCTCTCTCTCTCTCTCTCTCTCTCCGGAAGCCCCCTTAAGACTCCCAGCTTCCTTTATTTTCCTTATTAAGTCCCTTTATGGCAGTGGCGGCGGCGGTGACGGTGGCGATGGTGGTGGCGGCGGGGCCAACACCGGGCTGCCATCTCTGCTCACACACTCACATCCGGGGCGACGACCCTGCGTGGGAGGAGGCTTGGGGGGAATTAGCACACACACACATACATGAAGGCGAAGGGAGGCAGTACACATATGAGGGCAGGGTGAACCTTAGGCCTATTCATTAATGCTCTGCTCACTCATTACGTTCATTTTCATTTTCCAAGGTCACATAGATGATCAGCCAGGTTGTAAAGACTATTTCTCTCCTGTTAATAATGTAGAAATCTTGTTCACCTGTCACTAGAACCATGGAAAACACCTTTAATCAACTAACAACTACTCTTGACACGTTTTTGAATTAAATGAACATGTGACGCGGAAGTGTTTCAAAACATTGTCCTACATACCGAAGGCAGGACAAGGCAGGTTATGGTGAGGCAGGGCAGGACTGGGACGGATGAAATGAGGACGCGATGGTGACGAGAGGGGAAAATAGGCATAACTTGGCTTACTTGAGGAAGCGATCGGTAGGAGAGGGGTAGGGGAGGGGGTGTGTGCAGAGGGAGGTGGGGTGATGGGTGGCAAGAAGGAAGGGAGGAACATGAGAGAGGGGGAAAGAGAGGAGGGGAAGTGAAAGGAGAGGATGAAGAGGAAAGGGAATAGAGGAGGTGAAGATGACAGGCATGAGGAAAGAGGACAGAAGAAAGGACAGGAAAGGAGGAATAGAGAAGAAAAGAGGGAAGATGGAAAGAAAGGAGTAAGAAGAGAAAGAAGTTGAAAGGAGGGGGGAAGGTGAGTGAAGAGGTGAAAGGAATACAAAGCATAGGAAAGAAGAACAAAGGAATAAGGGAAGAGAGGCATCAGAAACACGAAAAAAAAAAAAAAAACAGGGATAGGAAGAGAGAACGATGATAGAGGAAAGGAGTGGAGAGGAGGGAAGAACATGTATGTAGAAGAGAAGGGAGGAAGATGATAACAAAGAATAGAGAGAAAAGAGGAGAGGAGAAGAAAGTAGAGAAGATGAGAGGAAACAGAGAAAGAGAATAAGACGAATAGGAAAAATGCAAGAGAAGAATGAGTGACACTGGAAAAAAGATAAAAAAGGCAATAGAGGAAAGAAAAGGAAGAGAGAGAGAGAGAGAGAGAGAGAGAGAGAGAGAGAGAGAGAGAGAGAGAGAGAGAGAGAGAGAGAGAGAGAGAATGTGGAAGAAGAAAGGAAGGGAAAGAAAGAAAGGAAGGAAAGACAAGGCATGAGAAGGAAAGAAGGATGAACGGCAAAGGGCAAGGACAGGAGTGGGAAAGGAGGAGGAGGAGGAGGAGGAGGAGGAGGATGGGGGGAGGGGGGTTGCGCGTGGCGGGGTCGTGTTGTAATGTAAACTAACCGGACACGCCTGGAGGGGGAGACGAGAGTGTTGTTACCACACACGCGACTCTAATAGTGTGTCCCCCCTCCTCCTCCTCCTCCTCCTCCTCCTCCTCCTCTTCCTTGACAGATGATGTTGGGATGATTACTGTTATTATTATTATTATTGCTACTGTTTTATGATTGTTGTTGTTGTTGTCGTTGGTGTTGTTGTTGTTGTTGTTGTTGTTGTTGTTGTTGTTGTTGTTGTTGTTGTTGTTCTCAGTAGTAGTAGTAGTAGTAGTAGTATAGTAGTAGTTGTTGTTGTTGTTGTAATAGAACTACTGTAAATAGTGATAGAAATAGTGATGGTTGTAGTAGTAGTAGGTAGTAGTAGTAGTAGTAGTAGTAGTAGTAGTAGTAGTAGTAGTAGTAGTAGTAATGGTGGTGGTTATGGAACTACTCATTTTTTTTTCTTCATATATTACAGTATCTCTCTCTCTCTCTCTCTCTCTCTCTCTCTCTCTCTCTCTCTCTCTCTCTCTCTCTCTCTCTCTCTCTCTCTCTCTCTCTCTCTCTCTCTCTCTCTCTCTCTCTCTCTCTCTCTCTCTCTCTCTCTCTCTCTCTCTCTCTCTCTCTCTCTCTCTCTCTCTCTCTCTCTCTCTCTCTCTCTCTCTCTCTCCCTTCCCCATACTTTTCACTCTTCATGCACCCTCTGACTCTTTCCTTGCCTTCCCTCATTCCCCCTCCTCCACTTCCTCCCTCCGTCTACCCTCTCCCTCCCCATCTCCCCATCTCCCCAGAAGGATGAACGCCTCTCTTCTACGAACTTAGGTCCATAACTTCCCCATTATTTACCCTCACCGCTGCCGCCCTTACGCCAAGCCCTATAAATGATTAGGAAGTAGGGGAAGGAGGGGGCAAATCTTCCTCGATGGGGCACAGGGAGGAGGATGGCGGCGTCCTTGGGGACTGAAGAGGGGCTGGGGATGAGGTCTGGTAGTGTTTGGTGTTAGGGTGGGGATAGGATGTACTTAGTGAGGTTAAGGGATGTGGAAGGGAAGGGAAGGGATATGTGTGCTGTAGATGGCGAGAAAGGGTCATGTGTGTGTGTGTGGGAGGGGGAAGGAAGGGAATACGTGCTGTGTGGAAAAGAATAATAAGGATTAGGGTAGGGATGTGGATGGAAGGAAAGACGAGGGATGTGCTTAGGAAGAGGGTGAAGGGAAGGGATAGGACGTGTGTGTTGTAAGAGAGAAGAGAGAGAGAGGGGGGAAGGGTGATGTATGTGTGTGTGTGTGTGTGTGTGTGTGTGTGTGTGTGTGTGTGGAAAGGAAAGGTAGAAATTAGCGTTCTGTGGAAGAGGGGAATAAGAAGAAAGGGAAGTGTTATTTGTGAGGGGAAAGATAACAGTGATAAAGAGAATACGTGATGTGATATTGTGTCTGATGGGCGTAATGATAACGGTATGATGGACGTAATGGGAGGAGCAAGTGATGAGTGAGAGGATGAATGTGATGGTGTAAGGGAAAATGTAGGGGGTAGTTGGGGAGGACTGTCATGGGGTGGGGATAGGTGGTGGGCAGGGAGGAGCCTTCTGCTGTTTTGTTCCATTTCATTGTTAGTTGAGGCACAGCTGTGTAATCTGTATTTCCCTGTACCTAGAACTTGATCTTGTTTAGGAGAGAAGTTTCAGGGCGTCTCTAAATCTCAATGGGGCCTCCTTTACAATTCTTTCCTTTGAGAGAGAGAGAGAGAGAGAGAGAGAGAGAGAGAGAGAGAGAGAGAGAGAGAGAGAGAGAGAGAGAGAGAGAGAATTAGCAACCCATTTTTTTCCTTTTCTTTTTTTTTTTTCGTGGTCTACCTCCCGTGTGCATAAGTTCAAAAAAAAAAAAAATCGAATATCCTAAGCATGAACTCAAAACTTCCAAATATCACGTGCAGAAATACGAGTAAAACGCCACGCAGCGCAGACAATGAAGAGGCGAAGAAATGGACGTGGGATGAAAATTAAATGATATGTGGGTGACAACAACAACACCACCACCACCACCACCAACAACAACAGCAACAACAGACACGGATGGTGGATAGTGAAGATAAGGTTTGCGTAACACAGAAGATTAAATATGGATGATACCTACACTATACAATGACAGGGTACGAACACCGGAGAGAGAGAGAGAGATGGGAGGAGAGAGAGAGAAACAGCAGATATGAATGGGAAAGTTGTATGGGTCACCAGTTAAATGGTATGGATGATCAAAGAAATTACTTCTAAGACGAAAATTGCTGGAAGAAGGGAAGAGAAAAATGGACGAAATTGCAGGAAAGTAAAATGAAAAACAAAATATCACAGTTGTTTCTCAAGTTTTCTTTTTTTTCTGGTTCCTTTCTTCTTGTCCTTTATTTCCTTCGCCCCCTGCACAGTGTTTAGTCAGCTCGTTTTTCCAGTATTCGATTTCATTTGATTTTTTTCCAAGCTGCTTTAACATAATTCTCTTGTGATCTTCCTCCTCTTCTTTTTCTTCTTCTTCCATCTCCTCTTAAACTCCAATAACACACAAGGTTCTCGGGGGAAAAAAGTCGGAGAAATATGTGAATTATTTAGCCTTCTAAAGAACAGCAACAGCAGCATCAGATAAGCGGCGCCGAGTCCAGGAATAGCCCCTCGTGTTTGTCAGTCAGGCAGTCTCTGGTCAAAGAAAATGGAAAGCTAGGGCGAAAGAAAATGGAATACAGAGAGAACACAGGGCAGTTCATTTGCCAGGCGACGATTTTAATGAATAATATTTCTCGTTTAGAAAATAGTAAAAAAAAAAAAAAAAAGACGATTGATGTGAGTCTATTACTGTTTTGATTTTATTCTTCTATGTTTTCTATAGTAACTGCGTGAGGTATAGGTCATTTTGTTACGAGTGATCAGCTGTTGCGTCTCTCTCTCTCTCTCTCTCTCTCTCTCTCTCTCTCTCTCTCTCTCTCTCTCTCTCTCTCTCTCTCTCTCTCTCTCTCTCTCTCTCTCGTTTCATTCATCTACACTTTTATTCCTCTTTTTTTATTCTTCGTAATCTGCTCCCACTTTCTCTTCCTTTTCCTCTCTCTCTTCGTATTCACTTCTTTTCCTTCCTCATTCCATCATTTCCCCTTTACATTTTCTCTTACATAACAAAACTTCCACTCCTCCTCTTCTTCCTCTTCCTCCTCCTCCTCCTCCTCCTCCTTAATGTCATGTTGCCAATTAATAATAGGTTAAGTGAGAGTAATTATTATAAATGTGAGGCAAGGTTTTGTTAGCGATGAGTGAGCTGTGAGTGACGCAAAGCAATGAGTGAGTGACAGACGACAGGTGTGTGTGTGTGTGTGTGTGTGTGTGTGTGTGTGTGTGTGTGTGTGTGTGTGTGTGTGTGTGTGTGTGTGTGTTTGTGTGTTCACGTATACATGCACGCTCATTTTCAAGTATTTGTGTGTGTATGTCCATAAATGTATGAAAGTTTGTTTGTTTGAGCGACTCTCTCTCTCTCTCTCTCTCTCTCTCTCTCTCTCTCTCTCTCTCTCTCTCTCTCTCTCTCTCTAACGCATGATCTATTTTTGGGCATATTACTGCTTGAATATCTATTTAAGCGCGTACTGTGTGTGTGTGTGTGTGTGTGTGTGTGTGTGTGTGTGTGTGTAAGTGTCAGTGTGTTATCCATTAATCCATTTCGTGTTGTCGCATCCATCTTTATCTCCTTCAGTGTGAGGAATGCTTATCAGGGGCCGAGAGGCGGGGCCATCCATCACGGAGACTGCCACGTACACACACACACACACACACACACACACACACACACACACAGACACTGTACCGAGGTGTATCTGTGTGTGCGTGCTTGTTTGAGTGTGTGTGTGTGTGTGCGTGTGTGTGTGTGTAGTGAGAGGGGAAAGTATGACGGAAAAAAGGAGGAAAGATAAAAAGACAAAGGATCAGTGTAATTAAAAGTGAAAGAAAATAAGCACGTATTATTATTATTATTATTATTATTATTATTATTATTATTATTATTATTATTATTATTATTATTATTATTACTATTATTGTTGTTGTTGTTGTTGTTGTTGTTGTTGTTGTTGTTGTTACTGATGATGTTTGTGGTTAGGGAAGAAGTAACAGGGTAGTGACCAGATGGAAGAAGA
>NC_087151.1:4640000-4647500 GCF_035594125.1 Scylla paramamosain | reverse complement strand
ACGTCTCTTCTTTTTTTCTCTTTCCTCCTTTCTTTCTCCACAGTTCTTCCTCCGTTCCATCCTCATCATCCTCCTTTTTCCTTGCTCCCCACTTCCCTATTCTTTACTGCACCGCTACACTAACCACACCAAAACGCATTACATTACCTCCCTACTTCACCCCCACATTGCAATACACTCTTCCACTCTCATCGCTCCATATAAGCAAGTCTACCCTAACATCGGTGAACACGGCTATCCATCTCTAGCTAACATTACCCACTTCCTTCTTCCCGTTGACCCGCCCTTTACCTCCTTAACCCGACCAGGAGCAGCAGGGGGTGTACCTAACAGCACCCCGCTTGAGGCACTAGACTATAACTTATAAGGGAAGGTGCAGCAAGCATTCAGACCCACACGTGACACTCCCTTTGTCAAACTTGGGTATTTTCACTAGATTTGATGAGATGTTTTGACCACAGTAGCTGCAGTTGGTATAATATAAAATGCAAAGGTTAAAATTGTGCAGTAATATATATAAAAAAAGATGTAATGAATAATTCACATGTTAGTTGTGCAGTTGTCAATAAACGTGTCATTAGGATGTCAAAATGAATGAAGTGAGTTTAGTTAATTACTGTAAAAAGTGAGTCTTCTTTAGTTGAGAAGTGAGCCTCGTTAATTGAGAAGTGAGACTCGTTAACTGAGAAGTGAGACTCGTTAATTGAGAAGTGAGCCTCGTTAATTGAGAAGTGAGCCTCGTTAATTGAGAAGTGAGACTCGTTAATTGAGAAGTGAGCCTCGTTAATTGAGAAGTGAGACTCGTTAATTGAGAAGTGAGACTCGTTAATTGAGAAGTGAGCCTCGTTAATTGAGAAGTGAGACTCGTTAATTGAGAAGTGAGACTCGTTAATTGAGAAGTGAGCCTCGTTAACTGAGAAGTGAGCCTCGTTAATTGAGAAGTGAGACTCGTTAATTGAGAAGTTAGCCTCGTTAATTAAGGTGTCTGAGTGTAAAGAAAACGGGGGAAGAAAACCATGTAAACTTCAATCTGCCAATGGTGCACAGGTGAAGCCAAGGACAGGATAGGTAACAGTGTACGAATACTCGCGTGGTACACTGACTCTACCTTCCTTACATGGCCCAGGTGTGTGTGTGTGTGTGTGTGTGTGTGTGTGTGTAGTTCCGGTGTCAGGGTGTTTTAAGAGTGCTTGCCAAGTATTTGATTCGGAGAGGGTGAATGAGCTCCCTGTGTCACCCTTGCTCTCTCTCTCCCTCCTCTCCCTCTTCCCTCTTCCCTATAAGCACTTCCCTTCCCTCCCTCTCTCTCTTCCCTCATCTCTCCCATTTTATACTTGCACCGTAAACTTAATCACTGGTACTATCTCTCTCTCTCTCTCTCTCTCTCTCTCTCTCTCTCTCTCTCTCTCTCTCTCTCTCTCTCTCTCTCTCTCTCTCTCTCTCTCGCACATTTCATTCACAAATCTCAAAACTCACTAGTCACAGATATTTGAGTCCCAAGTTATCTTTTCCTCCTCCTCCTCCTCCTCCTCCTCCTCCTCCTCCTCCTCCTCCTCCTCCTCCTCCTCCTCCTCCTCCTTCTTCTTCTTCTTCTTCTGCTTCTTCTTCTTATTTTTGTCATCTTTGTCGTTGTGGTCTCCTCTTCCTCCTGCTTTTAAATATTTTTTTACTGCTAATTTTTTATAACTTTTTTACGTCTTTCATATATATATATATATATATATATATATATATATATATATATATATATATATATATATATATATATATATATATATATATATATATATATATATATATATTTTTTTTTTATCTTTTGTACATCCCTTCTTTCGTCTTCTTGTCCTTTTTCTTGTCTCTTTTTCTATAACTTTTTTTTTATTTGTTGCTTCTTAAACTCTCTTTCCATATATTCAGTTCCATACACGAGTCGATATTTCCTCCTCCTCCTCCTCCTCCTCCTCCTCCTCCTCCTCTTCTTAATTCTACTCCTTCTCCTTCTCCTTAACTTACTACTCCTTTACTTATTCTAACAAATTTCTCTCACAATATGTTAAATAGAACTTTGCCCATAAACATCCCAGTAATGATCAAAGAGACAGCTGGTGTTTTGATGTTTGTTCCTCCTTTGTGTTCATTTGAGTTCCTTGCCTGCCTGCTCCCAGTCTGGCTCGCTCCTTTGTTGAACAGATGGTGAACTGCAGATTCTCCTCTCAGCCATTACTTGTCTAGCGGCAGCATTAGCATAGTTAATTATGCCCCACTTAGCTCAAGACCTCGTGAAGGGACGTTGAAGTGAGGGAGAGTGAAGAGATGCAGGCAGGAGGCGACCCACTGTCTATTCGCCGCAGGGAGAGGTGGGCGGGGAGGGGCCTTGGTCTGTTCTGTCTATCCTGTTTGTTGTTGTGGTGGTGGCAGTGGTGGTGATGGTGGTGGTGGTGGTAGTGGGTGATTATCAGATACTAAAACTAAACTAAAAACTAATAATAATAATAATTCTCTCTCTCTCTCTCTCTCTCTCTCTCTCTCTCTCTCTCTCTCTCTCTCTCTCTCTCTCTCTCTCTCTCTCTCTCATTTCCGCGTCGCATCAGTTTTTCCTCTCGCTTGTTGCCTTACATCTGTTCTTCGCCTCATTAGTGTCTGTGTTATTTTCTGCCTCATTCATCTCTTCTCATTTATTGTTTGCTGCTTGTTCTCCTCGCACCGTGTCTCCTCTTCACTTTATTACTTCTCTTTGTCTCTATCCCTTTACTCCTCTTTATTTTACTTGTGCTTTCTCTGTCGTACTTCACACACCGATCACCCTCATCATTCTTCTTTCTTATCATCATCATCGTTATCTACCTCTTCCGCTTCCTTCTGTGTCTCCTCTTTTTCCTTATCACCGCCCGATTCCTCCTCCTCCACCACCATCACCACCACTACCACCACCTGTCTCTTCGTACTTAGCTCCTAGCGGTAATTAGTTTCGACACCTTGTTCTTGCTTCGGAACGTGACAAGAGAGAGAGAGAGACAGGCAAGACGTGGCAGGGCGGCGAGTGACTTCAGCGCCGCCCTGCCATCTAGCGGTGAGTGGCCGAGGTGTCAGTGTCGCGCATCCCATCTACAAGTGTCTCTTCTGAACTAACTATAAGCGGGTCTTGAGTGTCTGCCTTTCTACTGCTCTTCTTTCTTCTCTCTTGCTCAGAGCGGTGACAGTGCGGCGTGAGGCGGAGGGGACTTTGGTGGTGTGTGGTGGTGTGTGGTGGCTCTTGCTGGGTAAGTGTTTGGGTGTGCGTTTGTGAGTGTTTGGTTGAGGAAAGTTTGTTTGGGGTTTAATTGGATGGAAGGGTAGGAGAGTGTGTTTGTGTGGGGAGGTGAGGAGTTGGTTAGCTGGTGAGTCTAGTTTGTGGTGGTGGTGGTGGTGGTGGTGGTGGTTGTCTTAGTTGTGTTGTGGTAGTAATGGTCGTTACGTTGTTCTGTGATGCTGTGGTGGTGATGGTGTTATTGGCTATGAGTGTGGTGCATGCGATTGTTGTGATACTGGTGATAGTGGTGTTGATGGTGATAATGATGGTACTAGTTATGATAGTGGCGGTGATAGTGGTACTGGTCATGGTAGTGGTGATTGTGGTACTATAATACAATAGTGGTGGTTACGGTGATGGTAGTTATCGTCATGATTTACGATGGTGATGGTGATGAATAGGATAATTATAATGGGTGACAGGCAGTGGTGGTAGTGGTGTGCAAGAGATGTTAGTGGTGACTATGGTGATGATGGTTATGACTGCTTAGGGAAGTAAGGCTGGAAAATAAAAATGATGGTGATACTAGGATACAGTGACAGGAACGCGAGTGGTGATGGCGGTGATGACAGGTGCGGAAGAATCACGAATAGCTAAGTGGAGGGTATGGGGGAGAGAGTAAAGGTAGTAGTGGTGGTGGTGGTGGTGGTGGTGACAGCGACAACAGTGGTAGCAGCAGTGGTGGCAGTAGCAGGCTGGCGGGGAGCAAGCGTCGCGTCGCGGGCATCGCTGAGGTGACGTGAACATAAAAATGACGCGCGAACTTAAAAATATCTCGCAAAATTTCTCCCCTTCGTTCCTTCCTTCCTTCCGTTTGCTCTCGTGCACCCTCCCTCCATTCCTCCCTCCCAGCCACCCACTCATACTTCCTCCCTCCCTCTCTCTCTCACTCTCCCTCCCTCCTGCACGATGAAAGGGGGAGGGAGGGAGAGAAGCAACGGTCTGCGTGTACCCTACGATAAACTTAGCTTCCTTAGATAATGTCATTGTTTTCTCCTCATCTTCCTCCCTCCCCCAGGAGTCACGTGACTTTCCTGCCGCGGAGAGTGAGGGACGGACGAGACCTGGTGGCGAGGGCGGCGGCAGTGCTGGTGGACCGCCGCTACCGCCGTCACCTGGTGCTGTGGTGCGGTGTGTGCTGTGGCGGCGTGCTGTGGTGCGGCAGCTGGTCCTCGTGTCGATTTATTGCCAGACTCAAGTAAGCGTTATTATTGTTATTGTTGCTGTTGTTGTTTGTTTTTATTTTTAGATGAGCCAACACAGTTACAGTTGGGTTAGGTTAGGATCGGTTTAGTTAACCCTCCAATCTTAACGTAACCTAACCTAACCTAGTGTAACTTAGCCCAACAAAACAATCTGGTACCTCAAAATAGATGGAGCGACTATTATTATTATTATTATTATTATTATTATCATCATCATCATCATCATCACTACCACCTATTTATCATTATTACTATCGTCCCTAATCTTTTCCTCCCCCACTTGTGTACATACATAAGCATTCCGTGTGATGTGTTAGTGTGTGGTTATCGTGCTCGTGTCATCTGCCTCACACACACACACACACACACACACACACACACACACACACACACACGGCGTCATCAGCCCCATAATGAGACTGTCAGGGCAATGTGAGTGGCGGCGAGAACGAGAGGCGATGACCTGTGTTTTGTAGCGTCCAGTGTGTCTCCTCTCCCTCTCTTCTTTACTCTCTCTCTCTCTCTCTCTCTCTCTCTCTCTCTCTCTCTCTCTCTCTCTCTCTCTCTCTCTCTCTCTCTCTCCTACACTTCTTACATTCATTCATTCAGTCAGTCTTTCCTCTCTCTCCTCCCTCTGGTCTTTCCTTTAATACCAACCCCTCCTCCTCCTCCTCCTCTTCCTCCTCCTCCTCCTCCTCCTCCTCCTCCTCCTCCTCCTGCTGCTGCTGTCTTCCCTCAAGTTATAATCCCCAGCCGAGGTTAAGTAGCCAGACCATTAATGTTTTAGAGATGGTCACAGCCACAATAAGACAGGAGACAACCTCATCTCCCAAGGGTTGCTTAATCTCCTCTCCCTCTCTGACCTCTCCCTCTCTCTCTCTCCCTTCTTGTATGTAGTAGTAGTAGTAGTAGTAGTAGTAGTAGTAGTTCTGTTCCCTCCTCTTCTCTCTCTCTCCCCTTTCTTCTCTTCATTGGTCGTCCTCTCCCTCTCTTCATCTCTCTATATAGTCTCCACCATCTTTTCCTTCCTTTCTTCTCCCTCCGCTCTCTCCTCTCCCTTGTCCTCTCTTCCGCATCGTCCCCCTCCGCCTCCTGCTGTTCCCTCAAGATGTCCAACTCTCGCCACAAGTTTGACCATGTATGGGGTGAGGAGAGAGAGAGAGAGAGAGAGAGAGAGAGAGAGAGAGAGAGAGAGAGAGAGAGAGAGAGAGAGAGAGAGAGAGAGAGAGAGAGAGAGAGAGAGAGAGAGAATATTTGTTAATTGATCCGTAAATTATCAGCTATATTTGTTAAGTTGTAGAGAATTATGCTAGCGAAATTAAAATAAAAAAATACTGTTGAGATTGAGTGGGGAGGTGAACCAACGAATGAACCAACGAACGAATGAATGAACGAATGAATGAATGAATGAATGAATGAATGAATGAATGAGCAAAATACTATAGTGAGCACCAAGGATGTCTTTATTAAATCACACACACACACACACACACACACACACACACACAGTGATATGGGTGGGTCAATGCCGAAGGGCGAGGAAGGGAAAGGGAGATAGGAGAAGAAAGGTAAGAAGGGAGAGAATGATGCCTTCTCTTCCTTTCCCTTCCCCTTCCCTCCCCCTCCCCTCCCCCACCCCACCAACCATCCATCCATCCTTTTCTCCCCTTCTCTCTCCTCCCCTTCCCTCTCCTCGCCTCCCCACAAGCCGTCCTTCCTCCCCTACCCTCCCTTCCCATCCTTTCCTCCCCTACCCTCTCCTCCCATCCCTTCCCTTCCCTTCCCCTACCATCCCTCCCATCCTCTCCCCGCCAGCCATCCTCCCCTCCCCGTCTCGTCATCAACTCGCTGCTCAGATGGCTTGGGAAAAATTAAATGAGAAGGAAGTTAAATAAGCGGAAAAAAAATTACCTGCCGCGGCTTCAGACGGTATGAGGAGTGAGTATGTTTGAGGCAATAGTGAGTAATGGGGGTGGAGAAGGAGGAACACAAAGGAAAAACAAACAGTAGCATATACCACTTGGTCCTTCCGAGGTCTGACTTATTCTGGTAAGGTATGATATAGAAATACGAGTAGTCTTAAGTGATGATGTGATCTTTAAAGTGAATGTTCCAGGTGTTGCAGTGGTGTTCTGCCGACTCCAAACTTTTTTTTTTTTGCACCTTTTCTTTTTAATTAACTGCTTTCTATTTGTACTTTAAAAATTCGCTATCGAGCTGCCGCCTATTGTACTCCTTTGAGACTTGTTATTTTTATTATTTTTTTTTTCCTTTTTACTTTTTTTTTCTTTTACTACCATCAGTATTTAGTGTCTTTAGTCCTCCCACTTCCCTGCATCCTCCGATTTGTCTTTCATCATCTTCTTTCTCTTCTCCTCTGTCCATTTCCCCGTCTTCTATGTAAGCTTCTAAGTAATTTTCTCTCCTAGTCTGTTCTCTCTTCCAGGTCTTTTCTCGCATGTTCGCTTAATCTCTTTCAGTCTTTTCCTCCTCCTCTGTATTTTCCCCTTTCGTGTCTTTTCTCTCCTTCCGTCTTGCCTTCCGTTTCATCTCTGCTCTTCTGTCTTATCCTCAGTCTTCTCAAAGTTGCCTGAATGTACGCAATGATATATCTTGCTCTCGTGCCCACACCAATTAATCTTCCTTATTTTTCACTATTCGGTCAAGACTTCATTTCACTCACTAGATAACACGTACGTTCCATTCTTATGTCTTTTCATGCCCTGAATATATAAAATACCTTCACTTTTTACGTCCCAAAGCACATGTTCACCCATTCCTAACTCGCTGAAACATCGAGTTTTAGTTTTAAAAAGCTCTCATGTTCACCACCAGCTTAGATTTTCGCCTTCATGAACAAGCAAACACATTTAATGTAATTACTAGTATAGAACAGGTGGCTTAGTATTATATTCACGTTCCCTGCCTTGGTGACATTCCCAGCATTCTGAGCCTCTTCATAACCTCAAACCTTTCCGTTTCTCTCTGTTGGTTCTGTCCTGTATG
>NC_087151.1:4630000-4635000 GCF_035594125.1 Scylla paramamosain | reverse complement strand
CTACTACTACTACTACCGCAATACCCCCACCACCACCACCAACAACAACAACAACAACAAAACCAACACCAAAACCAACAACAACAACAACAACAACAACAACAACAACAACAACAACAACAACAACAAGCAACATCTCTTATACAAAAAAAAAAAGATAAATAAATAAATGAAATAAAATTTTAAAAAGTGGGTTTCACACGTCACGCGGTGAGTCAAAAGTCGGGAGTGAACAGCACGTGAAGGTGAACCACAAAACTCCACCCTCCTCCACCTTGACGCGCCACCTCCACCACCTCCACCACCTCAACCACCACCACCACACCTCCGCACTTCCTCATCTCCTCACCTCCCTCCCCACGGCTCCACCTCCCTTCCCAGTTTCCCCTCCTCTCCCTTACCACATGATGCTGGCCAAGCACGCGGTACAACTTGCCCAGAATGGGGAAAGAAGAAAGAGGTGATGGTGGTGGTGGTGGTGGTGGTGGTTTCTGGAATAATCACGTTTTCTTTGCAGTCTTGTTTCTATACGTAGGCCACTGTACAATAGAAGCGAAAACAGTTACGATATAATAAGAGCAAGAAAAAGCAACAACAATAACAGGCTAACAACAACAAAACAACAATAGCAATAAAAAAACAATAATAACTAACGATATGATCATCACTACCATCACCATCACCATCACCACCACCATCATCTCCATAACATCCACAACAACTTACAGACAACAACCTCACTTAATGCATTTACCATTTGTTTATCAGAAGGAAATAAACAAGCACAGAATTGTAGCGCACGAGTAATCATAGACAGGACTTAACCCTTTCATTACTACGTACCATCGAAAGCCCCTCTGGTGATGTAAATAAGAAAAATAAACCAGTGTCGTGGTAGTGAAGGGGCCAGTTTTGTGTGTAGCGGCTCACCTTGATCTCAGCCACCACGCCGCCCTCCTGGGAAGAGAAGGCCGGCCTGCCCCGTTGAGGCCTGCACGTGACAGCCTTTGTGTTGCGGTGTGCTGCTAACAAACACTTCACCCTCCGCTTCCTTTCCCTTCCCCTCCTTCCCTTTTCCTTCCTTCTGCACACTGCTGCCATTTTTTTTTTTTTTTGTGTGTGTGTTCGAAAATCTTTATTGTTTTCGTTTACTTCTTCGTGCGTTTTATACTTTTTTTTTATTTATTTACTTCATGTTATCAGTAACTCTTGTTTGTTTCTTGAATGAATTATCTGCGACTACTGTGTCCTTGGGTTCATCTCCCCGCTTGTCTCTCTGTCCGTCTGTTTGTCTGTCTGTCCGTCTGTTTGTTTGTTTCTCTGTCACGATCCACCTTTATTTCATTCGTTTTAATTGAGAGCTTCGTATTTTTAGCGGCACTATTTTTTTTTCTCTGTTTAGTTTTGTCTGAATATTCCTCCTAACTTTTCCTCCCTTCCTTTCTTTTTCTTCTTTCCTCTTTTAATCCAGAATTCACGTGTGGTTCTTTCCCGTTTTCTTTTCTTTTTTTTTTTAGTGATATATCAAAACAACGTCTTAGCCACAATTTTAGTGATGCATCTCAAACTGAAACTTTTTTCCTGAGTGGCGTAATGTTCTCACGTCACTATCAGCTCCCTCCACCCCTGATCCTGTCATTTTCTTGCCCCTTCCAGTGCGGTATGCAACAATTCACAACACTAAAAGTAATGGATGAAATTTTTGTAACCACCTACAAGAAAAAAAAAGGGATAAAAAGAAAAGATTTTGTAATTTCTAGCCAACATAGTGTTTGGAGGTGCCAATAGAACACGAAAAAGATGACTCAGACAGGTTAGTAAATAAGAAAAAGATGTAACAAATAGCAGTGAAAGGGTTAAATCCTCTTCAGTCTTTCAGTGCCACTAGTCGAAGAAAGTCAGGCAACCGTGTCTTTGTAGTGGTGGTGGTGGTGGTGGTGGTGGTGGTGGTGGTGAAGTTTTGCTGTTTTCCATCTGGTTTTCACTTCGTGTGTTGTTAGTAATGAATAATTCTACTTGTCCCTTTCCTTATTACATTCCTCCTCCAGAACTCGACTCGTTTGAAAGCGGGGAACAAAAATACTCCTATATAAAAGTCCATGTAAATAGAGAGAGCTTACCTTTGTTTGTTCTGAATAAGAACTTAAGATTTTACAATAATAGGTCCTCTCTCTCTCTCTCTCTCTCTCTCTCTCTCTCTCTCTCTCTCTCTCTCTCTCTCTCTCTCTCTCTCTCTCTCTCTCTCTCTCTCTCTCTCTCTCTCTCTCTCTCTCTCTCTCTGAATAAAGCAGTCACAAGTGCCCACTTAGCCACACATTCAGAGAGACGAAAGTAAACACAAGAAACAACCTCGTTATGTGATAGGTGAGAGAGAGAGAGAGAGAGAGAGAGAGAGAGAGAGAGAGAGAGAGAGAGAGAGAGAGAGAGAGAGAAGGATATTAGCTTGAGTCCGTGGTTCCTATGTTAGTTAGGATATGAACGTAAGGATTAAAATGAACAGGATTAGGCGAATGTGGAACGTGACTGTGGGCGTGGAAGTGAAAGTAGGTGTATAAGTGTGGGCGTGGGCGTGGGCGTGAGTACTGGTGCAATTCTTCTTTTTTCCTTCTCTTTTTTTCCTCTTTCTCCTCCTCCTGGTCCTCCTCCTGGCTCGTAATTCCAGCTCCTTCTCAAGCGGAAAATACGTCAGAAAGAAGGAAAAAATAATAAATAGTAAGATAAATTACAGAGGAGGAAACACAAAAATGTGGAGTTTGTAAAAGTTGCATCAACACACAAAGCTGTTCATACTTGCTCTCTCTCTCTCTCTCTCTCTCTCTCTCTCTCTCTCTCTCTCTCTCTCTCTCTCTCTCTCTCTCTCTCTCTCTCTCTCTCTCTCTCTCTCTCTCTCTCTCTCAAGGTGTTCTCCTCATCCACCACAACCACCTGCTCCTCCTCCTCCTCCTCCTCCTTCTCCTCCTCCTCCTCCTCCTCCTCCTCCTCCTCCTCCCTCCTCCTCCTCCTCCTCCTCCTCCTCCTCCTCCGGTCGCCCCCCAAGATAATGAGGTGTACGGGGCGAAAAAAAGTCGAGCATTCAATATATAGACTTCAAGCCTCCTTGCCCCGCGTAAAGAGTATCAGGCCGCACGCGGAGCCGCTTCAAAGTTGCGGAGAACCGGCCGTGTACAATGTAAACATCGCGCGTTGTAAAAATGGATCTGGATTTTAATCGCTTTTTTTTTTTTTTTTTTTTATATACCGACAAAATACTTTCCTCTTCGTCGAGTCTCTTTGATCACTCATTCGTCTGTTTGATCGACCGATTTAATCATTAGACGCCCGCTAGTGAGGGGCGGGGAGGGGGGGAGGAGGAGAGGAGGAGGGGTCAGGACGGGAGAGGGAGAAGTGGGTGTGTGGGTGTGCTGGTGTGTTGGTCGGTGGGTTAATGCTACCACCACCACTACCACCTGTGCCGCCCTCTCCTCCTCCTCCCGCGCCCCACCCTCGTCTGGTCCTCATGTCCAGCCCTCCCATCGCTTCCCCCGCAGGATTCTCGTCATTAGGGGTGTTGTGGCATAGCTCTCTTCCATCCCGATCTCTCCCGTGCCCCTCCCGTGCTCCCCTGCCGCGGGATATGCTTCGCCCTCCCTTTGTGTTGTTAATTAAGGAAGATCAAATAAAGTTGGATTAATAAATACTAAGGTGACCACTGCCTTAGTCTTACCACAGGTGTCCTCGTCTTCCCCCCTACACCCTCTTTCCACGCCCTCTCTACCACGCCACGCCACGCCAGGCCAAGCCACTGCGCGCCACACACGCCCCCTCACAATAGAAATATTTGTCTTTAATCGTACTAACCAATCTTCTACCGCTATTTTCAAGCAAAGTGTTCTTCGTAATTGCATGCCTCCTCTCTTCCCGCGGCCTCGTTGTACAAGACTTTCTACTCTCTCTCACCCCTGTTATGTCCACCTCTGTAATGCAAGAGCTAACCTGTGTTCTCAGTCTTTCATCCCTCTCCCTGGTAAACTCTGGAATTCCTTACCTACTTCTGTATTTCCCTCTTCCTATGACTTGAACTTTTTTCAAGAGTGGGGGTTTCAAGACACTTATTCTCCAATTTTGCATAATCCTTTTATTTCTTTTGGGACATGCATCTCAGTGGGCCTTTTTTTTTCTTCCTTTTTTTTTTTTTTGTCCTGTGCCAATGTCCCTCTGACATAAAAAGCATATTGTAAGTGTTAACTGGCGTGTTTCTTTTGTTCCTTAATACTTTTTTTCACACACCCCTGTCACGGTACCAACAACCTTTCTCCTTACTCCTTCTGTCTTTCTTCCTTAACCACCAGGTCTTGTTTATTTGTAAGGGATAAAAGTTCTAATGCTGTTTGGTCCGCTGTTACGTTCATTTTTATACCAAGGACACGATAACATGTGGGTTGGTAAGAGGAAAGGAGGGAGGAAGGGGAAGTGCAGTTACCTGGAAAGAATAAGGTACAAGAAGACAGGAAGAGAAAAGGAAGAAGGAAAGGAGGTAAAGGTGAAGAAGAGAGAGAATAACGTAAGAAACAAAGACCCACGAAGAGGAAAGAAGGGGTAGGATGAAATGAGAAATAGAAAGACAAAACAAATAGAGGAAAAGAAGAAGAGGAGGAGGAGGAGGAGGAGGAGGAGGAGAATGAGAAGGTAAAGAAAGGAGGGGATAACATTGTAAGTAAGAAGACAGTGGAGATAAGAAGCGAAGAGGAAATAAAGATTAATATGTGAAGAAATGAGAAGATAATGCGAGAAAAAGAAGAGGAAATAAGAAGGATTAGAATATGAAGAAATGAGATAATGTAAGAAATAGGACAGAGATAAGGAAAGAGGAAGAAGAAAATTAGAAACGTAAAGAAAGGAGAGAATAACATGAAAAACTGGAAAACAGGAAGAGCAAGCGAAGATGAAGAGGAGGATTAGAAGATAAAGAAGAGGGAGAAAAATAATGAGAGGAACAGAAATACGGGGGAAGAAGGAAAAAA
>NC_087151.1:4530000-4625000 GCF_035594125.1 Scylla paramamosain | reverse complement strand
CGTGATCTAGCCATCATTGCGGCCACCATGAGTATTGGTCTGTTGGTTGTAGTGATTAAGGTTATTAGTAAGAGATTAGATATGATAGAAATTGCCTAAGAAATTAAAGGAAATATGTTTTTTTTCTATTTAATTGCTCTAGTTTTTATTTTGTATTTAATATGCGTGAGTTTTTTTTTTTTTTTCGTTTGGTCAATTTCTTTTCTTTTTTTTGCGGAATTTGCTTTGTAGGATCCTTTTTTTTTCTCTCTATTTTCTGTTGTATACCTGGATTTTGTGTTCCATGGTTTTACTATTACATCATTTCTAAGCGGTATTATTCATTTACACTAAGCACTGTTTTAAGATTACCCTAAGGCAAACTATATAATCTCATTCGTTGTCATCGTCTTATCGCTATCCAGTGTCGGGAAGAGCAAGACAATGCCACTCTGCCGCCCTGCACTGTGGCGGGCGGCGGTGCGGGGAGGCGCGGGGCGGTGCAGGCAGCCGAGGGGGCGTAGCGGGCCAGCGGGGCGCCCTCACTCTGGCTTCCCCCTGCCCGCCGCGTGAGGGAGACACCTGCAGGAACGCTCTTTCACGCCCACAGTCCGCCCACGGTGAGGATTGCCACGCCCACCTGGCCATAAACTAACGCATAACGGCTGCACGCCCACGCTGCTATTACAGACATACACTACGTACATTTACACGTAAACACACGCCCCAATGAAATCACGTCCGGACACAGTGTTATTTCCAAACTCATTAAATACCTTTGCCTCACGCCCGTACACCGACGAGACATCCGCTGAAGCCACGCCCTCAAACACCCCAGGTCACGCCCACGCCCATGAAACACTGTAAACACACGCCTACAAACTAGAAACACAACAAACACGCGCCCACGCCCATGAAACACTCCAGACACACGCCCACGTCCATGAAACATTACAGACACACGCCCACAGGCAGGAAACACGACAAACACACGCCCACGCCCATGAAACACTCCAGAAACACGCCCACAAATAGGAAACACAACAGACAGGAGACGCCCGCAGACACACGCCCGCAGACACACGCCCGCAGACACGCCCGCAGACACACGCCCGCAGACACGCCCGCAGACACACGCCCGCAGACACACGCCCACAAACAGGAGACACAACATGGTCTTAAAGTCTGAAATTATGAAGTTTTTTTTATTCTTGTGTAATTAATTCATTTATTTATTTGCTTATTTATTTTTATTTTTTATTTTTATTTATTTATTTTATTTTATTTTATTTTATTTTATTCTTTTTTTTTACTTGTGAAGAACTTAACACCTTGCGGCCATCAGACACAGTTCAGAAAGGTTACGAGTTTAAGAACTGCAAAAAAATGCTTAATGAAGATGAGTTTCAATTCAGGATTCCTTCAGCTCTCCTTTCCGAATGTCCTCGTGGCGTTTTCAGAGCATCAAGGAGCACAGGAGAATATAGGAACAGCAGGAAATCTCCAAGAAATCAATAGGTCTACACGTGGCGGGTCTCCTTTTCCATTGCAGCCTTCTATCAAAGCAAGTGTGATTGTAAAGATTATATTCAACACAGCTACAGAATAAACTTGTTGGTCTATCGTTGCAAATATTTCTCTCTCTCTCTCTCTCTCTCTCTCTCTCTCTCTCTCTCTCTCTCTCTCTCTCTCTCTCTCTCTCTCTCTCTCTCTCTCTCTCTCTCTCTCTCTCTCTTCCTAGTTACGTTTTTCCCCCAAAGCGCAGTTGAGTGTAAAGCACAGGTGGCTGGTCTCACAATACAAGAATTTTGCTAATTAAACCTGGCCTTCCGTCACTTCCGTCTCACTCATTATTCCCTTGCCAGGAAGCGTTTTCATGATTTAAATAAGCTGGAGTTTTCTGTCGCTGGCTGTAATACACTTCACCTTCCATGACGATCTCTTCTTTTGATGGAGAAATTGTGAACCCTTTAGACACGAGACATTGGGGAAATTCCATGAAATGTTGCTTCTATTCTTCTTTTATGTGGGATGCTTTTTCTTTTGTTTTATTTGGAATATGGAATAGAATGACGCTTTTTTTTTTTTTTTATCGGTAGCACTGGAGTCTTAGATGAGCCCAGCCCTTGCCTCGTTATTGGTAGTACTGATGGTGATGGTGATTGTTGGTGGTGGTGGTGATCCAGGAGCGTATCGATATGTCCAATGGGTTCACAGCATGGTGATCTGTAGTTTGAATTCTTGCCTAGATGACGACAGTTTGAGTGTGACCACATCTCACCACAGGATGTAACCTCTGTTCACCTAAGAAAGAATTTGCGCGCCTGTAGTCTTGCAACCCAGCCAGAACGCTCTAACTCAGCGTGGCAAGGCTCGAATGGCTTGATTTCCTCGCATCCCTACCTTCGTCCTGCAGTAGAATCATATTGGCTGGTGAAAAAAAAAAAAATTAAAAAGCCTCAGTGACCACACGTAGATGCAGAGTGGCGGTACAAAGCCCTAATAACTCTGATGCTCTTAATGTATTATACATTACTTATTGATGTATTTAGGTTTCAGTTTCTGCCCAGCTTAGTAATGGTGCCAGATTCGTCTTCCTACATCACAGGACTGAATACAATGAGTCCTTATCATTGGTGTCCTTATCGCCACAGTGACTCTAGACTACACAACTCAAGGAACCCCTTGGTGCCTGAAGCAGACATTCGATACACTTTTCTTTATCTGTAAAACGTTGGTGGTAAAATTCATACTAGAAGCAGTCTGTGCCATCACCTGCAGACCGTGTGTTGGGAGGGGCTGTAATACCACGACTTGCCTCGCTTCGCCTCTTTCCTCCGTCGCATTCAGATCCTTCATTCTTCTTCCCAAGCCAAGTATAATTACATGAATTTTTGACAAGCGTCTGAGACACCGAGGCGAGGAGTGGAGGCCGTGCTGGGAGGCGGTGCTGATTAGTGCTTGTGTCGGGCAGCACTGAGCACCCAAAGGCAGAAAGAACATTTTTTACTTTATTACCTTCTGCTGCTGCTCTTTATTCTAATCAGTGACCGGGAGGAGGAGGAGGAGGAGGGAGAGGGAGGATGTATGTGTGTGCGTGCGTGCAGGTACATCTGTGTAACGAGTTGAAAAATATGTAAATATCTTTTATTTGGTGAATGAACTGAACAGTCGACTTGGTTTTCTCGGCAATACGTGAAAGGATTAATTTAATTATGAATTCTTGTTTGCATTACTAATCTGATAAAAAACGAACAGCAGCAGCCGACTGTCTTTTTCCTCGCTGGAATGTGAATATTATTTGGAAATCTGCATTGCAAATTGTTACTCAACAGTCTTCACCTTCCGTGTGTAAAAATGGCGTAATTATATCCTCCATGTTTTGCTAAGTACTACATCCGGGTGGTGCTTTTTTCTTCGTGTATTCTGGTTTTAGTGTGCCAGTCTAGGAGGAGGAGGAGGAGGAAGAGGAAGGAATCGAAACAAATAGAACAATAACAACAAGAACAGAAGGGAGAGAGGAGGAAGAGGAAGACGAATAAGGAGGAGGAGAAGGAGAAAGGAGGAGAAGAAGAAGAAGAAAATCGTAGGAAGAAAGGAGAAGAAAGAGATTATCGAGAGAAGAAAGAGATTATCGAGAAAAGAAAGAGAAAAGAAACCAAGGGGAAGGAATATATTAGTGTTCAGTCTTGCCACTTGGTGAATGAAGAAGAATGAAGGAAGAAGAGGAGGAGGAGGAAGGAGAACAACAACAACAACAATAACAACAACAACAACAACAACAGTGTGTCGGGGAGGAGGAGGATCAGAAGGAAGGGAAGGAGCACCAACATCAAGAGCAGCGGAAGATTTCGCTGGGAGGTGGAAGAACAGCAGCAGGGGGAGGAGGAGGAGGAGGAGGAAGAGGAGAATGTGGCAGGAGGAGCAGCAAAAGGAGGAGAAGTGGCAGAGGGAGAAGGATCGATAAAAAGAAGGCAGTAGGAGTAGGAAGAGCAGGAGGAGTGTGGAAGGAGGAGGAAGAGGAATAAGAGGAGGAGGAATATGGCCTAAGAAGAGAGCGGCGGAGGAGGGAAGCGCTTCTCATCCACTCATTACCTATTTCATCGTCTGGAATTTTGTATTCTTTTCCTATCCTCAACACACACACACACACACACACACACACACACACACACACAGGAATAAAAACACCCAAATCTGAGAGCGGAAAGGAAAAAGAAAAGAACGGAGAGAAGAGGGAAGGGAGAGAGAGAGAGAGAGAGAGAGAGAGAGAGAGAGAGAGAGAGAGAGAGAGAGAGAGAGAGAGAGAGAGAGAGAGAGGGAGGGGGGAGGGGGAGGAGGAGGAGGAAAGAAGGGCTCTCTTGACCGCAGGCCGACGCTCACATATTTGTTTTCCCCCACAGAAGGAATCGAAACAAACAGAAAAGAGGATACGCAAAAACCAAGATATTAATTATGACTGTGGAGAGAGGGGCCGCCTGGCTACCCTCCTGCTCCTCGACCAGCGGGATGCATCGGTGGGGCGGGAGGCGAGAGGACCGAGGGATGATAGAGTAAGTAGAGGCCCATTTACCCTCTTCCTGCAACACTACACCTCCATAGCTACTCCTGACTGCTCTGGGTCTCCTCGAACGTGATGTGGAATTCAAGGTATGGTTCAAGAAAGGAAAGAATCGGTTTTCAAATAATGGTAGATGAATGGAACGGACTCTGTAATGAACTTGTTAGTGGCGAGTCATTAGGGAGCTTTAAATGAGTAGACAAATTTATGGATGATGATGATTGGTGGTAATTGATAAGTATGTTTCTTAGAGGGGCTGCCGCGTGTAGGCCTGATGGCTTCCTGCAGCTTCCCTTATTTTCGTATGCTGTTATGATGAGTTTTGAAAGACACCACTGGCAGCGTTAGGAGTGATGGCGTTGCTCAAACTTTGTAATGCTAGTTGCCTTATTTCGGGTTAGGAGTGTCTAGAGATACTCGCATTAGATAAGCGGTGTTTTGCTAATAGTGCTTATAGGCCTACAGCGTTTTCCTACCGGCATATTTTCTTTGATGCGGAGACTGGCACCAGGAAACGGGTAGAAAATTTTGTTTCTTTGTCGCTTTTAAAGGTAAATGAGATAAGATAGAAGTGAAAAAGGAAAGTTTAAATCGTAAGAAAGGATGGTGGGAAAGGAACAGGCAGACAATTCCAGAGTTTACTGGTGAAAAGGAGGAAAGAATTAAAATAGATACTGGTTTACTTTCTTTATTAGTGAAGTGGATGCAGTAATGGTGAGGCTGAGTAGTATTCATTTCCAAAAAGATAACATTCTAAGTTTTTTTTTCTTCTTCTTTTCTAAATGAGTAACAGTCCTGGGAAGCGGATGGCTCGTGATTACCGTGCCAGGGAGAGAAGACTGTAACAGTACTGCCTTGGTGACCCCCATGCAGCGTGAAGGCTTGTAATCTGAAACACATCTTCCCTTCAGGACTACTTTCAAAGACTACAGAGATTATTAGTCGTGTTTTGAAGGTCGTTTTTTTCCCATTGATGATGCAGAGCTCTCGTTAAAATCTAGAATCATGAAAACATCCTTAAAATTTGCGCTACAACTTGTTAAATGCACGAGAAAAGATGAAGGGAATTTAAAGAATACAGTCCCAAGCAAGAAATGTGCAATGAGACAAGACTGCGGGGAAAGGTGATGGGGGAAACTCAAACAGGAGGAGTACTGAATATTACATTGAGTTTCTTCTATAAGTCCAGGCTGACGCAGGAGTGCCTTGTATTGCCGTGCATTGCGCTTATAGAGGAAGGTCCGTATTTTTCAGTGTTTCTGAGTCTCATCTCCAATAATTTGAGTAAGCTCAAGCAGAAGTTATTAGGGTTTTTCCAGTGGTGTTTTCATGATTCTAATGGTGAATTTAACAAAGATTATGTATCACTGATGGGAAAAAAACAAAAACACTCAACTAGTTATCTCTGTATCCTTTGAAAACAGTCCTTATAGGAAAACAAATCCTTTAAGAATATGAGAGGAGGACCTATTGCCGAAGCGTAAGAGAACACAACGCTAGTCCAGCTTCAATTTTCGTTTCCTCAGTATCGTTGCTGCTCATCTCCCTAATGTTTGTCCAAGGCTGTAAGCACGCAAAGGAAGGAGTAACACGCCAATCTGTTCCGAAAGTTAATTAATATTACTGCAGCTTATTACCTTGACTCCGTTGCTGTGACCTCTACCGCAGCTCTCAAACGTGTCGGTGTTCTATCTTGACTATTTCAACGCGAACTCCTGGATATTATCGGTGTTTTCAAAAGTGCGTTCATGGTTCTAGAGGCGATTTAACCCTTTCACTGCTATCTGGTACGTCTTATCTAATCATTAACCGCTCTGAGGCACTGTACAGGGTAGAAATCTCAAAATATATTCCTTTTTTATCCCCTGTTTTCTTGTAGATGCTTAGAAAGAGTCCATGCATTGCTTTTAGTGAAGTGTTGAATGCCGCGGTGAAAGGGTGAAGAAGCAGTCTGTACTATCAATAGGAAAAACCCTAAATAAACCCCGACTTACTTTCACCGCTGTGGTTTTGAAAAATTGTTGTGTTTAGGAATACAGATCTGAGTCGAAGGTCGTATTTGTGTCCTGGACTGAATTAGCGAAAAGCGAGACTCAGGATCGGGTAACCGGGGAGAATTTAACAGTGTCGCACAGTCAGTAAGGATGAGTAACTGAAGTATTCCAGGACAGCAGGACCTTCATGGGCACCTCTTCCTGAACAAAGGAGTTTCGCGTCCCCTGATGGAAGGAGTCCCATCATGGTGGATGTGTGACCGTTTTTTAATTTATAATTTTTGCGAAACATCAGAAGGGAACTCGATAGTGGTGGTGGTGGTGGTGGTGGTGGTGGTGGTGATGCTGCGACATTAGTGATTGTAATATCCTTTTTACCGTATTAAGAAGTCTGTCCTAAAACTGAAAATATGAAAAAATAAGTTCATTCAATATGCCGCTTCTTGAAAGATTACTATAGAAAGAAATCCTGAAAAGCAACTTTAACGTTATACTTATTCCCAGTGTGTTATTGCGGAAAATAATGGAGATATTTTAGGTCCAGACTAAATAGCACCGCCTCAGACACACCCACTCTCTACACAATCTTTTCTTCCCATTCTTCATCCTCTTCCTCCTCCTCCTCAGCCTCCATCTGAGTCGTCTCTTTTCTAATCCTTCCCTCCATCCCCTCACCCACTCACTCACTCACTCACTCACCCTCGCGCTCCGCCACTCCACATACTCGCTCTACTTTTCCGTTCCCTCCGTCAAATATTAAACAGATAAATAAACAAACAAAAACAAGCAGAAAGAAGTGGTTAAGAAACGGCAGTCAATTTCCTTCTCTTCCGTTATTCTCTTTCACCGCTTCACGTCCTGCCGCCCTCACTTATGTCCCCCTCACCCTCCCCCCCAACCACCACCACCACTACCACCAGCCTCTTCTTCCTTCCTCCCTGTCCGCCCCTCAACCAGCCATTGTTTGCCCCCCTTGTTTGCTCTCCACCCTTGCTTAAACAATCAGTCACGGGAGAGTTTACCTTCTAACACTTGTGATCGACGTGAGGTGCCGCCTTCCTCTTTGTGATGCCGAGATGAGGGCGACCTGTGGGTGTGCAGGTGGCGGGGCCTTCCTGGAGTGAAGGTGTGGGTGTAGGTGCTGCTGCTGTGGCTGCGGGAGGTGATGTGAGGATTTAGGTTGTGATGGTATGAAGTGTTATGTGTGGAAGGTGATGGTGTAGATGTGGGGATATGGAAGGGGAAGTGGGGACCTAATGGTGATGGTGAGGGTGTTGGTGAGGTCATGGTTCGGTGATGTGGTGTGGGTGTGAGTGGGATCTAATGGTGACAGTGCTAAGTGGGGGATGTGCTAGTGTAGATGTGGTGATGTGGTGTGGCTGTGGGAGGTGATGGTATGAGTATTAAATTATATAACAGATATTAAATATTTTATAAGGTACGTGATGGTGTAGGTGCGGTGATGTGGTGTAGATATGGGAGGCGATGGTATGGATGTCAAGAAATAAAAGAGGAATAAAGTAAAAGTACAGGGAATATTATAGGTATGATACAACTTGGGTAGCCTGAAGTGGACGGAGAGGTGAGAAAAATCAGTGAAGAAGGTTGGGCAGCCTTTGTCCCACAGCGGAATAGTAAAAGTTGATGATTATGAGTTTTTAGTTTTTATCAGGTAGTGGGGCCTTCCTGGAGTGACGGTGTGGGTGTAGGAGGTGCTCATAACCATCAACTTTTACTATTCCACTGTGGGACAAAGGCTGCCCAACCTCCTTTACTGATTTTTCTCACCTGTCCATCCACTTCATGCTACCCAACTTGATGATTATGAATTTCTAGGTCTGCGCGGAAGCAAACAACCTTGTGTACTGAAAGACTAGGTAGAGGAATGAAATTAAGACTGTTGTCATTACTCACTGGTGCATACGGCTGTTAAATGCAGTACTTACCTTCAAAGCATACGAAAGATTGTTTTGGACAGGAAGAGCAGTGCGAGTATTTAATGTGAGTAGTACTGAAGTTAACAGAAAGAAGGAAGTTAAAGTTTAGGTTATAATTACCATAGAGTATTAGCTGTTTAATGTGACAAGCTGCGTGAATTATTATGATAAGGGACTTTGTGATGATGAGGAAGTAAATAAGCCATGATCGTGGGAGAGAAAAACAAGCTTATAAGCCAAACTAAGCTATATAGAGAGAAATCCCTCGAAATAAGGTAGAATTCCTGTGACTGAAGAGGTATAAGAGGAAGAGGCGAGCGTGTGGAAAGAGATTTTAGCCATAGTCTGTGTGAGAGGAATGCGTGAGGTTAAGTAAATGTTGTTCATGCAGGAAAATGCGTACACAGTTCAAGTGACAAGACTAAATGGCCAGGTTGTGTGTCGGTGGTCGAGCAACACACCGGGACCTTTGTGTGTAAAACTACTGCTTCTGTAATTGGAGTTTTCTCACAGTTTTATTAATTTATTTGGAGTGTTTATTTTATCTTGTATTTTGTTCGTTTGCTCGTTTGACGTTTTCCGTTTAGTCCTTTATTGTTATATCCTTATTTATTTATTTATTTACCCTTTTTTTCTGTATTTATTTATCTGCATGTTTTATTACTGTTAGAAACATTTCGGTGAACATTCTCCTGAAGCTCGTACATCTCACTCCTCCAGTCCCGCTCCAACCAACAATCATCAAACACGGAAAACAAAATTCCCTTAACATTCCCTCAACACAAACCCAAACCCTCAGCACTCCGTATGTCCAAGTATCAAAGAGCAAAAGATAAGTAACACCTGTATTTTGAAACGTGGCTGGGTAGAAGCGTAGAGTTGTCCGCTGCCCGCGCACCTTGCCCCGCTACCCTGCCCGCCGCCGCTGCAACCCCGCCCAGTCAGCCAGCCAGGCCGCGCCCCGCCAAGCACGCACTCGGCCGCTGCTCACCACCGCCTCACTCCCTTGCCTTAGTGGTGATGAGAATGTGAGTATGCCCGTGTTATCCAGAGTTCTTTCGTGTCACCCAGCTTGCCCTTTGTGTGTGTGTGTGTGTGTGTGTGTGTGTGTGTGTGTATGTGTGTGTGTGTGTGTTTCTAGCAAAGAAGAACAGAATATTTTGGTAATATAGATTTAGATGAAAAAAAAAAGAAAAAGAAAACGCTGAATTTCTTAGAATCTGATTTATTTGAACGGTACGCGTATATTCATTTTCCCAGACTGAGCGTACTAAAAAGAAGCATATATTGGGAAGCCAGAGTAAACACCATCATTAGTAGATCTCAAATTATTCTTTATTGTGACAGGATTTACGTAAATTGAAAAGAAGGCATGGAATGAGTTAAATTATTCTAAGAAAATTTGTTTTAATGATTACAAAAGTATGATACAAAACAGTAAAAAAAAAAAAAAATCATAGCAAAAATTTATGAAATCATGAAGTTCTCCCTTTGTGGACGAGTTCATGATGCGCCAAGTTCACGTTCCCTTCAAGGTTGGTAAAGATCAGAGAAATATGTTACATTCATCATAAGTTATGTGATGTAATGGTACTTGAGTGTTCTCTTGTTTCTTGTTAAAGAAAAAAAAGTCAGTTGTTTGACGAAAACCCGTTCAGACACTGTGATGTTCATTTTCTTGGTAAAGAAATGAAGACACTTGGACTGACACTCCACTGTGTATACAAACAGTAAACACAGTGTTTGAACAGCAACAAAAAATTCTGGATTCTGTTTTTTTTAACAAAGATCTTGATGCACAACACAACCTAAATAAATATAACTTAAGTGAAACTTAAATAAAAGCAGAACAAATTGTACAAGAATATATGCATGTAAATTTCAGATTCACAGCAACACAAACCTTTGCCGAGCAACAGTTTTGGTTCATTTGTTAATAATAAGCACGTCAGGTGACAGAGATGCATATCGTGTTCTTATCTCTCAGTGTAGAGAAACTCACGCTGAGCTGCTGCTACAGGAATCGTGGGAAGGCTTTTAAAGTTTTATTTGACATCCATTATAGCCGTTTTATGTTTACATTTTGTTCAATGTACAGTCGCTGATATACCATATATATATATATATATATATATATATATATATATATATATATATATATATATATATATATATATATATATATATATATATATATATATATATATATATATATATATATATATAAAATATTTTATATATTTATTTATTAATGTACATATTTCGATTCTCTCTCTCTCTCTCTCTCTCTCTCTCTCTCTCTCTCTCTCTCTCTCTCTCTCTCTCTCTCTCTCTCTCTCTCTCTCTCTCTCTCTCTCTCTCTCTCTCTCTCTCTCTTTCTGATAGTGAAGACGCCAGAGCCTCTCTGATAATTTTTAATTTATGAACCATTTCTTCCTTGACTTTGATTTCTCTGACGCGAAACTATCACACATTTTTTATTATTTTTTTGTTCCCAATCACGTGGAGGGAAAGAGTCTCATGCGTTGTGATTGGTCGAGGTGATGACGGACTGGCACACTGGGCAGGAGACGACGCGTGGTTGGCTCCCTGTTATCTATTTAGGCCTCGGCGGCAGACGGAATGCCGCTGTGCCTTTTGTTGCCGCCCACCACAGTTTTGTTCATGAAGAAACACACACTCGTACGTTAAGGAACAAAGGCAGTGCAGTGGCTCAGTGTTACATCTTTGTCATCGTCTAGACAAGACTCTGTTGTGTGAAAAAGCAATACTGCCTCTTGGAGTTATGTTTTCTATTCTAGTAAGCACGGAAGTGAAATGCGGATGTCCTTGATTCTTTTTTTCTGTAATATCATGTCTTCCACTGCTAGATACGTTTTCCATAATTATCTACATTTTTTAGGCATAATTCTCCTATACAGCACTTTGTCTAAAAACATTACCTGTTTTCATGTAAACGATATTCTTTCCATTGTTCCGAATATTGACAAAGAACGAGTCTATCAGTAAAGTGAGTAAGGCGTTAGGGCAGCATGATCACCAGCACTGTGCGAGATCCGCTCACCAAACATTTCACTATAGCCGTACACCAAGCACTGCACCGCATCCACTGCTACCAACCCAAACACCAACTTCACCGCCGCTGTTATAGTTACTACTCGTATTTCTACCACATTGTCTTACAAAAATAATAGGAAATTACCTTACGTATATATTCTAAACGTCAACGGTGTACCATTTTTACTCGTATTTAGTTATATTTCTAATCACATAAGTCATAAGGACCATCAGTTATTTGCTGCTTTACTACTACTACTACTACTACTACTACTACTACTACTACTACTACCACCACCACCAGCATCACCATCATCCTTATCAGCAACACTCCTACCAACCATTACCACTCTTCCTGTCATCGTGCGTGCGAGGAGCGTGGGGCGGCGGGACGGGGGGGCGGAGGGGGGCGGGGCTGTCGGGGAGCGGCTGCCAAGGCGAGGCCCAGTCACAGCCAAGTCCCGAGCGACGTCAACCTTATTGTCAAAACGCCAGCGTCCGATCGCCCGCCCAACACGCCCGACTCCTCACCACTCCCACACCGCGGCACCGCACACCGCCCACGCCCTGCAGCTGAGCACGGGCGGCGAGTTAGCATGGGACTCAGAGTGCGAGGGAGGGCGGGTGAGGGTGCGGGGGGCGGTGGAAGAGGGGAGTGCATGGCTGCATTGAGGGTTGAGATGAGCCTGAGTGACGTCACGCGAGTTACCTCCTCTTATTAATAACTTGTGGAGGCGAGGCACGGGGGAGGGTCTGGTGGGGGGTGCAGGGGAGGGGACGGCGCCCTGCATCACCATTATGCATCGCAACGCGCGCTGACATGCACACATGAGCACACGTGTAGTCATGCATCACTCACTGTAGTTTATAAGCCGACACGCGCACATTTTTAAGTATATTTGCGCGTACACAAGATGCTTTACTGCACAACACATGTACACCTTACTCACACACACACCAACACACACACACACACACACACACACACACACACACACACACACACACACACACACACACACACACACACACACACACACACACACACACACACACACACACACACACACACACACACACACACGTGAGGCACCAAATCAACATCAAGACAAAATCCTGCAAAAATAAAGTATGATACACTTCCCGTCCCCTCTTACTCCTCCTCTTCCTCTCTTCCCTCCATCCCCTTCCTCTCTCCCCTTCACCCCCCATTCTTTTCCCTTCTCCTTCTATCCCTTTCCCTTCCCCCTCAAGCGCTCTGGACGCCTTTACACCTCATCAAAACTGAGCCTGTGTGTGTGTGTGTGTGTGTGTGTGTGTGTGTGTGTGTATGTGTATGTGTGTGACGGGGCGTGACAATGGGTGAGGCAGGAGAGTAACAACTTCGACTGACAACCGAGAACAAATGACGGTATAGCTCAGGGAAGGGGAGAGAAGGGAGGGGAAGGAAGGGGAAGGAAAGGGGAGGCAGGGCAGGAGAAGGAAAGGGAAGGGAAGGGGAAGAAAGAAGGGGTGGAGAGAAGCTATGATGTTGGCAGTGTGTTGCGTGCTTTCTCATGCCACATCAAGGCATAACAGTGAGAGAGAGAGAGAGAGAGAGAGAGAGAGAGAGAGAGAGAGAGAGAGAGAGAGAATTACATCTTAACTATAAAATCGCTACTTTCTCATTATTACAATCATCATCATCATCATCATCATCATTACAAACACACGCACATATATAAATGCTAAGTAACAAGATATATAAAAAGTATTTGGTAGAGCGAATCCTACAAACTATATCAACTTTAAATATCGTAACATTCCTTCTCTCCCTCCTAACACCTTATGATTTCTTCACTCCCTATGTCTCCCTTCCTCTATTGTTTTTATCTCTTTGTAACTTCGCTGCATTACCTTAACTCCCCTCTCCTACCTTCCTTTCTTCCTTCCTTACTTCTTTCAATTTTCTCTTTTCCTTCTTTTCTTCATTCTACTCCAAGTGACCTAGCTTACTGTAACTTTGGCTCCGTCCTTCCACTCCTCCTCTACCTGTTCTCCGCACTCTCCCTATCCTCGCCTTCCCTTCATCCTCTACCTCTACCTCGACTACCACCACCAGCGCCACCGGAGGCCAAACACAGCTTGTCAATATGCAAATAGCGAGGCAAAACAAGATGAATGGTGACAAACTTGCTTCATTCTCCTCAGCCAACGTTGAAAAGTGTGCCGAGACGAATGGTCCGGCGGTGGTAACGCACACACACACACACACACACACACACACACACACACACACACACATTCTTAATCTTCCATCTTGTTTCTTTTGTCTTCCATTTTCTCATTTTTAATCTCCTTTGTTTCATTTCCTGCATTCTTTCCTTCATTTTCTTTTCTTTTATCCTACTTGAACGAGAGAGAGAGAGAGAGAGAGAGAGAGAGAGAGAGAGAGAGAGAGAGAGAGAGAGAGAGAGAGAGAGAGAGAGAGAGAGAGAGAGAGTTGACGAATGATGGTGTTCCTCAGTAAATCTTCTGGTCTTGTCGCTGTTTTTTGTTTTTGTTTTTTTTTCATTCTTGTATTGTTAATGTGTGTTGTCGTGGCTTTGTTTAAGTAGTGTGGACACGAACGATTCTAAGCACTCAAGGGTTTATTTATCCTTTTGTTTATTTATGTATTTATTTACCCAATTGATTTATCTGTTTAAACACTGCGTGCAATATTATTGTACGTACCTGAGGCTGAGAAAATATGTTCTTAACTTGCATAAAATATTTGAGTCAGAGAGAGAGAGAGAGAGAGAGAGAGAGAGAGAGAGAGAGAGAGAGAGAGAGAGAGCAGAGAGCGGAGATTGCACTCAGGCATAAGACAGCGATAGCGACAACACTCAAACAAACGCAAATATTAAACTGAGACAACATAATCAAGACCACAACGAAACAGCAACAGCAAGTCTTCCCAAACAGACGAGGAGGAGGAGGAGGAGGAGGAGGAGGAGGAGGAGGAGGAGGAGGAGGAGGAGGAGGAGGGAGAGGGGGAGACGGAGGACGACTGAGGTACAAAAGCAAGAAGTCTTGCATTTATTGCCGCCATAAATCACACACCTACCATCGTTTATTGCTTCAGTGCAAGACCCTGCAGGCGCGTGCTCGTGCCCTCACACACACACACACACACACACACACACACACACACACACACACACACACACACACACACACACACACACACACACACACACACACACAGAAAGACCACTACAAACATTTTTTATCAATCCAAAAGCATGACACCGCCTCCAATAGTTCCTCCTCCTCCTCCTCCTCCTCCTCCTCCTCCTCCTGATTATCAGATTCCAGAAGGGAAGATATTTCATCGTTTCCACGGTCAAAATAAAGAAAGAGAAGAGAGGGAAGGAGAGGAAGAGAGGGATAGGGACAGGAGGAGGGAAGGGAAGGGTGAGGGAGGGAAGGACGGCGTAGAGAAAGGAGGCGTATCGGTGGCTCCTGGTCTGCGTGGCTCCCATTACCATAATCCATAAATGTGGTTCCTTCCTTGATGTAGGAGTCGTTTAGTGGTGCGCCCAGCTGTCATCGCATGGTCTTGCCTCCCCCCTGTGTTCCCCTTGTGTTCCCCTTGAGTTATCCTGTGTTCTTTTTTTTTTTTTTTTATGTATGTATTGTGTGATATTTCCTTTGTTTTGTCATTGTTCTTGTTCATCTGTAAAATTCAATACCCTTGCCTGAAACGCTAAGTAAATATTGTGAATCGTGAAGACTCTGCGCTGTTTCAATTATGTACAAATACTAGTGATAAATTGATGTTTTATCACGTTCCTCTTCTCCCCCTTAGTATTCTTCACTTTCTCTGTCCACTACCTTCTTATTTTCTCCTTCTTCTCTCTCTCCTCCTCCTTCCACCGTACACGCAGTCCATCACTCCTCTTCGTATCCCCCTTTATCACCATTCTTCAGACAACCTCTTCCTCCTTCATCTCTCCTCCTTCATCCTTCTTCTCCTTTCCTCTCCTCTCTTCTTTCTTTTCCTCCAGTCGGTTTCCTGTTCGTCGTGTTGTTGTCTTTTCGTCTTCCTCTTATTCTTGTTCTCTTTTCTCTTCTTTTTTTATCTTGGTTTCCTCTTTCTCGGACTGTTTTCTTGTGTTGGCTTCCTTTTCTTCTTTTTGTTTTCCTCTTATTCTTGTACTCCTTTTTTTCTTGATTTTCTTTTCCTCTTTTTGTCTTTGTTGTTCTTGTACTCTTTCTCTTTTTTCTTTTCCTCTTTTTTATCCTCTATTTCCTTTTCCCTTTTGTCTTTTTTTTTTTCCTATCGTCTTCAAATTCCTCCTTTCCCTTTCTCTTATTCTTTTATATACTCCTACCCTTCCATATTTCATCTCCCTCTTTCTTCTTCTCTTTTCCTTTGTATTCCTCTTCCTCCTGTTATAACCCTCTTTATCCTTTCGTCTTCTTCCTCCAGTTCCTCTACTCGTCGCATTCCACCTCCCCGCACCACCTCCACGTTCCCGGTCTGTTGTGGAGGGCTGGTCATTTCTGCCTCCTCCCACAGACACTTCGTTATACATATGTCAGTCGATACGTGGCTTTCTGGATTTCCGAGGCTCTTTACGGTGAAGAAAAGAGGTCGTTCCCTATGAATAAGTGCATTATCGTCATCGGTTTTTTCATCATTACTCACGGGAAGGCGTTGGGAGAGAGGGATGTTTTTACTCTTGGCTATCTCTCTCTCTCTCTCTCTCTCTCTCTCTCTCTCTCTCTCTCTCTCTCTCTCTCTCTCTCTCTCTCTCTCTCTCTCTCTCTCTCTCTCGTTTAAACGTTTTCTGCTTGTATTCTTAATCAAACGTTTCAGCGTCTTATCCCAGGTACACTTCACCGGCTGTAGTGGACGTTATCAAGGTTTTCGAGGGAGTTTTTATGGTTCTAGTGATAGTTTAATAAGGCTTATGTTCTGTCAGTGGGAAAAGCAGCCGTGAGAACCGGACTAATCATCTCTGTGGCCTTTGAAAATCGTTGTCATGAGAGACGAGGGTTTGAGAATACAGATGTCCATGATCCCACGAGACGCTGTAATCCTTGCTCTTTGTCTTTTCTTTTTTTTTTCTTATGGAATTTTTTTTTTTCATTTTTAGTATTTAATCTTGTGATGCTTTGCAGAATGGAAGAACTCTGAAGGCAAAATTGATTTCATGTTTTAAAGAAGTGACGGCTATTTTAGTCTTATCTACACTCCCAGTTTCCGCTATTGCTGGCCATTTATTAAATAGTCATGGCATACGAATTTGTTTTCCTTAGACCAGTATTAAGGGAAGACAAAAAAAAAATAATAAATAAAATACACCACAAGAAATTAAAAAAATCTAAAAAAATCTCCTCGGCATCATTTTTGTTACCCAATCATAAGTAAATGTGGCATGCAGGTTTATCTTCTCAAATGAACACCACGAGGAAATGACAGAGCACAAAGAGCATGTAATATAAACACAGAAGCGTTCCGTGGCCATCCTTTCTGTTCCTCGGTGCCATCAGGTCCTGGTGAGAGGGCTTCCCGCTGCTCCACTCCTAACCCTTTCCCTCCTCTGCACAACGCCACGCGACTTTTGATTATTGGCCGTAGTCATTTAGGAGATGTTACCTTTGTGGAGAATCTTTGGGTCCCTCATGCACGTGTATTTAAGGTTGGAATATTCCTCTCTCTCTCCCAGTGCATGGCGTCAGAGGGCCGAGGCTGGCAGCATGCAGGGTGACGGTGCCTCCCTCGCCGCCGCCTCCACCACTGCAGGAAAGACTGCCATTGAGAGCGCTTTAAAATATAGACTACCGCGTCGTCCTCCTCTATATTCTCCTCCTTTTCCTTCTCGCCCTCCTCTTCCTCCTCCTCCTCTCCCTGCTGCTGCTCCTCCTCCACCCTTTGGCTCTCGGGAAAATTCATAACGCTAATAAATTGGCCGCCCCTTCAAAAGTGCGTTTATTGGGCATGGAATATCGCATGAAGTCATTATTTATTGAATGTATTTGATGGTTATTAGTCGTAAAGTTGTAAGAGTCCCCCTTTGAGAGCTACGGACGCGCTCTCCCCCATGTCCGCCGGCCCGAGCATTTGCACAGTGGTCATTTATGAAAGAAAACTCATCTCCATGAGCGATATCGGGCAGAAAACTCGATATCAAGCATGTTTAGAGGGTAGTTACTTTCTCCTCCGCCTTGAGTGGTCGGGCCGACGGATGGCTGGTGCGCTGCTTGGCGGGGGATGCGAGAGCGCGAGTGAACGGGCGGGCTGGCAGCGGCGGCGGTGGCAGTGCAAGTGGACTGGGAGAGGGCGGCGAGCATGCAGGTTGGCGGCGAGAGGGCTGGCGGAGAGTGGATTGGCGGCGAGAGGGCTGGCGGGGAGCGGGGTAGCGGCGAGAGGGCTAGAGGCGAATGATTGGTCTGGTGGCGAATGAGTGGTCTGGGTAAGTGCGTGGTCTAGCGACGAGAGCATGTGAGCGGGGAGCAGGCTGGAGAGCGGTGAGTGAGCAGGTTGCGTAGAGGTGACGCTGGCAGGGCGGGCGAAGCAGTAGGTGTGGCGGGCGAGCTGATGGCGAGTAAAGAAGCGTTGATTTGTACTTTGACATGATAGCACTCAGCACGCAGGGGACACAGGGACCTTATCTAGCCTTATCTAGCGGGCTGTCAAGTTGGCGACGTGTGAGCCGAGCAGATGAGGAGGGCGAGTGACGGAAGGGCGGAGGGCGCAGTGTGGGGTCAGCGGGTGCGGTGGGCTGCGGGCTGTGGGTGGTCTAAATGGAAAAAGGGGAACGGATGGCGACTGGGCTTTGACAGGAGGCGGCCCGCTGAGACGTGACGCTGGGGTCTGATTTACATGGTTTACTGCGTGTTTTATGTAGTACAGGTCTATACGTGGAGCTGGTGGCCACGTGCCGCAGCCAGCGTGTGTCCAGCCCTTCTCTGTTATTGTTGATAGTAGCAGTAGCGAGAATTGGTCCACGTTGTTGTTTTAGTTGTGTTAGTGATGGTAGTGATAGTAATAGTGGTTGTGGTAGTGGTAGTGGTAGTAACAGCAGCAGCAGTAGTAACATTACAGTAACGGTCATGGTAGTTATAATGCTAATGATGATAGTGGTGGTTGTTGCATTATTATTTATTATTATTATTATTTATTATTTATTATTATTATTTTATTATTATTAGTAGTAGTAGTAGTAGTAGTAGTATTTTTACTGTTTGTTATTTTAACGTGATCGTTATCATCATCATCATCATCATCATCATCATCGCCATCATCGCCATCATCACCACCACCACCACCACCACCACCACTTCACTATCATCATCATTATCATTATCATTATCACTACTGTTGTTATTTGTTATTTTTATTGTTTATTATTTTATCGTCGTCATCGTTATCACTACCACCACCACCACCATCATCACTATCACCATCATCATCATCATCATCATCACCATCATCATCACCATCATCACCATCATCACCATTTTTATTAAACCAATTTGATTTCGAGTCAGTTTCCAAAAATCTACACCCGGCTGTACGGTGTCCCTCCCCATCTCCCTTCACAGACACACTTCCCTTTAACCCACACCACACCAAGCCCAGCACCTGCGTGGCCTCCAGCAGCAGGACGCGCCACCGCACCTACAAACACAAAAACACGGCCGTTTCCTCCCCTCGTTGAGACAGTCGCAACCTTGGACTGTGGCAATGAGTGGCAGGGAATTGGTGGAATTGAGTTATTGCTCCCCAAACACCCATTAGAACCTGAGCCACTCCCAATATAACCTAAGCGTAAATCTTTATCAGTCGGGCTCGATGTAGCTTCACTTTTCTTGGCTGGCCTCTTCGGAACGCCGCCGCCACCGCTGCTGCTGCCGCTCCCTCTTCCTCCCTTCCCCGCCCCACCTGATCACCCGCGCCGCCTCCCTCCCTCGCCCCGACGCCCGGCAAGCAGGTTATTTGAACACGATGACTAAAATTAACACATTCCTCATAACCTTGGGAGGAAAGTGATACGTGAATCTATTTCGGTCGGTGAAGACGTGCGAGGAAGCATCCTAATCAAGCGGGTTACCTACTTAGGGCTTCGGGGGGATTGAGGGGCTGTGGGGATGCTGGGTCTTCGCGGACTTGGGTGCTTTTAGGGATGGAAATGGGGATGTGAGGAGGAGGTGGAGGAGGTGGAAGAGGTGAAGGAGGTGTAAGTGGATGTGGATGCTGGATGGGGAGCGGGTTTTTAGAAGGAAGATGGATGGTTGGTTGGTCGCTTTCCTCCACTTCCTCTTCCTCCGCGCCTCCACCTCTCATTTTTTCCGTTAGTCCGCCTCTCCTTCCTTCTCGCCTCCACCGCCTTTTCCTCCGTTAGTCCACCTCTTCTCCTGTTGCTAGTCCACTTCTCCTTCCTCCGCTGCTCCACCGCCTCTTCCTTCCCGCTAGTTACTGGAAAAATCTACGTAAGTCGATTCGTGTGTTTCATTATTATTATTATTATTATTATTATTATTATTATTATTATTATTATTATTATTATTATTATTTATTGGAGTATTCACGTTTGATTCTCTCTCTCTCTCTCTCTCTCTCTCTCTCTCTCTCTCTCTCTCTCTCTCTCTCTCTCTCTCTCTCTCTCTCTCTCTCTCTCTCTCTCTCTCTCATTATAAGCCCGTGTTGATTTTTGCCCACGTGCTCAAATATTTTTTTTTTATTTCCTCTTTTTCTTATCCCTTTCCGCTCAGCCTCTCTTTCTACTCTTATTTTATTTTCCCTACGTCATTAACGGAGCGTCTCTCCCTCCCCACTCTCCCTGTCCCTCTCCCTTTCTCTCTCCCTCTCCCCGTTTTCTGTCAATTTGCTCATTACTTAAGCTCTTACGTCACTTTTCCTTCCCATTGGCTGCCACGGAGCCTCTTTCACCCCTTTTCCTGCTTTGTATCCCATTAGCCTCTCTCTCTCTCTCTCTCTCTCTCTCTCTCTCTCTCTCTCTCTCTCTCTCTCTCGTCATTTCAGTCCTCCTCCTCCTCCTCCTCCTCCTCCTCCTCCTCCTCCTCCTTCTATAACAACAACTACTACTACTACTAGTAGTACTACTACTACTACAACTACTTCAGTATTTCTCCACAAACAGTCGCAGGAGAACCAAAAACTGTACCATATTTCATTAGTCCCCTTCCTTTGTTTTCCTTTGTGTTTTCCTCGTCACTTCATGCAAGGTGACCAGTTCTGCGTTAATCCAGTGGGCGTGGCTGTCCCCTCTCTCGCCTCCCCGCCCACCACACCCACCACCACACCCACCACACCCACCTTCACTCCACCCGCACCAAGATGAGCTCTCTCTGCTAATAGGCTTAACTTGAGAGTCAAAGGGTTAGGATGGGAAACAGACGGAGGGGAGCTGTTGTCTCTCCTCCTCCTCCTCCTCCTCTTTCTCCTCCTCCTGGTCATGGTCGTCCTTCTCCTAATCCTAATCTCTCTCCCTCTCTTCTCCTCCTCCTCCTCCTCCTCCTTCTCCTCCTCCTCCTGCACCGCGTGTGATCGTGCGAGCGAAACTTTGAGCGCCGTCTCGGGGTCTCGGTAAGTTCGCCCAAGTTATGAGTCCCTTCAGGGCGAGGAGCGGCGCCGTGACTTCTAATGTTTTGCTGCTTGAAGGAATGAAGAGAGGCTGGGAGCGAGAGAGAGAGAGAGAGAGAGAGAGGGAGGGAGGGAGCGGAGGACAGGGGACGAAGAGGAAGAATGAAGAAGGCAAGGAAAAGGAGATGAAGTGAAGGATAGAGAGGAGGACAGGGGACGAAGAGGAAGAATGGAGAAGGCTAGATAGGGAAATGGAGGAGTTAGAAGGATAAAATGAAAGAATTGAGAAGAGGGTAAGAAAAGGAAGCAAGGCAGGAGAGAAACGGATAATTTTGGGGAATGAAAGAGGAAGAATTGAGAAGAGAGCAAGGAAAGGCAGGTGAAGCAGAAAGACAAATGGAAAAACGAGAAGGGAGGAAGAGGAAGAATTAAGAAGGAAAGGACCAGGAGAAAGAGAAAGCGAGAACAAAGAGATTCCGGATTAGCAAGAACAAAGGGAAGAATCAAAGGCGTGAGAAAGAAAGAGATTAATAGAAAAAGGAAAGAGGAAGAAGAAGAAGAAGAAAAGAAGAAACCTGAGATCCCAGAAGACAAAACAAAGACAGAGATAAATTAAAAGCAGCAACAAAGAAAGGGTGAGGAGGAGGAGGAGGAGGAGGAGGAGGAGGAGGAAAGCGAGGTGTGACGTGAGTGTCAGGAGAACTGTGGGTCGAACGAGAAATTGTGGGAAATGTTGGGGGAGAACTGGAAGGGAGGAGGACGTGAAGAGGGAGAGGAAGAGAGTGGGGAAGTGAGAGGAGGGGGACGAGCAAAGGGGCGGGGGAGGGGAGGTGGCGTCGACAAGTCAGCCCGGCGGCAGTGGTAATTAAATCATCAATGCAACAATAAGCAGGGCATTAATTAATAAAGGTCGAGGGATGACTTCAAACGGCGCCAGAGACACTGTGTCAACTTTGCCATTTGCTGCACTAGAATCGGATGAGCGTGCGTGTGTGTGTGTGTGTGTGTGTGTGTGTGTGTGTGTGTGTGTGTGTGTGTGTGTGTGTGTGTCTATGCTTGTGGATGTATTTACCGACGTGTATTTGCTAAGCTGTAGTACCTGGATACGGCATTTGAACTCTCCTATCTACCTACGCTGTGCTCGTGTTGTCCTGTCTCCATGCCTGCTGCTATTCTGCCTACTGCCCTACGTACTATTAAGCTCGTGCATGGATTGTTTTGTTTTTCGTTAGTCTTGTTGTCCTGTTCCTTTACTAATACTAGTACTACACCTCTCCATATACTAATCCTTTGTTTTTTGTACGTCTTGGTTCCTTTGTGTCATTGCGGTTTCGATTCTCTTTTTTTTTTCACTACATCTGTTATTTGTAATCAGGTGTCGTTTGTTGCAGTTTAGATATTCCAGCCCTTACGACTGAGTCCACGCTTCATATTCTATCTAGTCCACTTCTTTTAGTTGATACTCATTCTAGTCCACGCATTCCAGCCAGCACGTTCCAGTTCATAGAGTCCAATCTTTATATTCCAGTTGACTCATTCCAGTTCACACATTCCAGTACACACATTTAAGCCCGTGTATTCCAGTCCTTTCACTACGAGCACATATTGTTGTCTTGTATAACTGTGTGTGTGTGTGTGTGTGTGTGTGTGTGTGTGTGTGTGTGTGTGCACCCCATCGGTTAGGACACTATGCGTCCCTCAGATGAAAGTTTTCTCAGACAAAATCCTGCTAATTAAATCCTGACACACAAAGCGGCTAAACAAGTGTGGAGGGGCGCCGTTCCCTCCTCCTCATCCTCCTCTTCCTCCTCCTCCTCCTTTCTTTCATTCTTTCTTTTTCCTTTCAATTCCTCCATCCTTCCCTCTTTTCTTTTTTCGTCATCCTCCTCCTCTTTCTCCTTCTCCTCCTCTCTTCTCACCACCTCCAACACCACTTCTTCCTCTTCTTCCTTTCCTCCTCCTCCTCCTCCTTCCTCATACATAGCTTGCTCTCCACGCACCACAAGTAGAGTATTGAACATAAGTTGAATAATTTTGCCAAGTTAACCAAACCAACTGTTCTCGTTGTATGATTTCCCCCCTCTTTCATATTTTCTTTTTTCTTCTTCGTCTCTTCTTCTTCTTCTTCTTCTTCTTCTTCTTCCTTTTTCTACTCTTTTTTTTTGTTTTTTTGTTATTTTTATGATAAGTTTTAATCCTTTATTTGCTTCTTACCTCTCGTTCTCCTCCAACTCCTCCTCCTTGCCTTCCTCTATCTCCTCCTCCTCCTCCTCCTCCTCCTCCTCAACAGAAATTCCTCCATCAATATCCAAATATCTAAGAGGCCTTAATGAATATCCTGAAAGTGAAAGCACTCTCTCTCTCTCTCTCTCTCTCTCTCTCTCTCTCTCTCTCTCTCTCTCTCTCTCTCTCTCTCTCTCTCTCTCTCTCTCTCTCTCTCTCTCTCTCTCTCTCTCTCTCTCTCTCTCTCTCGTTCATTCTTCACTTCCCCCTTGGTTCCCTACTTATCCTCTTCTCTTCTTTCCTCTCTACCTTTATCCCTTTATCCACTTGACTGCCTCCTCTCTTGCACTCCTCCTCCTCCTCCTCCTCCTCCTCCTCCTCCTCTCTTCCTGGAGCTTTCTCTTTCTCACTCATTTCCTACTTCCCTCCCTGCCCTCCGTCGCTCCCTCCATTTTCGAGGCGTGAAATGAGTGTGTGTGAGGAGAAGGGATGGAGGAAGAGAAGTAGGAGGAGGAGAAGGAGGAGGAGGAGGAAGAGGGGGATGCTTTTTGTGCGAAAGAAAGGGGTCGCCTTCAGTTCTTAATTACTTCATCACTATTTATTCTGAGCCTCTCTCACGCAACGGCAAATAAAAGGAGCTAAACCGTCTCTCTCTCTCTCTCTCTCTCTCTCTCTCTCTCTCTCTCTCTCTCTCTCTCTCTCTCTCTCTCTCTCTCTCTCTCTCTCTCTCTGGATGTATTTTAAATGCATTTCCCAGGCAATATTTTAGTGGCACCTCCTCTTCCTTGGCCTCTCGCGTCCTTTTATTGCCTCTTCCAGGACCTGCTTAGCACTCTCAGCCTCCCAGCGCGTCCCCCCCGCCGTCTCTTGCCTCGCCCCTGCTGTTTCTTTCCTGCTAAGTTGCCTCCTGCCTCTCCTTGCCTCACCTGCTGACTCTGGCTTCTCTTTTAATCCCTTCCTCCCTCCCTTCCCATCTCTTGCTTCGTTCCTGCACTCTCTTTCGCTCTCCCTTGCTTCTCCCTTCGCCTGCTAGACACCTTCCCACCTTCCCCAGCCTCTCTTTTTCCTCCCGCACCCCTCGCTGCCTCGCCCCGCCGCGGCCGCAGTGATGCCATGTTGCCTGCCCCGCCGCGCACGCCCGGCGCCTTGTGTCTGTTTATTGTTGTTTCTTTTCGTTTCACTCGAACTCTTCCACCTTGGCTCGCACGCTACTACAATGATTTCTTCTGGCTGACAGGAGAGATCCACCTTCTTCGGCGGGCGGGACCAATAGTAGCGCGAGGAGGAGGGAGCGAGAGCCAATGAGAAAGCAGGATTCCCGCCGCTATCACTCTATTGTTCCCTCAACAATTGGACGAGCGAGGGAGGCGGCCCGCGCTCCCGCCGCCGCCCGGGAGATGCCAGCTAGAGGCGCCTCACCATCTCCTGTCCCTTTAACCTGCCTCCAGACCACTGTTGCCGCGGCACACACGCCCTTCACGTGAGGCCTGGCACTCAGCGGACACGCGGTGAGGAGCTTGGCGGCGCTGGAGGCGTTTGCAAGGTCGATATCTTGGAAAGAGGAGAGTCAAGGCCGCCGCCGTTACCAGCAGCCGCGGGATGTTCCGTGATGCGCGCGGGAAACAATTGGCAGTAAAACAATGGGCGGGAGGCTTGTGTTGTCATGGTGGGTGAGGTGCGGTGCGCAGGCCTCGGCCCCCTCCCCCCCGGCCTCAACATGGCGGGGCGAGGCGGAGATGGGCGCTTCTTGGGCTATATCTGAGAAGAAGCGAGGTCTGCGTTGGGATGCGTGGCGGGAAATGGGCGAGATAACACCTTAAAGGCGCGGCCACCCTCGCCCCGCACCGGCCAGTGGTGTGGGGGCGACGGCACTGCTGGCAGGGGAGGGGGGAGCGAGGGGAGAGGAGGGGGTGACAGCAAATGGTTACTGCACCAACACTTTTCCCTCCTCGCTCTCCCTCCCTTTTTGTTTTCTCACCTTCCTTTTTTTCTCCCATTCTCCCTCTTCTTTATTTATTTTTATTTTTTTACCTTGTTCCTCCTCCTCTTCCTTCTCTCTGCCGCGGATAACGAGTTCAGCTAATTCACCAAAAAATTAATTTCCTAAAAAAAAAAAGTCTTTACCACGAATTCCAGACGTCCCTGAAATGTACCGTCCTATTTCCCATTGATCTGCATCATTACCAGTTACTTATTAAACCATACCACATACACAGTAGTGGAGTTACTCGTACTGTTTAATTCACACTAAACGAAATCTTCAGGTCCATAAACGTCATTGATATACTGAGAAGAACTACGCTTACGAAAAGGTCAAGAAATCTGTGTGTGTGTGTGTGTGTGGCAATGTTGACGGAGAATGGGGGGAGAAAATGTTGAAGAAAAAAAAGGTAGAAAGTAAGACGAGGATAAAGATAGATGAATACTTTGAGAATGGACAGGGAATGTGACGGAGACTGACGGAATGTTAATGAGCGTGGAGGGAAGGGATGTACTTCCAGTGAGAGTGGAGGGGAAGGGAGAAGGTGAGGGAAGCTAAGGATAAGGGAGAGTGATGATAAAGATGGAGAGAGGAAAGAAGACATGGAGAGGGGGAGTGATGAGGATGCAGGGAAGGAGATGCAAAGGGAGAAGATGAGGTGTGAGGAGATGCGAGGACAGGATGATGGTAAAGGTAGAGAAGGACAGGTGATGAGGGTGACAGGTAACACTGCTCTGATCACTCCACTGCTCGCCTCGCCCATCACACCTTGGTTTTATTGCTCACCCTCCTCCCCCTCCTCCTCCTCCTCCTCCTCCTTGTTGTCGTCCTTATGCTGGTACTCTTCCTTGTTGCTGTTATTGTTGTTGTTGTTGTTGTTGTTGTTGTTGTTGTTGCTGTTATTGTTGTTGTTGATTTTGTTACTACTACTACTACTACCACTACTGCTACCACTCAGTGTTACTGCTGCTACTGCTTCTGTTGCTACAGTTGCTCCTGCTGTTGGTACTGATCTCAGAAACAACATCAATGCATTAACAAAGTAACATTCATAATTGTGACTAAAAAGTAATATCAAAATAATCTATTCATCGGTTGTTTTCCTAGTAGGATCATCACTACCTAAGACTCTCCCGTGCACACCTGAGGCTCAAAGGGACGCGCTATTGAAGTGGTGAGGCGCCTACTGAACCAGCACAATACGTACAGTCAATTGCCTTCATACTGCAAATTGCCTGGGAGTCATTTACCGCACTTTGCAATTCGCTTAACCCTTCAAGACTCAAAGATTCAAAGATTTTACTCCAGAGATTCAATAATTCAAAGCAACTCCTTTGTGTGGCGGCGGCGTGAGGCAGGACAGAGGCATCGCCGTGCAGGCCTCCGCTCAGCCTCCGCCCGCCGCCCGCTGCTGCTCGTGGAAGTGCCGTGGTGCCAGGTCCCGGCCGGCACAGTGCCAGCTGCCGTGTCCTATAAGTACCCTGATCGCATCATCATCGGCGGCGGCATGACCAGCGCCCTCGGTCATTGTGAAGCCTTCGATCGCCGGGGGGCCGCAGTGCTGCCCGAGTGGCGGGTTGAGGGGCTTGGCAAGACATTATTTGATGCCTTAAATTTTCTATCAGTTGTAGACGCCAGAACACCCCGAGCAGCATTACCGCTTGCGGACACTGCTCGTAACCTTGGCAGGAGCCGTGTGTGTGTGTGTGTGTGTGTGTGTGTGTGTGTGTGTGTGTGTGTGTGTGTGTTTAGCGGCCGCAAGGTTGGACCCTCGGCCCCCGCGTCCAGCCCTCCAGGAGTGGCGCAGCAGTGCAGTCCCTCACAGCACGAGAACCGGACTGTTAACATTCGAGGAGGTGGACAGCGGAGAGCAAAACAAAGCGAGGTACTACGAGAAGGAGGAGGAGGAAGGAGGAGGAGGACGGGTAAAAACCTTAGGACGTGAGAGAAAAACACCATCAACGAGAGAGAGAGAGAGAGAGAGAGAGAGAGAGAGAGAGAGAGATTAAAAGAGAGATAAAGAGAAAGGCAAACGACAGCTACTACGTCTACGAACAAATCTTACTCTCGCCCTCAAGCCCAAAACTCCTCCACCTTCCTTCTACAAACGAGTACCCGTCTTCTTCCTACCCTTCCTCCTCCACCACCCTCCACTACCACAACCCTTACTGTTACCACTACCACTCCCTTTTCTCCACCAGCCACCACTCCCATCCCTCCCCGCCCCATATTTCCGTTCTTTTGAGCTTTCGGGACACAGCAGACCGCACCGCCTCCTAGAAAGACACTCTGGTATTGATCTCGCCTTTGTCCAAACCCTCCACTGACTCCGACTTGGGCTCTGTGTGTCTCCCCTCTCCCGCCTTTCCGTGCAGGGAGGAGAATAGGGTGTTTGAACGAAAGGTGCGGAGAGAGACACTGGCTGAGGCTTGGTAGGGATGGGAGGAAGAGGACGGAGAGAGAAAGAGTTAGAGGGAGAGGTAAAAGGAGGAGCGGAGGAGGAGGAGGAAGGAAAGGTGAGGGTGAGGAAGGGAGGCTGGGAAGAAAAAGGAGGGGTAGAAAGGATGCAAGGTTAGTTGGGGAAAGACAAAAGGAAGGTGAGGTTGATGTCAAGGGAAGGGGAAAGAGGAGGAAGGTACGGCAGGTGAAGATAATGAGGAGAGAGAGAGTGAGTGAGTGAGAGAGAGGCGATAAGGCAAAGTGGGGAATGGAAAAGACTCCGGGTAAGAGAGAGATGTGTATGTTTGAGATGAGAGAGAGAGAGAGAGAGAGAGAGAGAGAGAGAGAGAGAGAGAGAGAGAGAGAGAGAGAGAGAGAGAGAGGAATTTAATATACTCACGAAGCGTTCATATGAAAATAAATATCATGTTTATCGAATTTCCAAACTAAACAAATACCCTTTCAGTTTATACCTATTTATTTATTTTTATTTTTATTTATTTATTTATTTATTTATATATTTATTTTGTCTAATTCCACGTCTCCTGTGTTGGGGGCTCATGGTAGTGTTAGGGAGCTGAAATACTATAATACTATCAACCTTATCATTTATATCATACACTATTCATAACTAAAGGCTCCTGTATAGTGTTCTTTAACCCTTTAACCCTCCACCTGCCACGGCGTCTCCCGGGGCTTAGTAGTGTGTTGTGGTGCGAGTCTGCAGCATAATTCCTGAAGGCGCCACAGTCAAGCCAAGAGGAATGACTGTTAGTACAAACCTTGCAGTTCTTTTGTTTATAATATATCTATCTATTGTTTTTGTTTTTTTATTTACTTGTTTGTTTTTCTTTGTCTTATTTTGTTTATTTTTTCATGAATATTTATTTACTCCATTTACTCACCACTACTATTTTCACTCATATTTAAGTAGCGAATGAGAGAGAGAGAGAGAGAGAGAGAGAGAGAGAGAGAGAGAGAGAGAGAGAGAGAGAGAGAGAGAGAGAGAGAGAGAGAAAATTGTGATAGTCTCCCAAGTAAGAAACAGGTCATTTTTCATCTTACTCGGGACGTTTTGAGTCACTTTCCTCCCTCTTACTCCTTTATCATATTCCTCCTCTCTCTCTCTCTCTCTCTCTCTCTCTCTCTCTCTCTCTCTCTCTCTCTCTCTCTCTCTCTCTCTCCTTTCTCGTATTCCTCCTCTCACTCATTTATCACATCCTATCTCTGCTCCTCCTGTTTGTTCCCTTCCTCAAGTTTGCAAATTTACTGGCTATTATTCCTTGTCTCCGTGATTTACGAGAGAGAGAGAGAGAGAGAGAGAGAGAGAGAGAGAGAGAGAGAGAGAGAGAGAGAGAGAGAGAATTTTTCATCATAAGTCTTTCTCATTTAGCAGTGACTGTCTCTCTCTCTCTCTCTCTCTCTCTCTCTCTCTCTCTCTCTCTCTCTCTCTCTCTCTCTCTCTCTCTCTCTCTACTTTTTTTTGTATTTTTATCTCGTCTCCTTTTTTTTCTTTTTCTTGCTTGGATTTTTTGCAGTGTTCTTCCTTTTGAGGCGAAAGAGTTTGTTGGAAAAAAAAGGCAAAAAAAAAAAAAAAAAATAGAAAGCTGAAATGTTTTACCAACTCTTGAGTACATTTTTGTTAGTTATAATCTTTCCCTCCCTCCCTACTCCCCCCAACTCTCTCTCTCTCTCTCTCTCTCTCTCTCTCTCTCTCTCTCTCTCTCTCTCTCTCTCTCTCTCTCTCTCTCTCTCTCTCTCTCTCTCTCTCTCTCTCTCTCTCTCTCTCTCTCTCTCTCTCTCTCTCGCAATCCTATTCCCCTCTCCCTCTACACATCTACTTTTTTTTTTAATACCACCATCTCTCCCTTTCCTCTTCCCTCCCCTTCCCTCCCTTCCGTTCTCTCTCTCTCCCTCTCTCCTCTCTCCCCTTCTCTTGCAATGCAGTTTCCCCTTTCCATTCCCCCTCCCTGCCTCCACCCTAGTATCTTCCCTCCCCCAGTCCCTCCCTTCCTGGCTTCCTCTCTCCCTGTCCGTTCCCTCTCCCTTCTCCCCAGTGAACGCTCTCCCTCCATAAAAACGTTAAATTCTTTCCTCTAACAAAAACAAAGACAAAATCCAACTTTTGGTTCCCCCATAACAGAGGAAAAAAAGCATTTGTACCAAAAGAGAGTCAAAGGCAATTTTTTTTCCAGCTTGAATCTTTTTTTCTTTTTCTTTTTCTTTTTTTTTTTTCGTTATTGGGAGAACAAACACAGAGACCGCGGGGTGAAAAATGATGTTATGATTTCTTTAATTAGTGATGAACGTGTTGGTGGTGGCGGTGGTGATGAGCGAGGACAGCACAGGCAGGACGGGTGAGGGGTGCTGCTTCTTTCTGTCCGTCTTTGTCTTTGTTCCCTCCTGGCTGTGTCTGGTGAGTCGTAGCGTTTTAAACACAGCTTAGCACACCTTGATGCTCTTAATACACTTTTAAATACACCTAAACTCTCCTTAACTCACCTAAACTCTCCTTGACTCACCTAAAACTCTCCTTAACACACTCAAACATACCGTAATACAATGATACATATGAAAACACATCTAAACACACCTAAATACTTCTAAACACACCTTAACACACCTGAAACATCTTGAACACAGCCTAAACACAGCCAAACATACCTTACACACCTTGACATAACTGAACACACCTAAGCACATCTACACAGACCTTACACACCTAAACATACCTGCAATTATAGATTCATAGGCCCTTTTTTTCTTTTTATCTAGGGCGCCCATAGACTTGTTTTGTTTTATTCATTTACTACTGATGTTTGAGTTTTTGATTAATTTAGTCATTTCACCTATGTATTTACTTATTCATGTATTTATTTTCAACACAACACACGGGCGTGACATGATTCTGTGAGCTATACAACACCACCACCACCACCACCACCACCCTCCATGCACGCCTCCTCGTCCCTTCGCCACTGCACACCTGTTTTGCCCTTGATGGATTTTTTTTTCCTTACCTCAGTCAAATATTTGCTTTGCCCCTCCGTTTAGTGAGCGGCGGAAGGAAGGGAGACACGAAGGAGGAAGGTGGGGGCGGAAAAGAAAGGACGGGGGAAGTTTAGTTTGTGCCCAGAGGCGAAGGAAAAGAGATGATGTTCTGCACTTCATGCTGAAACGGGAGACACAGGAGGGAGGGAGGGAGGGAGGAAGGAAGGGAGCGGGAAGTAGAAGAGGGAGGGAGGAAGGGAGGAAGAACAAAATATTCATACCTCACAACATGCACGCAATCTACACACCGACAAACACACACACACACACACACACACACACACACACACACACACACACACACACGAATGCAAACCACACCGAATATTATAACATGTGTGCATTTCTCATTCCTCAGTGAGAGAGAGAGAGAGAGAGAGAGAGAGAGAGAGAGAGAGAGAGAGAGAGAGAGAGAGAGAGAGAGTGCGTGTGGGCTGAATGGCGGCCAGATAGTCATCAGCCCTGCGCGGCATATTGTTTCAGATCGGATCCCGGAAACACAAAGGCGAAACTCTTTGCCGCGGAATATTTTGTGGAGCGGAACAGCCCGTAGGGGAAAATACTCGAGATATCGCCATTTTTCTTTTGTCTCGCCTAATGAGTACAAATGATGTTATCAACACACGCATTCAGAGCGCCTTTTGTTTTCAACTCTTGTGTGTGGCGTGGAGGGCGGGCGAGGAGGGAAGGAGGAAAGAGAAAGTTTGACGGAGGAGGAGGAGGAGGAGGAGGAGAGGAGGAACATGAGGGGGAGGAGAAAGGAGGCAAGAAGAGGTGGGTGGGGGGAAGTTGGGGAGAAAATAGGAGGGGAGATGAATATTACGTGGTGATAGTAAGTAGGGGAAGCAGAATAGGGAGAGATAGTGATGATAGCCTCCCATATTCTCTCTCTCTCTCTCTCTCTCTCTCTCTCTCTCTCTCTCTCTCTCTCTCTCTCTCTCTCTCTCTCTCTCTCTCTCTCTCTCTCTCTCTCTCTCTCTCTCTCTCTCTCTCTCTCGTAAAAGAAGGAAAACATGGAATAGTGTCGGGAGAATAAAGGAAGCACAGGAGGAGGAGGAGGAAGAAGAGGAGGAGGAGGAAGAGCAGAAGAAAGACCACAAATTTCTTACATAACTATACAATCCCCATCACCACCACCATCACCACCACCATTCCCCTCCTCCCTCCTCTCCCTCTCCCCACTTCCCTTCTTCCCCCAGTCCCTCCCCTTACCCCTATCCTCCCTTAACCCTTCCTCTATCCATACCATCCATTGTCCCCTCACTCCGAAGCCTTCCAATTCACCTGTACCCCATCACCTTCTCCCTTACCTCACCACCCTCACCTCTCCCTCCTGATCAACGGCGCCCCGATCTCTTTTGTGTGGTATTTCGATCCCCTTTAGACGAGGCTTGACTGTCAACTTCATTATCCGGTGCTTCGAAGTTTGTGGTGCGGGGATTTGTGTGTGGCGAGAAAATTACGACACACACACACACACACACATACACTCTCTCTCTCTCTCTCTCTCTCTCTCTCTCTCTCTCTCTCTCTCTCTCTCTCTCTCTCTCTCTCTCTCTCTCTCTCTCTCTCTCTCTCTCTCTCTCTCTCTCTCTCTCTCTCTCTCTCCTCGCCATTGACAAAACAACAGGCATCCATTATTTCTTTATTCTAAATTCTGAAAAGAGGCGTATTTGAGGACCGAGGCGCAGGGAGGCAGGCAGGCAGGCAGGCAGGGAGGGAGGGAGGGAAGGGGAAGGGGGAGGGGAATTCTCTCATTTGCACATTCCCGAAATTATTATTAAAAAAAAAAAAACTCGCACTTGAGGCTCGTTTCTACGCTAGGGAAAGTTGAATTTTCTTTAGAATTAAAATGTGTGTGTGAATCATTATGACCCGCGAGCACAGTACCACCTCCTCCTCCTCCTCCTCCTCCTCCTCCTCCTCCTCCTCCTCCTCCTCCTCCTCCTCCTCCTCCTCCTCCTTCTCCTCAACACACCCACATTAATTCCTGACTGAACACATACAACTCAGGTGTGTGTGTGTGTGTGTGTGTGTGTGTGTGTGTTATTTCGTTCGTTAATATTTTTTTTCTGTATTGAGTGTTATTATTCAGTTTTTTCTTTTTTTTCTTTTTTTTTGTCTTCACGTTATTTTTTTCATTTTGTATTGTTGATTTTTTTTTTTCATTTTTCTTTTGTTTCGTGTCATTTGCGTCCACTTTAGTATGTTATTTAGGGTTTTATTTAATTTCCTTCAGTTTATTCATCTTAGTCGTTCCCTTTTTCTTCTTCCCTCTTCTTCTTCTTATTCTTCCTCTTCTTATTCTTCGTCCTTCTCCTCCTCGTGTATTCAGCATTTATATTAACTCCGCTCTCTACACTCTCTACACACTCTCTCTCTCTCTCTCTCTCTCTCTCTCTCTCTCTCTCTCTCTCTCTCTCTCTCTCTCTCTCTCTCTCTCTCTCTCTCTCTCTCTCTCTCTCTCTCTCTCTCTCTCTCTCTCTCTCTCCATCAATAATGAACACGTGTTACTGGCCAGAGAGAGAGAGAGAGAGAGAGAGAGAGAGAGAGAGAGAGAGAGAGAGAGAGAGGACCCCCCAGTGTGAAAGAGAGAGTGAGGAGTGAGACAGAGGGCGACCAGTAAGCTGCAAAAACAATCAGTAAGACAGACACACAAGCTCTGACTCGTGTCCTCCATCTCGTCGGCCGCTATTTGTTTTTAGGACACAACCGAGATGAACGAGGCACAGAAAGAGAGAGAGAGAGAGAGAGAGAGAGAGAGAGAGAGAGATAGAGGGAGAGGGAGTGAGTTTACATACACATCATTACTTATCATCTTTCCCACACGTTCCTCGAAGATCAAATACATTAAAAGTAAACTAAATGGAAGGTAATAAGGAAGGTAACACACACACACACACACACACACACACACACACACACACACACACACACACACACACACACACACACAAAGCCATAATTCCTTGCAATGTTCCTCAGTGTTTGTTTGTTTCACTTGGGCATCGCGGCGGTGTGGGTGGCTTGTTTGTTTGGCGTCGTCACCGTTGACACCCCTCACCTGGCGCGCCGTGGGCAGGTGAGGGGCGGGGCGGGGCGGGGCGACGTGGTGGTGGTGGTGGTGGTGCTTTGTGTCTTTCTCTCTATTTCTGCTTCTGTCTGCATCTAAGTCAACAGTCACCTTCAGCAGCGTTTTGATCACTGGTAGCATTGCGGTGTGTTTGGCAGGAATTCATGCTATTTCATTCCTTCTTTTTTTTTTTTCGTGTGTGTGTGTGTGTGTGTGTGTGTGTGAGAGAATAGTTTGGTGGTGGTGGTGGTGGTGGTGGTGGTGATGGTTATTGTTACTATCATTGCAATTACGTATCTTACCCCATAGATAAACTTGCATAATCTTTACATACTTCCTTCATAATAGCATCGCGTGAACTATTGTCATTATTATTATTATTAGTAGTAGTAGTAGTAGTAGTATCATCATTATCATCATCATCATTGTCATAACCAACCACTTCGTTGTATAATCATCATCCTCACACACACACACACACACACACACACACACACACACACACACACACACACACACACACACACACACACACTTATGAATTTCATTCCATAACACTAACCACCACCACCACCACCACCACCACCACCCACACAACAAACACCACAACCCATCAAAACAAGACGAGAATGACCACACAGCACGAACAAAACCCCCTTCCCCCTTCCCTTCTCCGTTTCCACCCCCCACCCCACTCCCCAGGACCCTCGATCCCCTTTACCGAGCAGCAGCGACACAAGGAGATAAAACAACATGGGATCTGATACCATTAACAAGCTGATAAGGGGGTTGCACTATCATTCCTACCTTTATTTCTATCTCCGGTAATAATTAGGCTTTCTGATAATGAGACGCGGAAGAGGGAGAGAGGAGAGAAGGGAAGAGAGGGTAGGAGGAGGGGAGGGAGAGAGGAAAAAGAGGAAAGAAAAATATCTATAGGAAGTTAAGAGTCACCCCTACGATGTACTAATAAGCCTCTGTTTTTTGTGATGTTGACTATCTGCGTAGTGGTGACAGTGGTGGTGGTGGTGGTGGTGGTGGTGGTGCAGTGGCAGGGAGAGTGTGTGTTCGGCTTCCCACGACTCACTCACTCACTCACTCGCTCGCTCACTCTCACTCACTCATCTCCCTTTTGTCTACGGGGAGATCAAAGGAGTCGAATAATGATGTCCACTATTTTTATTATTATACAGATTCCTCTTTTTTTTTTCCTTTTTTTTCAATATTCCGTTAATTTTTGATGCGTGGTGATCAAAGGGGGAGTGCTCCTGCGTACTATAATGGCGGTGGTTGTTGTTGTTTTACGTCCGTGGTAGCTATAATCCTCGCATTTCCCGACTCTTTTGTTTTGAATTTGTTTTTTTTTTTTATACTTTGATCCTTATTTGATTTATATTCTCGTTTTTTTTTTTTTTTGTATTTTTATTTAGTTACTAATTTATCTATTCATTTACTATTATTACTTTTTTTATCGAGTTCCAACGTTACTACAAACATTTAACTCGGAACTAGTAGTGCAACGTGCATATACAGCATGTTGTGTGATAAAAGTAACAACAACAATAGCAGTAGATGTAGTAGTAGTTGTAGTAGTTAGTAGGTACAACATAGCACACATTATACAACTACCACCACCACCACCACCACCACGGCCACACAAATCACTCACGCCACCACCACAACAATATGCAAACCCCCCAAGATTTAAAACCCGAGTGAGTCACCGTAAAAAATAAACACAACACAGAACTGAAACCCCATAAAATTCCGTCAGTATAAGTTGTGCAAGTGAGGAACAAAAAGCACCGCTAACACAGCATTAAAAGATTCCATTATGCGCTATTGACGACACGGGCGGGAAGGAGGGGGAGAGGGGAGAGGGAAGCTAGAAGGGCTGGCTGGCTGGCTGGCTGGCTGACGGGGCTGGCTGGCTGGCTGGCTGGCTGGGGGCTGGCAGGAGGGAACGGGGAGTGCACAAAGGGTCGCCGATGGAGTGTTTATCGCGGCCGCGGATTCCGACACGACAAATCAAGGTGGGCGACCGTCAGCCCCATCAATAAAGTGCCTTTGAGGATGGGATTGTTTTGTCTTGAATATAATGATTGTCAATATTTACTGCCGAGTCAAAGGGAGGAGGAGGAAGAGGAGGAGAAAGAGAGAGGGGCAACAACCAAGAGGAGGAGGAGGAGGAGGAGGAGAGACAGATCAGTAGCTCCCTTTGTGAGGAATCAAATATTGTTGATGGTGACACACACACACACACACACACACACACACACACACACACACACACACACACACACACACACACACACACACACACACACACACACACACACACACACACAGGCGCTCAGTTTCTTGGTATTATTGATGGTATCTACAAAGCTCTTCTGCATTGTCTTGTCTGAAGGGAGAGGGAGGAAGGAGGGATGCGAGGGGAGAGAAAGGGAAAGGGTAAGGGAAGGAGAAGAGGAGATAGGACGAGAGAGAGAGAGAGAGAGAGAGAGAGAGAGAGAGAGAGAGAGAGAGAGAGAGAGAGAGAGAGAGAGAGAGAGAGAGAGAGAGAGAGAGAGATGGGGGAAGGATGGAGAAAACTACAGGAAACGAATGTAAGTTGTGATAAGGAAATAAGAAAGGGAGAAATTATGGAAGAAAAATGAGATACTTATTGAAGAAAGAATTGGGAAGGAAGGGGGAGTAATGGGAGGCAATAATGAAGGCGTAAAGGAAGGGGAGGATGTTGCTGAGTGAGGGTGAAAGAAAACGGAAGATGTGCATAGAAGTGAGGCGGAGTGAAGGGGAAACAAAACACAAAAAATAAATAAATAAAGGGAGGGAAAAGATGTAGTGAAGAAAATGCGTAGATTCAGAAGAGAAGAAATGGGAGGAATAGGAGGAGGAGGAAAAAACAGAAGTGAAAGACGAAGGAAAGTATGAAAATGAGGAAAAAGAATATTGGAAAGGAAAGTAAAAGGAAAAGGAGCAGAGAAAGAAGAGCAAGTGAGAAAAGAAAGAGGAAAGAAGGGAAGGAAGCAAAGAATGAATGAGAAAGCGAGAAGTGAAACAGAAAAGGAAAATTTAAAAAAATAAAGGAAAGAAATTTAAGATAAAAAAAAAGAGGAGGAGGAATAGGATGGGAAGAGGAAGAAGAAGCGAGAGTTAAAATAAGAAGTAAAAGAAGCAGAAGACAGTGAATCGTGAAGAAGAAAAAAAAGACGAAAATGAGAAGCGTGGAAAAGAGAAAGCAAAAGGAAAAATAAAAAAAAAGGAGTCGGAAGAAGAAGAAGAGAAGCAAAGTAAAGGAGGAGGAAGAGGAAGAGGAAGTAGTAGAAGTGAGGAAATAAAGAGCAAAAAAGGATGTAAAGTTACAGGAACGCGAGAACGAGGCAGAGAGAGAGAGAGAGAGAGAGAGAGTGGGGGGGATACACGTAGTACTATCAAACACACACACACACACACACACACACACACACACACACACACACACACACACACACACACAGCCTCTCAAGACATCCCGCTGCCGTCGCCACTCCATCGTGTAGCGTCAGAATGGCATTGATTTTACAACTAATATTCCCACACCGTTCTCTCTCTCTCTCTCTCTCTCTCTCTCTCTCTCTCTCTCTCTCTCTCTCTCTCTCTCTCTCTCTCGGTGCCATATCCGTCTCCTCCGCGTCTATTTTTGTCGTTACACGGGATAAAAAAAAAAAAGTGGTGGTGGTGGTGGTGGTGGTGGTGGGTATATGATATGAAGTAGTGGGTTTAGTGGTGTTGTGGAGGGTAGTGTTGATGAAAATGGTGATGGTGACTGGTGGTGGTGGTGGTGGTGATGGTGGTGGTGGTGGTGGTGGTGGTGGTGTGTGGTGGTGATGGTGATGAATTGGTGGTGGTGGTGCTGGTGGTGGTTGACTGACGTGTGAAATCACTTGAGAGAGAGAGAGAGAGAGAGAGAGAGAGAGAGAGAGAGAGAGAGAGAGAGAGAGAGAGAGAGAGAGAGAGAGAGAGAGAGAAAGAGAGAGAGATGGGCGGGGGGGGTATGGATACATGTAGCACTAAGTACCAACACACACACACACACACACACACACACACACACACACACACACACACACACACACACATCTGTAGAGACGAGAAGCCATGCATGAGTAGAGTTGTAAGTGTGCATGTGTGTGTGTGTGTGTGTGTGTGTGTGTACGTATGAGCTCGACGCGTATATAAATAAAATAAACACCATGGCATTCCTATTTATATGAAGTTATCTCCCGCTGCCAAATATACAGAAGGAGGACGATCACTTGCGGGGGGAGGAGAAGGTGGTGGTGGTGGTGGTGGTGGTGGTGGTGGTGGTGGTCGTGGTGGTCGTGGTGGTGGTGGTGGTGGTAGAAGAGGAAGAAGTAGAAGAGGAAAAGGAAGCAGAAGAGAAGGAACTAGTAGAGGAAGAAGAAGTAAAAGGAAGGACTAGAAGAGGAAGAAGAAGAGGAAGAGCAAGTAGAAGAGAAAGAAGAAAATGACAAGGAAAGAAAAGAAGAAGAAAAAAAGTGACGAGGAGGAGAGAAGAAGCAAAGAAGATAAGAAACAGTAAAAAGAAATAAGGGAGAAGATGAAGAAAAGAAGAGGAGGAGGAGGAGGAGGAGGAGGAGGAGGAGACAAGAAGCAAAAGAAGAAAAATAAGATAACAAGCAGGAAAACGAAACAAAGAAGCAGATGAAGATGAAGAAACAAAAGAAAAAAGAAGAAAAGATAAAAAAAAAGAAGAAAACAATAGTAACCACAGTAGTAGCAGCAGTAGCGGTAATACCAAGAACAGTAGCAATTATGAAGAAGAACAGAACGAGGTATGAAGAAGAACAGAACGAGGAATGTACAACTAACAAAAACATCAACACTTACTTCCTGACGTCCCTGAGTGGCAAGGAGAGGGTCAGGGAACACGTGCTGATAGAAGAAGAAGAAGAAGAAGAAGTAGAAGTAGAATGGAAGGAAGAGGAAGAAGGAGAAAAATGACGAGGAGATAAGAAGCCAAGAAGTTAAGAAGATAAACAGTAAAAAAGGAAGAAAGAGGAAGAAGAAGAAGAAGAAGAAAATTACCTTACTGATGGAAAGCTGAAGAGGCGTTTGTAAGTGTCGAGATTATTGAGGTTTTTTAAAGAATTTCATAGAGAGAGAGAGAGAGAGAGAGAGAGAGAGAGAGAGAGAGAGAGAGAGAGAGAGAGAGAGAGAGAGAGAGAGGGTAAAAGCAAGCACACTACGCACAAGAAAAAGATGAAAATATACTAAAAGAGAAAAAAAGAAATGATGAAATAACTAAGAAAAGGGAAGGGAAAGAAAACGAGGTGGTCTACGAAAGAAGAAGGAAAATAAAAAGCATTGAATAAAAGGAAGGTATGAAAGAAATTAAAAGAGTAAGTAAGAGGAAAATTAAAAACACCCAAAGAAAGGCGGCAGAAGCGGAGGAGGAGGAGGAGGAAGAGGAGGAGGAGGAGGAGGAGGAGCCGACGACGCAGTAGCAAAGACAAATCTCCCGCACACACACTGAAAGAAAAAAAAATCCGAAGGCAAAAGAAGCAAACAGCGCTTAATTAACGTCATTGGACAGTGCTCGGAGGGAGGGAGGAAGCGAGAGAGAGAGAGAGAGAGAGAGAGAGAGAGAGAGAGAGAGAGAGAGAGAGAGAGAGAGAGAGAGGAGGGCGAAGACAAAACAGCTGGCGGGGCGCGGTGTTTGGCACGCACCAACGCACAAACACCAAACAGCGAGGCGCAAACAAACATAGGAGCGGCGACACAAACCGAGGGGGCGAGGCGAGTCACGGCGCTTCATTACCGCCACATTCACATCACAAGGGAGCTGTGAAAAGAAAGGCACGTCGTACAGATTGTTGCCTAATTACCAGTCCTTTTTTTAGCCCCCTTCGCCTCCGTGCGGGAATCTTTCGGACAAGAAGCTCACACCGCGACTCACAAGGGACGAAGAGGAGGACTAGGAGGTGTCCGTGGCAGGGAGGTGTAGGAGGTGTTAGGTAAAGGTGAAGTATGAGGAGGAGGAACAGGAGGAGGAGGAGGTGGTGGTGGAGGTGGTGGAGGTGGTGGAGGAGGGAGGAAGGTGTAGAATGACTTAGTTGTTTGTTATCTGTCTCATTCAAAACAACAGCTCGTGTGTGTGTGTGTGAGTGTGTGTGTGTGTGTGTGTGTGTGTGTGTGTGTGTGTGTGTGTGTGTGTGTGTGTTCTCTTATCCTTGCGAGGCGTCCCTGGGGAAATGAACTCAACTAAACTAACGAAGATGAGAATCACCACCACCACCACCACCACCACCACCACTACCACTGCCACTTCACCTCACCTCACCTTCTCCTCCTCCTCCTCCTCCACTTTTCTTTTTCCTAATTCTCAAAGGATAGCTGGTATTTTTCTCCCGTCTTCCTCTCTCTTCAAGGCGTGATTCCTCCCCCTTCCCCACAAGCCAAGCCTCGCCGGGGGAATGTATGGTTCGCGGGTTTGGGGGATAAAGAGTAAATTACAGATGGAGTGCCAAGGTTAGACGAGAGAGGAAGGGGAAGAGGAAGGAGGAATGGGGAAGGGGAAGGGGTGGCTGAGGCGGCAGCAAGGGGAACAAGCGTGGCATAAATAACAAGACCGGAGGAAAGAAGGGGCAAAGAGGAGGAGGAAGAAGAAGAGGAGGAGGAGGAGGAGGACAGGAGAAGTGGTGAGGGGAACGGAGATGTTAAAAATGAGAGGGTTGTGGCGTGTGGGAGTGTGTGGCTGGAAGAATGACATGATGATTGGCTCTGTACGCGAGGGTTAGAGGACACACACACACACACACACACACACACACACACACACACACACACACACACACACACACACACACACACGAGTTGGCTGCGGGCGTTGGAGTCTTAAAAGTGATGATTACCTTCCCCAACAGAGACAGACAGACAGACAGGTATATAGATGGATGGATAAACAGACAGACAAGCGGATACAGCTAGACAGAAAGATAGACAGGTAGATAAAGATACAGACAGATAGATAGATTAATAGACAGACAGAAGTATTATTTGATAGAAGATCTACGTATGTGTATCGTTGCCTCGTCCTCTCACTCATGTACACTATTGCCTTCCTCTCCTTCCTTGATGTGCGCTACGTAAACACACACACACACACACACACACACACACACACACACACACACACACACACACACACACACACACACACGTCCCAACCCAACAACTCCTTCCCGTCATGACACACAGAATCCAAACTAGGCTGGTCACCCCTCACAATGCAATTTCGTTTTCCCTAATGGAGTTTCTCAGGGACCAATCCATCTTTTCTTCGCTGTCTGACAGGTGAGCCATCAAACTATTGTGCTTTCCTCCTCCGCGCGGGGCTACTGAGGACCTAAACCCCACGCCCGCCGCCCTGCCACGCCCACGCCGCCCACTTGGCCCTAGCGTAGCGGCGGCACAAGGGCGGGAGTCAGTTGGCGCAGGGGGTGGTGTGTGTTGCGCCGTTCACCGCCTCCGCCGCGCCAGTATTGAGCCGGTCTCTCAAGGGAAGTCGGGCTGCATTTTCCAACCTCTCTCATATTGAAACTTGTGAATTAGATTTATAGACATTGTTGACGCACAAAGAGCCTGCCTCCCCGCCGGACACCAACCAATCTATTATTTATGGAGTACGGAGAGAGGAAAGGAGGAGGAGGAGAAGGAGAAGGAGGAGGAGTAGAAGGAGGAGACGCGGCAAGACGCTACTAGGAGGAGGAGGAGAAGGAGGAAAAAAACTGAGATTGATGTTTCCCAAAAAAAGAAAAAAAAAACAAGAAAATAGAGGTGACACAATAACAAATGTACGCAGGGAATGAGAGAGAGAGAGAGAGAGAGAGAGAGAGAGAGAGAGAGAGAGAGAGAGAGAGAGAGAGAGAGAGAGAGAGAGAGAGAGGGACGGGGAGGAACGTGGAAGAAACGAAAGAAGGTTAGCGAGTTCGTAAGGCAAGCAGGCAAGAGTGAGACTAACACACACACACACACACACACACACACACACACACACACACACACATACACACACGGACGGATGGACGGACGGAGGGAGGGAATGAAGGTGATTGTGAGGCGGAGGAAAAGAAAAGGGGAGTCTTGGGAAGGTTAGAGAGAGAGAGAGAGAGAGAGAGAGAGAGAGAGAGAGAGAGAGAGAGAGAGAGAGAGAGAGAGAGAGAGAGGAGTGCCAGCAGCCATAGATCAGGCGGGGCGGCGTCGATGGCTGGCCCGATAATAAGAGACATGAAGTGGAAAATTGATAAAGGACGCGACGCAGACGAGGATCGGAAGTGTACGACTGGATCCCTCTTGTTCTTCCGATCCTCCTCCTCCTTCTCCTCCTCCTTCTCGTCCTCCTCAGCCAGAAGGAGAAGGAGGGGGAGGAAGAGGAGGAGGACTATCACTGGAATATCTACTGTAACAACACACACACACACACACACACACAGAGAGAGAGAGAGAGAGAGAGAGAGAGAGAGAGAGAGAGAGAGAGAGAGAGAGAGAGAGAGAGAGAGAGAGAGAGAGAGAGAGAGAGAGAGAGAGAGAGCAGAGAGAGAGAGAGCACAGGCACGAGAAGGAAGAAGCAGAGGAGGAGGAAGAGGAGGAGGAAGAGGAGCAGGAGGAGGAGGAGGAGGAGGAGGAGGAGGAAACTCACTTAGACTCGGGAACGTGCACTGAGAGAATCTTGGTATTGAAAGAGTGAGAGTGAGAGGGAGAGGAAAGAAAGAGTAGGCGATATATAATAAAGACGTGCGAGGAATAAAGAGAAGGTACGCAGTTAGAGAAATTAGTAGAAGTCTTAATTTTATTTTTCTCTTTATTCTCTTCTTTTTATTATTATTATTATTATTATTATTATTATTATTATTATTATTGTTGTTATTATTACGAGTATTTAGTGTTTTTTTCTTCATTTCTTTTATTTCTTGCCTTTTTTATTGGTTGGTGTTTCTCTCTCTCTCTCTCTCTCTCTCTCTCTCTCTCTCTCTCTCTCTCTCTCTCTCTCTCTCTCTCTCTCTCTCTCTCTCTCTCATTGTTGTTGTTCTCTCTCTCATTGTTGTTGTTGTTGTTGTTGTTACTTTGTCGTATTCACCACCTCTATCTACCATCCGTTCTACTACTACTACTACTACTACTACTACTACTACTACCATCTCTCAGGGAATTACGAAATTGCGCCACTGTCATTCTGATGTGATAGAAATGAGAACTGAAGGAGATGAGGGAAGAACGGGAAACTGGAAACTGGAAACCCCTCCATTATTCCAACAACACCGAGAAAAGAGGCGAGGTTCCATTAATTTGATGTTTTTTCGTTGAATGTTACCTTGCATCAACTGTAGCAACTTGTTTTCCTTTTTTAGAAATTATCATTATTATTTAGTATTTTAGTAGTAGAAGTGGTGGTGGTAATGGTGGTGGTGGTGGTGGTGGTGGCGGAGGCATACAGTCATTACTACTTATTCCATTACCACGACTATTTTTCCAACACAAGGCAAGAGCTAACACGTATCCTAAAGTGTTGTTATCAGTAACCTCCGTCCCCACACCCACCCTCCGTCACGCACCAACCCCGCCCTCCCCCGCCGCCCGTGCCTCGCCGCAGCCTGCTCAGTGAGTGCATCAAACTGGAATGTATATTTACCAGTAACGATGTGCGTCCTTGTTCGTATCTGGCGCGAAAAATGCGACGCCGCAACTTTTTTTTTTTTCTTCTTCTTTTTTATCCTGGTCTCAGATGTAATGAAATATTAATTATCCTCAAATGATTTACTAAAGACTCCGAAAAATAAGTGGCACTCTTTTCATTTTAAGCTGCAAGCCGCGGTGAAAAACTTTGGGTCGACATAAAAGTGCTAAAATGAGCTGTAATTGCAGCGGTGAGCGTGAGGAGCCGCGCGGCACCGGACCGCCTGGTGCAGCAGCGGGGATGTTGATAGCGGCGGCAGCAGCAGCAGCAGCAGCACTAGAAGCAGAGGAGAAGGAGCGCCTGAGGGTGGTGCGCCGCCCCCCACCTGCAGCGGGTCTCAGTCAACACAGGGACACCTACAGGCCATCCTTTGGTAAAGGAACTGGGGACCTCTTTGGCGCAGCCCCGATACTCTCATGGCCGCCAGCCTCGCCACGGGACGCATGGCACAGTTTTTCACACTGCCATATTCCCGTGTACTCTCAGCGGGCGACGTGCGGCTGAGGCCGAGGCCAAGGCTGTCTGTGGTGCGCGAGAGGGGCTCAGTATGCGATTATCCGGAGGGGTCGCCGCCGACTACAAAGGCACGTCGGTAAACAGTGAGGTTTCTCGGAGGATTGGCGTCGTCTCGGGATAAAGCGGCCAAGTGTTTTGTCATTTGCTCAGAGTAAATATTAGGTCAGTTTCAAAGGGAATAATAGTCGTCTGTCGCGGGCGTTTAGTTGAGACAATGGCGCGCTCCCCGCCAGCGATGCCCGACATTCATCCGCATTTTTATTGACACAGTGACACACCCATATGTGCAATTTGCGATTCTTTTTTCTCCCTCTCCCTTTCTTTCTCGTTTTGTCGTCCTCCTTTAGCTGGCGAGGCGACCACGCTGGCGGCGCAGCGGGCAGGGAGGCGAGGGCGTGGACGAGGGGAGAGAGGAGGAGGAAACTGGAGGCGGTGGTGATTATAGAGGGACAGACACACCGAGGGAAATAAAACAGCACGTACGAGACAAAAACGTGAACTGAATGCAAGATCAACTCGAAATTGTGATCCTCTGCTGTAGTCATTCAGACAACCACACCCTCTCATTCTCCAAGTCCTCTCGACCTTTGCCGTGATTCCTACACCTCTTACGCCCTTCCTCCTCCTCCTCCTCCTCCTCCTCCTCCTCCTCCTCCTCCTCCTCCTCCTCCATAACAATAGCCGGAAGGCGTGCTCCTTTCACCCACCGCGAGGGAGAGACGAAGCGACCCGATGCATTATTGAGTTCGATCATTTTTTCCTCTTTGTTACCTTTGTCAGCCGCCAACCCAATGGAAACTCTTTCACCGAAGCTACCAAGGAGACTCGGGAAATAAGGGAAAAACCTGCGGCAATGTGTTGAAATCGTCTGAATCAACACACAGGAGAAGAAGGAGGAGGAGGAGGAGAACAGGAGGGAGCACGGTGCTGAGAGAGGGAGGGAGGGAATGAGAGAGAGAGAGAGAGAGAGAGAGAGAGAGAGAGAGAGAGAGAGAGAGAGAGAGAGAGAGAGGGAGAGAGAGGGGAATACAAGGAGTGGGCTGTTGCATATACTCCTGACATCCTTACTATTGTTAGCCTCGCCTTGTCTTTCAGCCTGAAGGAGTGTGTTGTTGTTCCTCTAGTGCTTGTTGTTGTTACGGCCGCTACAATTATTTCACTTTTTTTTTCTCCTCTCTCTCTCTCTCTTTCCTCTCCCTTCGCTTTCCTCTCCCTTCACGTTCCTCTCCCTTCGCTTTCCTCTCCCTTCCCTTTCCTGTTTCTTCCTCCTCCTCCTCGTCACTTTCGCCACTCCCATCCTCCACTCCTTCATGCAGTGTTATTTTTCCTCTCTCTCTCTCTCTCTCTCTCTCTCTCTCTCTCTCTCTCTCTCTCTCTCTCTCTCTCTCTCTCTCTCTCTCTCTCTCTCTCTCTCTCTCTCTCTCTCTCTCTCTCTCTCTCTCTCTCTCTCTCTCTCTCTCTCTCTCTCTCTCTCTCTCTCTCTCTCTCTCTCTCTCTCTCTCTCTCTCTCTCCTCACTTCTCATATCCCTGCATTCTTCCTCTCCTCCCTCCCTCCCTCCCTCCCTCCTCTTCCTCCTCTTCCTCCTCCTTCTCATCATGTTCCCTCTCAACCTCTTAATTATTTCACTTTTTTTCATTAACTTGACTACGATGATACTCGTTGTAATATTCTTTGTTGAGAGAGAGAGAGAGAGAGAGAGAGAGAGAGAGAGAGAGAGAGTGCGTGCGTATGTGTGTGTGTGTGTGTGTGTGTGTGTGTGTGTGTGTGTGTGTGTGTGTGTGTGTGTGTGTGTGTGTGTGTGTGTGTGTGTGTTGTGAGGTGCGATGAATAAGGTGACGGTGGAGTGGGTGTCAAGAGGGTTTGTCGTGGCGTGGGTGGGCGGGTGGCTGGGTGAGTGGGCGGGGAGAGGGCGGGGTGGGCGTGGCAGGGAAAGAGGAAGGGGCTGCATTGTGGAGGAAAATATCGACTTTGTGTGTGTGTGTGTGTGTGTGTGTGTGTGAGAAGGTGGTGGTGATGGTGGTAGTGGTAGTGGGTTAGAGAGAGAGAGAGAGAGAGAGAGAGAGAGAGAGATGGGGGGATGAAAGGATAAATAGCAACACACACACACACACACACACACACACACACACACACACACACACACACACACACACACACACACACACCAAAAGAAAGAAAATCTAATCGATAGAAAATATTTTGATCTTTTTTTTCATACAGCTCAGCAATTTTTGACATCATTATATTTATTACCATTCTTTTATAAATGGTCAGATTAAAAAAAAAAAAAAAGAAAATGAAAGAAAAACGGTTCGAATTTTCACATACTAATATTTTCAAACTGGAGATGAATATGCAAATGTATGTATGAATGTATGTATGTATGTATTTATGTACGTACGTGTGTGTTCCGCATCAAGCTTCTTTCCCTCTCCTTCATGTGACTTCTTCAATCATTTTCTTTTGTTTCTTCATTTCTTCTTCATTTTTCTTCTTTGTCTTTTTCTTGTTTTTATTTTTGTCTTTTATTCACTCTTTTATTTCTCCATTTTCTCACTCTTCACTTCCCGTTTTCTTTTTTGTATTTTCTTGATTTGTGTTGTCTTTATAAATTTTCAGCGTTATGGAACATGTATGTACGCATGTATGGCCGAATGGATGAATGTGTGGGTGGATGGATGGATGGATGGATGGATGTGTGGATGGCTCTGTATGTACCTGAATGAATGGTGTGGTTTGGGGGCACAGAAATGAAAGCCATCCATGAATAGATAGATTATAGGTTACTGTGAGAGAGAGAGAGAGAGAGAGAGAGAGAGAGAGAGAGAGAGAGAGAGAGAGAGAGAGAGAGAGAGAGAGAGAGAGAGAGAGAGAGAGAGAGAGAGAGATATTATAGGTCACTGTGTATGATAGACAGACAAAACGGACACAGACAGACAGACAGGCAGACAGACAGACTCGAAATACCATTAAAGGTTAGCCATAGTTAGGTCTCAAAGTCACCCCAGCCTCCCCACCCACAAGGAAAGGAGAAAACACCGGAAAAGAGCACGAACAAATGTGTCCCAGTAGTTCCCCTTGACATACTCCTCCTGCAAAGAAAGAAAACGGATGCGCATATTTTAGAATGACTAATTCGTATCAGATAACACACTGGTCTACCTTCCACTCTCCCTAATCCATGAATAATGTAGACTATTGACCATATGCTAATACATTTCTGCATCACACTTTCGCTACTTGCAAAAGGTTTTAATTGAAGCTACACGTTTTTTTTTTTTTTTTCAGTGTTTTTACAGTTTTCGTGACAGATTAACAATATTTCTACATTATTAAAAGGAGAAACTGTCTTGAGAACCTGGCTAATCATCTCTGTGGCCTTTGAAAATAGTTGTGGTGAAAGAGTAAAGCCTTTCTGAATATAGGCCTATGATGCAGCAGTATAATGTTTGTATGTGTGTTATGTGTTAGGCTTGTGTTGTGTTCTGTCTGTTATACTTATGTTGTGTGTGTGTGTGTGTGTGTGTGTGTGTGTGTGAAGGTGTAGATATTTTCTTAAGTAATACCTGAGTTTGTTTCCACCTAATCACATTTCTTACAGGATTGAGTCAAGTTCGTGATGTCTCGTCTTTTAATTGCGTTTTATCTTGGCTTTCTTTATTATTTTATTTTATCATTATTATTTTTTTTATTATAGTTTTTCGATCCATTCTATTTTTTTTCAGTAATGTATCATTCCATTGTACTTTATTCTCTTCCTGGAAAGTGTGTGTGTGTGTGTGTGTGTGTGTGTGTGTGTGTGTGTGTGTGTGTTTAATCATCAAACTTTTTTTCTTTTTATTCTGTAGACAGTAATTGCCTTGGAACTATAATATACGTACTCACTTGTGTCAGTCTTTTCTTTACTTTTTTTTTCTTTTATATTTATGAACAATGTTATATGTGTATGTATGTACGTATGTATGTATGCACTTCAGTATTGGTATTTGTGTATGACATGTGCGAATGAATGTGTACAATATAAGCATGCCTTCATGAAAGAACGTAAAAACTGATGTACGTCCATCGTGTATGAACGCACCACAAAACCAATGCATAAATACACGCGGGCGCCTGCAAGTCCAGGTCTCTCGGCCTTCACGTGTGCTGCAGGCCAAGAGACTCTCACTCCCTCACGCCGAGGCCTACGGTACTCGCATTCCGTCGGGTAAAACGCACGCCCGCTGGTAAATACGTAAATAAATCAGCAAGAGTTGAATTTCAGATTGGAGGGCTGGCGGCGAGGGGGAGGGAGCCATTCCGGAGAGAGGCGGGCGTCATTAGCCTAATATTGCTAATGTCCAGCTGGCGGGGCGGCGTGACACGTCTCTTCCTAATCCTTCACTGAATGGGTAAGAGAATCAAATACTTTTAATGGATGCTGCTCCCCCTTTGCTATGAAAGAGCAGGGATCGGAACCCCAAGCCTTTATTCTAATTGAAGGTGACTCTGTATAGATGACTTGGTCTTCTTCCACCGGCACATCAAGGGATAGCCAGCCAGGATGCCACATGTCCTCTCTCAACTCGTATTACTATTTTTTTTTTTTTTTTCGATACATATACTTCTTCATTATTTTTGTCATATTCGCACACTGCATCGTGAGGGAAAAGGTATAATTCCCGGTGAATGTTGGACAGCGTGCGCGAGGCTTCTCTTTACTGGCTATAGAGGGAATTCGTAAATGTGAGTGGAAATCGAGGGGAGGCGAGTAAATGCGAGAGTCGCTCCGAAATAGGTAGGCGATCGGCGACCATTGATGCGACTGTTTCTTTCAGAGCGACGAGCCTCCAGATTTTCCAACAAAGGCGACCGCGGGGTTACTTTGACTGCACGTAAATAAGGCCTCGCTCTGTCGTGCAGCCATTCACCTCTCGCAGCCCTCCAGGCGTCGCCAAGCGGGTCATTATTTAGTGTGTTGGAGAGTCGCGTTTCTGCTGCCCTGCCCTTTCTGCTTCCCTCCTCTTCCTCCTCCTGCTGCTGCTGCTGCTGAGTTGCTGCTGCTGCTGCTGCTGTTGATAGTGATGTTTCCTTTTGTTGCGTCAGGAAGTCTTTGCTTTTTCTTCTTGTTGTTTGTTTATTGTGTAGATCTTCGTGTTATTACGTTGAATGATGAAGTGATTTTGTTAGGTTTCTATGGTAGATTTTGTATGATCGTTATTTTGAGTGGCCATACAAAAAGATAAATTGTGGAACATCTCATGAATCACCTTAAGACACTGCGCTCTTGATGAAAGCTAATATGAATTTAGAAATGTTTAGCGTGAATCTGTGTGCGTCGGCAGATGCATCGATGGCTGGAGATGATCAAAGCGATGAATAAAACAGCATCAAGGCAAACTTGATTGTGCCAAAGACCACGCAGGGCTTGGTATTCGTACTGGTGGTAAAAAATGGACAAAATCTGGACTGTAGGTTGCTGAACCAAGTGAGCATAGTTGATCATGCTTGGTTTAGTATTCGTACTGGTGATAAATATGAACAAAATTTGAATTGGAGGTTGTTTAACTGAATAAAGACTTTTAAATGGGTAGACGAGAGGTAAATAGTGGTGGTGATAGTAAGGACTGCAGTACTTGTAAGGGTCGGATCCACGCTACTCGCATTTTTTTTTTTATTACATGTTATGAAGTTAATCTCAGATTGCATCTTCTGACAGTCATAGATTAAGAAGAAGAGTATTGTATGTAGCGCACGAGAGAGGTAGTAGATAAATAGATAAAGAGAAAATGGATAGAAACGGACAGAAAAATCAGTCAATAGAATACTACATGCGTTCTCCCTGAGCCTGATGGATTTGCTTTTGTAGTCTTTCCTGTCGAGCCTCGCGTGCCTTGTCAAAAATCCCTATCATACATTTCAGCGGTCGTCTGTCTGAAGCGCGCCTGAAAGGACTGTTTCACTCATGAGACTCAAATATTGTCTTGCCATTCAGCCTCAGCAAAATGTGCAGCTACAACTTTTAACAAATCACGAGTCAACAGAGAGATGTGTGTGTGTGTGTGTGTGTGTGTGTGTGTGTGTGTGTGTGTGTGTGTGTGTTCGTGTTGTCATTAGTGAGCGGGTCTTCTTGGATCTTGTTGATAGTTTTACTCCTTCATTCTCTCCCATGATTTTTTTTTTTCCCAGCAACACACAATGCAGTATTTAAATTCTCTTAGGGAAAAAACTAATACCTAGAGTAAGAGTATTAGTATTTATTGCATTACTCGAAAATAGCGCACTGACAGTATGGCAGAATCGTTAAGAAAGTTGGGGTTCACAAAATAATGTAGGGAACACGAAAATTGAATGATACACGAAAAATTGAAAGATACAAGTTCATATTACGGTATTTTTTTTATCTCCATTGTTGTGATGATAGTTGGTGTTAATGCATCTTTTATTAGTGCGAAAAAACAGTATTGTTGAATGACCATTTTAAGTGTACTTGTTGCTTTTATTGGTTTTCTATTTTCATGTTTAATTTCTTTATTCATTTTTCATCTTTATTTTTTATTTGCTAGTGGGAATAGAATAAAAATTCCAGTAATTTTCTAAAGTTGTAGAAAGGTCATAAGTCAGATCAAATTCTAACTCAGAGACAAACTCAAATAAGAAAAAAAAAATATTCGAGATTACAGTCCATTGCTTTACACACGCACACACACACACACACACACACACACACACACACACACACACACACACACACACTGGTGGAAAGACTCGAAATGTTCTCTCAAAAGTGTGTGTTTGTTTACATCGGCTGCCGCCCCTCTTCCCGCCCGGCCCAGAGCAATTATTTGGCCACACAAAAACAAGAGCTCCCGGGTCAGCCTCGCTCCCTCCCATTGTTCCTCGCTCATTGTTTCGCTCGTTGCGGCGCTGACTCCTGCTTCCGCCACTCGTCCGGAACGCAGTGTCGTTTATCTTCGTTGACTGTCAAACCTCTTCACTTTACGCGCCACAGGACACCACTCGCCTCAAAAATGCGGATACGAAAATGCCACAGAGTAAAATTAAGGACAAATCAACTTCAGGTCACGATCTACACGGGGAAATTAAAATAAAATAGAAAATAGTAATGGAATAACAACGAAGATACGGAGCATTATGAAAAAAGAAATAACAAGAATAATAAAATAACTCGAAAAATTTTAGGAAATGAAAATGCGAAGGCCAATATGTGAGGGAGATCATTAGGAGGCGGAGGGAGAGGAAGAGAAGGGGAAAGGAAGAGGAGGAGCGGGAGATGGCGGAAACCGTCTGTTTGTTGGGCCCAGGAACCGGCAGCGCTTTGTCTCTTCAGAACCATTGCCTCGCTCTAATGACTGTAAATGTTGACTCTTCAGGGGGCGTCAAGGAGCGGCCGGACGACCATTGTGTCCCGGCCCGCGTGCGAGGCTCACTTGTTTGTGGATTGTAGTACACGCATTGTCTGTGGCCCCCGCCTACCTCACCATGTCTTGTGGCGCTGCGAACTGTTTCCTCGGGAGGCGCACGGAGGCGTTCTCCGCTCCATTAAGAACTAAGTTGTAACATTATTCCCCCGACATACTGAATATTCTTTTTTATTTATATATTTGTTTATTTATTTATCTATTTTTTTCTTTTTCTTTTTCTTTTTTTTTGTTTTACAGGATGGTGCACGTATTATGAGGTGGTGAGTGAGGGGTGAACGTGTATGGGAGCGAGTGAATGTGTCATGTGTTCCACTCACAAGAATCGACCCAAGATGTGGATAAACTCCTTCACTACTATTTGAGAGAGAGAGAGAGAGAGAGAGAGAGAGAGAGAGAGAGAGGTTAATTTTACTTTTCTAGGTTACAAAACTTTAGGAGATTGATGCAAAGTGTGTCTAAAGAGCTGTAGATGTTAATGAGACAAATTTGTTTTTATCTGTGAAAGGATTACACTATGCAGGAAACCAGCACGACGGATTACAATAGATTAGAGAGATTTCAAGTAGCAGCAGAACTAAAGATCCTTCCTGGGCTATTTAATTCTACCCCACAACACAAACAAATAAACCAATAGTTTTTTTTTTTTCCTTTTTTTCATATCTTACGTTACAACAGCAAGAAATTAATTCAATCATAAAGGTGGAATAAACATGTATTATCCGTCCATCGTAGAGTTATCTGTATGGTAGAATTTGAAATAAATTAACCTAACTAGTTATAGTATTAAAAACAGAAAGGTCTTGATAATGTAAGGCTACTTCTGTTTGTTTGAGGCGGTATGAATGTTTACTGTCATGGTAATGTCAGAGAAACATAGCTACGGTACAAAAAAAAAAAAGAAAGTAATCTTGCCTACTATTGCTTGTTGGAAAGGGTATAATTGTTTGTTTGCTGACGTATTCAGAAACGCTTTGTTCGACAGGATGATTAATCATGTTCTCAAGAGTGTTTCTCCTGTTGATAATGTAGAAATCTTGTTAATCTGTCACTAGAACCATAAAAACGCACTTCACTTCAAAGCCGGTGTAACTTCAACCAACTGGAGCCTTTTAAATGTAGCGGAGGTGCGGCGTAGAAATGTTTCGGAATACAGCCCCGGAACAGCAATGACAGGGTGTTCTTGTTGCTCCGAGTCACTCCGCTAAACCTTCCCGCGGGCTTGTATTCTGTAACGCTTTGCACTCTCAACCTAAACTAATTTAAAAGACTGTAGAGATAATTAGGTGGTCAGGTTCTCACGATGATTTTCTTCACTGATGGTGCAGAATCTTTTAATTATACCTTGGAAATGCCCATAAAAAAATAATAAATAATAAAAAAAAAAGTTATTAAAAGTATCCGAGATAGACACGTAAATGCTTGAAGATACAGACTCGATTCATTTAATTTGCCATCAATTTACGAATTTATTTTAGTTTACAAAGTTTTCAGTGGGAAATATTATGAACAGAGAAACTAACTACATTGTGAAAGAGGAACAAACATGTAATTTTCCTTGCATTCACGGATCTACCTTATTTTTATGAAGTTTTCAGTACCTCCTCCCCAGCCATGTGTACAGCTGAGCTTCAAAATAGGTACTGCTCCCGGATGTATTATCATATCCTTCTATAGCCTTCCCTTTACACTAACAGAACCACCACACTTCATCTTTCACTGTCAAATCCACATCCTTCTCTTGATTTATTTCCTTATTAAGTACTTGATTCAAATATTTAGCTATTATATATTTCTGTTCTTTATTCCATTGTCCTCCCATTCATCGCAGCATCTTCCATCGATTTATTGCATACTTCTCACTTAATTAACCTTTTGACTGCTATTTGGTACACCTTTCTTTAATTACTAATCCCTCTGAGACATCTTTACTTGTTTTATAACCACCTCCGATCTTTAAACTGGGTACAAATTACAAAATATGCTCTTTTCATCGCCTCATTTCTTGCAGGTGCTTATAAAGACTTCATGCATTACTTATGGCGCTGTTGTTTCGTATCGTAGTAAAAGGGTTAACATGGTCTCTGGAGCCTAGCAGTTCTTTCGACTCATTTTCCTCAAGTCTCGCATGGTCATTGCCTCGCTGGTAGACAAGGACGGATGCTACAGGTTGCTGGTGAATGGAGGCAAGCTGTAATTTTTTCTTTTCTCCATGTATTCTATCTCCAAACTACTCTGTCGCTGGTCCAACATCCTCCCCTTCGCATGATTCTGGCAAGGACATTTTTCCGCGCCCACACCGACACCTTTTTCCCTAGTCCTCCCTGTCCGGCGTCCCATTCCCCTCCGTTTTCTCTGAAGCTCTTGCCTCGCCATGAACCCCGCGCTGGGAAAAAAATGTCTCCATTTGTAATATGTTCATTTTCAGTACAGCAGTTCACAAGACTATCTCGATCTGTGTTTCTTTCATGCATTCCCCACACGCTCACCATTTCGCCTGTCCGCTTTCTATCTCCTTCTATTATTCCCTGCAGTTTTTTTTTTTCTTTTTTTGTCGTGTTGTTCCTCCCTTCTACTCAGCTCCCGTCCAAGTTAGTCTTTGAGAGTATGGAAGTGTAATTGCTCACGTTGCTTTGTGTTCGCGTATCTCTCTCTCTCTCTTTCTCTCTCTCTGAAAAATCATAATAATAGCACTCTCTCTCTCTCTCTCTCTCTCTCTCTCTCTCTCTCTCTCTCTCTCTCTCTCTCTCTCTCTCTCTCTCTCTCTCTCTCTCTCTCTCTCTCTCTCTGAAAAATCATAATAATGGCACAATCTATACATGTATTTTTTTTATTTATTTATTTATTTTTATTTTTTATTTATTTATTTTTATTTATTTATTTATTTTTTCAGGTGGTGGAAGCCTTTACGATGCTTCCGACACCTGCACATCACGCTTCCATGATATTTACTCTACTTAACAGCTCTTCCCTAGATTTAGAATACCATGGTTTGGATGTGGGGATGTCAAAAGGTTAATGTCAGATTTTGGTCTCTAAGCTTGAATCTTGTCTTGAAAATTTCTCAAAACTCGGTGCATCAGTTTCAGTTAAAATCTTCACATTATTATTCATCCCATCATTGTTTTCACATTCACTATTACACGCACAGATATCAAGGTCTTTCAAGGTCATTTCACCCTTACTGGCCTTATATTCTTCCCCATATACTCACACACATAACGTCAGATGAGCTTGCTTACATATTGCATTCATTTCCTTTTTCTTCACTGATGCACTCAGACCTCTCACACTGAAAACGCTCTCCCACCCAGTCAGCTCATTGACATCAACGCATTTAACTCTCAGCTCATTGACATCAAAGCTTAGTTTTAATGGGCTCACTCATCTTGGACTTGTGTAGTGTTAACACCAAGATGGGTAAATACATATATAATCCAGCGTGCTGTTACCCTAAGAGCAGTCCCAGTTTTTTTATTGGTTGAAGAATGTTCAAAGCTAGCAGCTGGTGTTCACTGCATCCCTCCAGTTAGTTTCACTTGAATGCAAACCACACGAAAAGTGTAAATGTGGGAGAGATCCATCCTCACTCTAGGAGGAATAACTGTTTACTATCCTCCCAATGCCTGACTGAGTGGTAATGCTATGGCAGTCTTGCACCATTGCCTGATGTGAACTTTATGACTTTACAAGTCAGACAATGCAGATCAGCCTTGGACATTGCCATGCAATACTGTACGTCTTGAACATGAACTTCATCACCAGTGCTGCTCTGTAAACTGCCATCGGGTAACAGACCTTTCAAAATGATGACATAAATATTTGGACTAAAATATACAACACAGACAAAGGCCAATACAAACAAAAACAGATTTGATAAATTAACAGAAAAATGCAATACATACTTATTCATATAGTGGTTACACTAAAATTTTATACACCGACTCTGTCATTGCCACAACACTTAGGTTACATGGTTTTGAAAATCATAAGAGTTCTTGATTTCTTTTCTGTTTATTATAAAGCAAAATAATATTTTAAAAAAACAGAGAATAATCAGATCTGAAAATTAATATGAAGCTTGTATACAAACCATGACAATTTTCTTCCGTGAAATTAAAGGATGATTTATATCTAATACTGATATGCATACAAAATTCTGTGAAATGCAGTAAATACAGCTAATCATAATTTTACAAACATTAGCTTGAATATCTTAGTTCCCAACATTGTGAAGAGTGGTGGTGTGACCGCAATCACTGAATTTCTTAACTTACTTGCCATTCTGAAGACAGTCATGGAGACAATCATGTAGAAGAAATATCTTTTGATTTGTTAAAGAGAATTTTAAGAGTTTGATCTAATATAGTAAGGATAATTTATCTATGAAGTAAAAATCCACTGGTATTAGGGTTCACACATCCAGTCAACCCCCAAGAGGTCCCGGGTTCAATCCTGGGATTACCGAAGACAATTTGGTCTTCTCTTTTCACACTGTAATCCATGTTCAGTGAATAGGTATGGAATGTATGCCAAGGAGCTGTGACTTTGACTTCCTGGTGGGGAGCAAAGGCTATCAGTCCTCTCATCATGTGTGTTTGTGTGTGTGTGTAGGTTGTGTGTGGCATGGTCCATACTGCACTCTTGATAAACAAAATAAGATATGCAAAACAAAAATATTACATAAAATTATAAAGTTAAAAAATAATAGCATGAAAGTCCATAGCCATTAAGAAAAGCAGAAAGTTGAGAAGAATGAATGGATCTGATCAGTATTCACTCACCAACATTCATTAACCTCAGTAATGTCTACCCACACTTCAATACATTATATGTGACATTATGTCAATACTCACTCAGTCCTACAAGTAGTTTTATGTTAGTGTATTAATTTTTTGTTGTGTTTTAAGATGTGCATCCTCTTCATTGGAACACTTCTTTGCTCTGGTCATAAGATCTGCAAGTTTTGACAATCAGTGAAGCTAAATCAGATAAACAACCTCACTAGGCAGGTCTATCAGGCAGAATCAGAGCAAATATTTCCTCAACAAGGTGTCTTAAGCTGGATGAAAACACAGAGGGGCTTGTCCTCTTTCACATTGTGGCTCTTGTTTACCTAAAATTGATTAAATATAGAATGCATGCCAAGGAGCCGTGACCTTGTGTCTGGCTGGTATGGAAGATTAACTTTCTTCCTGCATGTGTGTGTGTGTGTGTGTGTGTGTGTATGTATGTGTGTGTGTGTGTGTGTGTGTGTGTTTTCTCTAAAAGACAAGAAAGTGAAGGGATAAACAAGGCAAGGTAAAAGTTAAGAAGAAATTTTACTCATTTGTAAATTATGATTTGCTTGTATTTCATAATTTCTATCCTTATATGCTAACTTAAAACTGTATGGTTTGTAAACAAGTGATAACTTTTCCAAGGGTCACTAAATACATATATAAAATCTATTTATTTATTAAAAACAAAGGACAACACTGAATGAGATACATGAAGAAGAAAAGAAAAGGGAATTACCATGATCAAGTGAATGAGAAAAAAAAATCTTGAGGTTTAATGAAAAAAAATAACCTGCATAAACCTCCATATTGAAATGTATAGTGGTACCTAGTTTAATATTTGTTTTGGTAAAACCTTCAGAACTATGTACAAGATCTAATTTGAGTACCAAAACTAATGAATCATTCAATAAATCCTATATACTGTTTTCCTTGTACAAAGTCATTTCTTCATAGCAGTCAGCTCATGCCTCGTGGTGTCCCTCAGAGTGTGATGTTCTCAGGGACAGTCTCTTACTCTCATCCCACCAAGGCCAATCTTGTCCTTTGTGCAACTTTTTATTACCAGAATGACTTCACTAAATTTTCATAATAAATCAATCACTTAAATGTTTTAAAGAATGAATATCTTAGTCATAACTCATATGGATTAAAACTGAGTACTAAGAATACTGAAGAAGAATGTGACAATGTCCTAACACATCTCCAATATTATTCAACTTACATTTGGTGCTGCTATCTCTTATAAAAGTACACAAATATGCAACTCTAAATTTGCAGCCCATTATAAGTCTATCATTGCTATCCTATCACAAGATCATGTGCTACAACTACTACTACTAATAATAATAATAATATATTTTTTTACATAGGATACTGAGAGCAGATTACTGAAACTGTGAGGCCTCTATAAAATCTGTAAAATCAACAAGCCCTTATGAAGAAGACAATTATCTTTTTCATGAAGATGCTTCACCCTCAACAGCCTTGCCTGCAGCAATGCTCCTCCCTCTTCTCTGCCTTTTCACTCCACTTCCTCTACTTTTACTCCTGCCTCGGCCCTTCTCTGAATCTGCTACGATGATTGCATTATTCTCTCCTCGTCGCATTTTTCTGTAGAAAGATATAATAAATTTGTAAACAGTAATCTGATTTATAAAAAGATTACACTAACAAAGATAATTAAAAACTGGATTCCATAAAAAAAATATAAATATTGGCAGTTCTCAACAAACATGGTATGATTTCTCTTAAAATTTTAAGAAGGATTCATATTTTTGTTAATGATTAGTGTACTCCACAGATACTGATCATCATTCACCAGGAACCTATTCAGTTTTTAATTATGCTGCAAATTATTGATGTCAAAAATTCAGTAAAAAAAATAGATGCTTTTAAATTATAATTCCAGAGGTATGATTAAGTATATTCTGCCACAATCCATGGTAATGTTTTTACATATATTCTGCCACAATCCTTGGTAAAGTTCTTTCTTGTTAATTTACAACACACTAAAAATCACACATTTAGTATTACTGTGGAACATGGGACAGCTGTGAATAATTAACATTTTGATTACCCTTTTGTTAACCACTGGCACTATATATATGACTTCATTGTTGCATTGCCAGGAAAACATTAATTAATAAAATAAATAATTAAATAAATAAAATAAAATAAACATGGGATGCACAGTCTGTTACATGAAGTAGTGTCATAGCTGTGAGGTTTCATCTCATGGTGAGCCATGGCACTTACACACTAAGCAACTGCCCTGCAGGTGGTAAGTGTCTGTGTCTGTGCATCCTTTGAACTATTTTACCATGTTACTATTAAATATAACATTGATTTTCAGTAATCAAAGTAATTATATAATAATCACAGTATCTTTTCTAAAATTAAATGGAGCTGCAAGCAACCTAAACTGTACCTGATTGAAACTGAAGGAAATGATAAGTTTTATGACAAAGTTTTGTCACATCCTAGGAGATCTACCCTAACTAAAGTGCTATTGACACACAGGAAATCATTTCATGAAATTATATCTAAGGTATATATCTAGTAACCAAATACAACAAGTCTATCTTTCCAATGTTAATGATGATGATGAAAGGGTTACATAGTGTTACAAGCTGAATGAAACTCACTGGACGGTGGCAACACTGTTTAGCTAACTGCACACTAGCCTGAGGAGCCTTGGTCATCTGAAGGCAAGTCTGTCAAACTGTAAGGTTTAATAGCACTTGCTTATCAAATTATAAAGCTTCCTTGTCCATCTCTGATATCTTCTAAATCTTATTTAGCTACTATTCAACCTTCCCTTTTAAATTTCATCCACTCATACTCATCTTTCATCTTCACATGGACACGTCAATCATACCATTCAACTGATGCACTGGATCTTAAGTCTCAACTTTGTGATTGGTGTGTTTACTAATAACATTTTCTCAAATGGGGGCAGAAGTATCATGGTGATCCTCTAAACAAAAGCTTGGGGCCACCTCACGTTACTCAAACAACGTATGGTTATTACAGTACAACTTTAACCAACCACCACTTGAGATTTGTTGTACCAGAAGATGAATCAAACCAGTCTTAACTGTTCTATACTTACACCATGGCCAAACTTTAGCAAGTTAAAAAATAACTTAACAACAGTTATGTTGCTGATAAAATAGGAACACAATTATGACAAAGTATTACCAGCATGAGGATCCAGCATATCATAAAATATACAGTTATGACAGTCAGGTTCCTGATCCCATCATGCATAACAAATGTTTGGAGAGAGAGAGAGAGAGAGAGAGAGAGAGAGAGAGAGAGAGAGAGAGAGAGAGAGAGAGAGAGAGAGAGAGAGAGAGAGAGAGAGAGAGAGAGAGAGAGAGAGAGAGAGAGAGAGAGAGAGAGAGAGAGAGAGAGAGAGAGAGAGAGAGAGAGAGAGAGAGAGAGGCATATGTCCATTACTTGAAAGTACTGTGCACATTTATAATGCTTTCATCTTATTGTAGGTATAGTTAGTTTACAGTACCTAATACTTTCATACTTAGAATTTATGGAGCAATGTGTGATTTCCAGGCATGCATCACAGATGAAAGGAAAAGACACATGATGGATGCACAAATTATACAAATATAATACTCTGAGCACTGTAAATTTTATTTCTTATTGCCAATGAAAAAACAAATCCTCCTCTGTGGGGGTGGAGCTGAGGGAGTGACATCACAATGATGTCATGACATCTTTGTGCTTCCAGTAGATGGCTGTCTTACATATATTAATGTAGTACAAGAGCAAGTGCCTTTATTATTCATTTTTGGCACTTGACCATAGTGATGAATATTAGCAGTGTCTGAAACATGCTCTGTCAAAGTATTATCACAATTCATCAGTTTGTTAGAGTGTTATTCCTGAAAAATAATGTAACAGCCCCTGAAACACCTAGTAGATTAAGAAGCCACTGAAATTTGTCCAAGTAAAAATACCTCTGAACACTTGAAACATTTGTAATACATGTGGTGTTCCTCAATGAATCTCTTGCATAAGTTGACAACCATCTTAATATTAGTTTTCAGAAACAGACCCACTGGATACTCCTTGAGAAGAGCTCCTAAGTACCAGGGTGATGCCATCATGAAGTATTTAAATAAATACTTGTCACACTTTTTGTCTGTCTTGTAGCTTGCAATTTTCTCTTTTATGCCTTATTTCACATTTTTTCCATCATATATCTCTTGGCAGATTCCATTAATTTAAAATGTTTTGCTGCTCTCAGTTCATTCTCATCCATTCTCTCCATGTGACCCCAGGAACACAATCTTTCACGGGTTCACTCTATCCAGTCTCCTCTTTGGTTCCCTCCAGTCAAGTTGATGCATTATCACTCATCCAGACTGCAGCTGCACTTAGGTCAGCAAGAACAGAAATAAAAATAAATGAATAAAAAAATTAATCAAGCTTATAATCACAGTGTTTAAGGAACCATCCCATATTTCTGAAAGTTTTCAAGATAAAGTAACAATTATAAATTTCTCCTTTGTTTCATTCCATTATCTTGCCAATTATGTCCAAAATTTAGGACTGCTGTGGAAGATGATACATACTAGTGATGTATCAGATATCTTCCTCCACATCTTCCTCTACGTAGCATCCACAGTGAAAATACCATCCACATTACTATATGCATCCATGTTTTAATATAACAAAAGATCCACATTAATATCTACAACCACTTTTTTCAGATAGCAAAAGCTCCATTCCGCCTCCACATCGTCAAAATGCTGTGTGTGTGTGTGTGTGTGTGTGTGTTGTGTGTGTGTGTGTGTGTGTGTGTGTGTGTGTGAAAGGGTTGGGGTGGGAAGTAGGTAGGTAGGTTACCAAACAAGTGACCCTTCTGTGGCCCATGCTGTCATTGATGCCACACAACAATCTACTGCATAGTAGTGGTGTGTGGTGTGATTACTGTGGCCAGCATGGGCATCTGGCAGACCAGAGCAACAAATACCTGAGGTATGGAGATAGGTGATATACATGAGCCACTGGACAATCTTGTCAGAGCACCAAGTACCTCCTCCTCAGCCCAACTACATCCCTGCCTACTGACAAATACTGAACAGCCAAGAACACCTGGCCTGAATGCAACTCTCCATAGCTTGTGGCTGCTGGCCCAAAAAGCTGGGAAGGGCACCAGCAGCCTCATTGTCCTCTCAGTCAATGTGCAAGGCTTCAGGACTAATATTGGCATATGACATAAAACTTTGTCCTCGGGCAGAGTAGACACTGTGGTGATGGTGGAGACCTGGGCAACAGGCACATTACTATCTGTGACAGAACCTCTGGATACATCCACTGGGTCATGCATGACTGACAAAGGGTCAGTCATGCATGCCAGTAGAGTTACTCTTCCTTTACCTCCCAAGACAGGAGTGTTCTGTTTCACTGTGCAGCCTACCTCCCACACTAGCAAGGCAGCAGCCTCCTTGAGTACCTCACTGACTGCCTAAGTGACATCATGGCTGGCCACAACTACCAGAATATGCTGATTGTGGGAGACCTAAAGCAGCACTTGGTAGTAAAGGCCTTCACCAAGCTGATGGTGGTTCTATGTTAGCTTCACAAACCAGCAGCACTAAGGCTCCCAGGACCCAGTGCTTACCAATCTGCCAGATGACTGTGTGGAGTGCCACTCTTGGACTGGGTGGCTATTTCTGACTACCAAACTGTGCTCTCCACTCTGTGTTGCTCCACCACATGAAGGCATGCCAGCACATCTGGCTGTGGGACCACAATGACTTGGAAGCAACAAGGCTGCCCTTGATGGTGTCTACCTGTAACAGTGTTCACCACTGACCCTCATCAAAATGATGACCCCTTTACCAGGATCCCAAAGGAATTGCATGGCCAGCTCAAGGGAGCTGTGGTTTGGCTATAGATGCCACATTGCTGCTGAGTACAAGTTAACATCTTGGATCCCCTATAAGCAGCACCCCTCACAGCACAACAAGGCTTTGCACAGAAAAGCATACAAAGCCTTGATAATGACAACAAAATGGGGCAGAGGCAAGATGGAAAGCCTTTCTCAAGAGGAAATTCACCTCTACCCAGACCATCTCCAACCATGGTAGAACTTGTTGAAGGAAAGACAGAGTGTCACCTCCCATGAGTCTATACCTGCACTGCATATGTGTGGTGGAGTGCTGGCTGTCCTCAGCCAAACTAAAGACAACCACCTCATCCACACCTTATCCCAGAAGATGAGGACCAAAGAATAAGACAAATGGCTTCTCATCCTCCCTCATCTGGTTGACACAACCCTGGAGGGGGGGTCTGTATCACCAAGAATGCCATCAGGAAACATCTAAGAAGCACAAACACCAAGAAGGAACCAAGAGCAGATGTAGTGAAATCCACTTCTCCAAGGGATGTGCAGAGCAGATTGCCTATTTCTTCACTCATATTTTCTTCTGGTGCCTGCAATGCAGGGTGTGACCATCACAATGGAAGGAAGTGAGGGTCACACCAATGCAAAAAAGTAATCTGGGATTGGAGCCTGGCAACTACTGACCCATCTCATTTCTCTCTCAGCAAGATCTTTGAGAGGATTGTCAGAGGGTAGGTGGCAGAGCACCCATTGCAATTCAGCTTAAGGAATGGTCCCTCCACCTCAGATCTCCTCCTCCTGTCCTAGTGCTGGCACACTGCTGTGCTCCATGCTGACTGCTCATCCCTGATCATCCTGGACATCACTGTTGTATTTGACTGTGTGGCACCAAAGTTGATGGCCAAATTCACCCAACTTTGTACTTGGTTCCCAAATATATTGTATTTCCACAAACAAGAATTATAGATTTCCCCTAAAAAGTATACGTACTTGAAAATCAGCTTGAAGACATTTGCAATAAAATTACCGCAAATTGTCCATGTATAATCTCATGCAAATGTATACAACCTTGTGTGTCAGCAATTACATTTTTTACTATAGTACAATGCTACTGTCATGGTTACATATTCAATACAGAGCACAAAGTATTTGCACTTTCCAGCTGCCACAAGAGATCACAACCAAATGGTCACACAGCAAAGGCTCTGGTGTATCAAATTTTCTGGCACACATGGCATTCCAGAAACTCATCCATCTTTTATGCACAATTAGGATCCTGAGTCAGCTTTTGGCCAGTAGCAACTTAGTTTCCAGTGCACTCACTACCACTGTCTTAAGTGCTTTCTCCAAACCTTGACAAAGTCTTCTGATCTCATGAAAATCTGATTCCTCAAAATTTGTATCATAATCAGAAAATTTATGAAACTAAATCTGAATTCTCTAACCTCATCCTACTTACCTACCCAAATCTTATCTAACTTTATCTACAAGTTAAAAACCAGAGGAAATGTGTGCAATGATACTTGTGTCTGCCAACCATTAAATCATGTAATTATATATAAATTTGTTATCAATTTTAACTGTCATTATGGTAATCTAGAGCTGGAAATGAGAAAAATTAGCTGTAAAGGTATACATATGTGAAAAGTACAACACAAACACCACTCATGCTCCTTTAGAGAAAGAGGCAAATGTATGTAAGTGATACATGGAACTGAAATTTTCCACATCATGAAATGATCAAGAAAGGGAGTGGCTAAAAACCTTCAGATCAATCCTACACATGGGATGGTCCCTTACATGACATCAGAATTTCAAAGCAAGTAATCAACACTATTACATTATACCAGCACCATGATGAAAGTAAGAAGTGAAAGCTGAGGAGTCATGATTCAGTGCTACTTTTCATCTCAGATATTTTCCTACATTTAAGCACAAATTTTTATACAATAGTGACTTTGAATGAATGAGACCAATAACAAATTGCATTTGTAAATGTAATACTACACATGTATTTCCTTGAACAAACAGTGTTTCTGTCAGTACACATTTCTTAGGCAACAATTTGTCACAGAAATCCTTGCTCATATATATATCCTCGCTGCTCCTTTTAAAATATGAATCCCTTAGCTCAAGAATTCTTATCTCATAAAAGGGATTTTTTAAGAAAATAATGTCTTCTTTCCATTGTCATAATGCCTTAGGTGCCTGCATAGTGAGGCAGTATTATGAATTTCAATGTTTATGATGATACTGTATTTTATAAAGTCATGGTCACATGAGATGCTTTCTCAAGAATTTTCTGCAAAAATTTACTCCCAAAAATTTTCTCCCAAGAATGTATTCCAGTGTGGTCAGATGCAGGACTGTTGGATTCTGGGAAACATTAATTGAAAAGACTAACATTGGATCTAGATGTTTTGGTATTGTGATTTTTACTGTACAAAAGAAACATGAAATGCAAGTGACTAAGACTGGTGAATAATAGACACACAAGACTATACAAGAGGGTTTACCATTGTGCTGCAGTGGATGGTTCTCTATTCTCAAGCCATTGCTCTGTCCATCCTCCTTTTTGTATACTATGATCCATATATATATTGTAGTAAAGATCACAACAATAACAATTTTCTATGCTTGGACAAGACATCCCCAAAACCTACTAAACCTGGCTACTCCAATCCTACAAAAGCAGAACACACCTACATGAGCATCTGTGAGTGTGGCAGAGAACCCTGCACAACTTGGCAACAAGTGCGTTCAGGACCTAAATATTTAGGTGTCAGTAAACTTTCACATCACATTTACTTAAAACTTAGGTTTGTCATTTCAGGATTCTTCAACAATTCTAAGAAACTTGTAACTAATCAAGCTGACACCTTTTGGCCACAACTTGCTGACCTAACAAAAAATAACTGACACAATGGTAGACCGAGTTTCCCATAAATTGCAACCAAATTTGAAACAAGACAAAATTCTGGAGAACATAGATCGTGTGACTGTATCTTAAGATCTTTCCACTGCACTGATGTTTTGATAAAACTGACACTATGGTGCACATTATTTGCACTGCTTATCAATGTGCTAATGCTGATGAAAACATTAGTTTAAGAAAAGTTATTTGCCCAAGGAAGCTTTCTTGTATGACTAGAATGTTTAAGGAATGCTGGTATAAAAGTTACTTTTACATATATATTGTACGTACAGTAAACACTCACCTATTAAGGGCAACTTCTTTGAATGATGAAACCTTGAGAGCAGCTCTCCTTCTTCTACCACAGTCACCTGATGAGATCTCTGCAATGCTTTTGGTGTCTGAAGAATCTTGAACTTCAACACTATAATGAACTGGACTTCCTTTCTCTGGTTTACTAAAGAATGACTTCATCTGATATGCAGTCTTCCTGCAATTCTCTGATGTTTCTGAACTCTGAAAGCCTTCAAATGCAGTGTTTGGACTCCCAGCAATGACAGGCGGCTCACTATTGGTCTGTTCTTGAGATGTACCCTGAGTTTCCTGAATCTGCTCATCACAAAAATCTTCAAGCACAACACAGTCATCTTCAGGTTCATCATTCTTTGTTCCAGTTTGAGTATCTCCTTCACACTCTTCTTTTTCAATAAAGTCTGGAAACAAACAAAACAAGAAGTTATGAGAGTTCTCTGCACTAATTTCCATGAAATACAAATGAATAGCAATTTACAAATGAGATGTATTGTTTAATAACTATCTGTAAAGAAAATGTGCAAATTTGTAGCAACAGCAGATTTTGAATTTTTCTCCATTCAGTATAATATAATATATATATATATATATATATATATATATATATATATATATATATATATATATATATATATATATATATATATATATATATATATATATATAATATATATTTCTTTTTTTTTTTCTTTGTTCACTAGCAAAAACAAAATGCATATTCATACTTTTCAGGTCATTCTCTTAGATTTCTTATTCATAAACAAATTCTGTACTAAAAAAATCAAATAAACAAAATTATTTCACTCATAACTACAGAAATATGAGGCGTCCTGCATTACAAGGGCTGCTTGGGCTGCTCACGCCAAAATATAGAAGTGAGAAAAAAGTGCTCAAAGTTTGGCGAACTTCAGACAACCATAACTTTCTTATTATGTATGCTATGACAGTGAACTGGATCTCAAAATGACCGGTAGACAATCAAAATCATAATGTCCTCAAAAAATGTTTAAAATCATGATATTCACTACCTAATTTTTGTATATCTTTTATAAATTGTGTTATGATTTTGGAAGTTCACAGGTGTGAGCATTTTTGTCTCTGAATATTGCCCACAATAATAATTTGTGAATATTGGAATATGAAAATAAAAAATAACAATATTAACAATACCATAAGTGGAAAAATGATGAAGAAACTGAGCAATGGTTTAAGGCCTCTCATCCAGTTACTAATACACAGCAGAAAAGCTGGGAGCATCCTTTGTCTAAACAAAGACACCAAAACAAGAGGAACTAATTCCGAAGTTTCCAGATTATAACAGCAACTTATCCTGGATAGGCAGCCCTTCTAACACGGAATATTGCTCTGCAGCATGTTGCGCCCGCATTGATAGTTGACTAGACATAAAAATTATTCTCTCCTTGTATAGATTTCCAATCTTACTGACAGGACACTCATCCACTCCCGGGTGAAATTTAAGATCTCAATAGAGTGCTATGTACAGTTATCTTGGTTTTGGCCAGGGCAGCACAAGTGGCTCTTACTCGTATAATGCAGGACGCTTCGTATGTATTGATCACTCACAGATCGCAATTCATTTGTACCTCCTCACCAAACACATTTCTGGAGACAAGAGAAAGCTATTTTCATCATCCCTTCTATAGTTCATTAATCAATGCTTCATATCCTAGGTTCATGTTGAGGTCCTAGCAAAGTGAAATGTACAATCCATCTTAAGATACAATGCCAATGTCTCCTTCATAAGTGCTCCTGTTTCCCATTTCCTTCTTTAATCCTACAATAACAAGAACAATTTTATTTTATTTCCATATGACACTTACTGTTATGTAGATGTTTACCACTGAATCATAATCAATAAGGTCTCACTTAGATACTAGGCTGTGAGAGTATTGCCCAAAAGGTATTGAAAATAAGATTTATGCTTTCAACTGTGAAGACCAAGATTGAATCCTTGTCCAGACAGAAGATTTGGAATTGTATCCTATTATGCCATAGGTTTTGTCCATCCAGTGGGAGACAGGTATGGACACTAGTCCAAAAGTTGCGACTTTACTGTTTGGGTGGAGTGGAAAGCCAGTAATTCTGGCCTCCATCCAGACTTACGTTCATACCTTTTCATTGCTGGGTCCACATAGGCTGCAGTGTGAAAGGGAGATATATTGTTTCTAGCTGGTGAATTAATCAAGCTTCTCCATTATGATAACCCTACAATCCACTCTATAGACCCATCTTTGATATGAATAAGTTCTGATGTAACTCACCAGTGTTTATCATTGTTTCAACATGGCTGCTCTCCTGTTGAGTGTCTGGGCTTACACCTGATGTTGCCTCCACCTCTTCATCATGTACCTGAGGATCTTCCATTTTCTCAGAAGGCTGCTCCTGCTGGTGAATATCTGACAGAACCTCTAGTGGCTCTGCTTCTAGCAAAACAGAACTCTCAATAGTGGGTGTTTTGTTAAGTAAAACAATACATTTCTCTAAATTCTTTCCAACAATGTCTGTATCTGTCAAAGGATCAGTCTTTTTGTCTTCTGATTCCTGGAACTCAATGTCAACAACTTCATCATCAACGAGAGTCTTTGCTGAATTTGTTCTCCTACTCTTGTTAACTAGGCTTGAACTCGATTCACCATTCCTTCTTGTCTTTCTTGCCCTCTTTGGTTTTTCTATCTCTTCATTGTCTTCATCACAGTTTACAGTATATTGCAGTGTTCTTCTACTGACACTTCTCAATTTTCTAGGAGTATGAGAAGGAATACACTCAGCAGATTGACTTTCTTTCCATGCTGATTGAATGAATTCCCTAGGTGTCTTTGAGTACTCTGGTTGTTTCATAACATCTTCGAGAACAACAGACACATTACATAAACTTGCATATTCACTAGGAGACTTGGCTGATAAAGGTGGTAAGTTTTCTTTCTCAGTTGTTCTAGTTGATGAAAATCGTGGCACATCAACCACTGTCTCATTAAGCATTGAAAGATCAAACGGGGTTTTCTCACAATTTACTGGGATTTCCTCTGACAATTCCGTTTCTCTGGTTTTGAAGAATTTCCTTTTTGACTGAGTGACTTTTAATTCATCTTGTGAACTATCTATGTTTTTTTCTATACATGTTTGTGGATTCTCTTGAATTACAGTTGGATTCTCATGAATTACTGGTGGATTCTCTTGAATAACTAAATTTGAGACTGGCATGGTTATATCCATATTAGTAACAATTTTGCAGGTTATATCAGCATCTTCCCGAAGAGCCACTGGACTCCTAGAAATAAATGCAGATGAAGTGTTGCAAGACTGCCCTTTGTTGTCTGTGATTGAGTTCACATTTGTAACCACCTTCTTAGGAGTACCAACTTCAGCCACAGGGCTTTGTGTGTTTGGTATTATTCCTTGATTAATTTGCTTATCCTGCTCCAAACTGACAAAAATATTTTCCCCTTTAATCTCTAAGTTTTCTGATTCTACAAATTGTTTTCTTTTTAGGTGCCTTTTACTCCTCCGTCCACCTGCACCCTCTAAAGTTTCTAGCCTGGTCCGCATGGAGGAGGGTGAATCAAGGCAGCTGTGATCAAGCGAAAGTGGTGGACTATCTGTTGGTGCAGTGGCTAAAGAAACTTTCTTCCTAGACCTGGATCCCTGAAATCCACCATTACTAAGCACTGGTGAAACCACAATTCCATCACTCTCCTCATCTGATGAGTCCAAGGTAACATCACTAGATTTCTTGCCACGTTTCTGCCTCTGTGTCTTTCTTCGGCAACGTGAGTAGAAACGTGACCTTCCGACATCAAGCAGCCAGCTTGGCCCCTCAAGTGGATCATCAAGTATGGATGTATGGACTTCCTTCCCTTCTGTCTGAAAATTGGTCATTTTTTATAGATACTGCTTTATCAGTTATAAAGGGATAAATTAATTGCACAACGTGTGACATTTTCATATGCTACCCTAACATATAAATGCCAATTTCAATATATCTACATACTGTATCCTAAATTTTGAAAAAGCAAATATTTCAGTGCAGAGAAATCTTTGGATGAAATATATTTATCTAAAAATTAAATAATACAAATACAGTATATCTAATGTGATAATACAACATATTTAGAATAAGTACCTCCATATAAATGAATTAATGTGATTGTCATTGTCATGATTTGTTATCTGAATAATTATTAATTAGGAACAGACTAAAGGCTGAAAGAGTAACATAAAATGGCTAGTACTGTCATTCCAAAAGCAAATAAGTAAACCAATAAACAAATCTGTTAAGTTACTTGAAAAAATGGAGCACTGCATGTTCCTGTGGAGAGAGGAATAAATGTACAGATGAAGTTGAAAATGAATGAAGCAAAAAAATAAATAAATAAATGCTTGGGGAGAAATCCACAGAATGTTTTATTTGTAAGTCTGGCAGAATGAAAGTAAAGAGAAGATTGCACAGGGGTGTAAAGGTACTGGCTGAAGGTCAAACATGGAGCATGTAATAGAAATTCATTATCTGAGAAACAGGTAGGGATAGTAATAATAAACAAAGAACAGTGAAGGAGAACTAGCCTTAAAAGGGTGACATGTATAAAATAATTATGTTGTGAAATACTGTTATTATTTCAAATATTCTAAATATTCTAAAATAAAATCTTCAAAAGTTTATGCTATTTCCATCCCATCAAACTGTCCATCACTTTTTTTTTTTTACTTACTTGCCTTGTTTACCACTTTTCACAGTATCACACACTCCATTTCCAATCTCATGCCGCATCTAATCAACTTCACTATCAGACTGTCTTGAATCTTAGGCATCACCACAATGTTATATCACTTACCAACTTTCATAATCATTTCTATGGTTATTGCTCTTCTGAATTTGCAAACAAATTTTTTTGCACAAGACTTCTTAATTCTCTTCCCACTCTCTCCATCTTCCCTTTGCCTAATAAGTTACTTTCTTCCACTTCTGATACTACAATGACTGTCACTCTGGCATAGCACTTTTTTTATTTTTTTCCCCCCTAAAGCCAGTTTCCCTAATGCATAAAGGAGCACACACACACACACACTCATGACTTCCAAAGGGTCAAGACACATGTGCCAGCATTTCTGCAGCCCTTGGGGGTTACAGGGCTGCGTCATTCCTCATGCACTCCCAACTACTCTCCATGCACTTCTGTCACACACAATCATTCTACTACGCTCCAATGTCAGTTCTCTTCAAGACTTCCTTTATGCTATCTATCTATCCCTTATGTTGCCTGCCTCAAAGAGTACCAAGAATAAAATGCAGTCTCATAAATTTATGCTACAATACCTCATGTCCTTTGATGCTTTGCATCACTTCCAGTGTCTTCCCCTTATATTTTTTTCTTATTTATCCCTTAACTACCTTACATATCTATTTCCCTTATATTACTTAATGTCTCCATTTCTTACTTCCTACATTCATCTACACACCTGGATGTTATTATTGTTATATAATAGCAGCATTTACGTTCTTACACTTTCCAATTACCCTTAAATCATAAGTAAAATGACATGGGATATGCCTTTAAATTTTGAAGTGGAGCCTTTACTGAGCTACATCTAGTATCCTCCCAACATAGCTACTGAGTGTTGCAAGGCATTGGCAAAGGCCACAATGAACAAATGTGACTAAGTTTACTTCTAAATATGCATCAGTCAGATAAGTATGAACATGTCTGCCAATGAGAAGATGACTGTAGCATCCTACTTACTGACTGTCCTGAACTTTCAGCGGCATGGAACTTTGAAAGTCTGGAACCGGAGCCTTGCCCTCTCCTTGACCCTCTTCCCCTGCTTCTTCTTGATGGTCTCTGCTCTCTGTTGCTAACATGTACTTCTACTGGGCTTGGTGTCTAAGGAGAGAAAATATTGTCATTTATTTGAGAACATAAGAACACAGTAAAATAAAGGGAGATGCAAGAAGCCATCAGACCTAAACACAGCAGTCCCTTATTTAGCAGAAATCTACCAAAATTTCTAAAAGTATCAAATTCTAAATCAAACATAGATTCATAATAAACTGATACTAAGAAACAGTGTAAGGTTATACAGCCACAAGAATCCTGTGGTAGCAAGCACAACTTAACCAATGGCCTCAAGGCAGCCCATTACAGCAGTCATAAGAATGCCTATCTGACTCAGACACCTCATCACTATCCCAAGATTCAATCCCAGTGCAATCAGCTGGAAGCATCAAGCCTGAAATGACCTCCTCTGCACACTCTGGACAAGCAATGCATTCTGGCAAGCAATCACAGAGAAAAGCTGCCAGTGTTCTTTGGATCTTCACACAAGATTATCACACCAGATTATCTCTAATTCATTACCAGGTCTGTTAAAAAGATTTACTTCTCAATACATATATATGTTTTTATTACATGTCTGAAGTTGCCCAGTAAAATACAGAAAACAGAAAATATGACCACACATGCAGAAACAATATAAAATGTCCTTTGCAATCAAGCAGCTCAGTGGAATGACTAAGTACTAAGGATATGAAGCAGTCTGTCAAAGGAGACTGAGTTCCAAGTGAGGAGTTGGCATATGGATGGTTAGTAAATGAATAGCATGTGTTTCATTTCACTGCCATTGTTTTCCTTTACCAATTCTGGATATCCCACCCACATGACAGAAAAAGATATTGTACATAAGTGGAGTTTGGAATCAAGTACCTGTTGTTCAAGTGGCGAGTGTGTCTTCTCTCTTAGATTGTATCTCCTGGGCTGGACCTCACTAAGCCTGGTCTTGGGATTTGTGACAAGATGATCCTGAGATTGAAGTTCAAATGTGTTAGGCGTGTTGTCATCAGGGGTTGCTGTTACATCATACTGAAGTTGGTCATCTTCAGCATCCAGGGATTGCTGCTGCTCACTCACTTCACTGTTTTCAGGTGATGACTGCTCCCCAATGGCTGACATGTTATGTTCATTGTCTTCACCAACTAGAAATGAATAATCCATAAATTTGTGTATTAGACATTCTATTCTCAAACACCATTTATTATCAACCAGTAGCATGTGTTCATACCTGTCTACCCACATTGCTACTACTGCTTTGTATGACACCAACTAATAAGCCTTGATTCAAAACAATAGGATGAATAGCCCTGCTCCAAACATTATTCTTTTAAAACATATTAAATCTCCAGGGAAAGACAAGTGTGGTGCACATGAGTAGTAACACAGCCTTGAAATTTTCAGTAGAAGGTTCACCTGTACCTGATCTACTCTATGTTTCTTTATATATATATATATATATATATATATATATATATATATATATATATATATATATATATATATATATATATATATATATATATATATATATATATATATATATATAAAAAAAAGTGGAGGGAGGGAATACAGGCACTCCCTGATGTACAAATATTCGCATTACAAGCTTCCTGATACAAACATGAGGCCTGGCTCAGGAGCAATCTTGAACTACCTGTATACTTAATCAAGATCAAGACTGCACTGCTGCATCATGCCATGTGGTATGACTGCATGATATGAGTTGCTGTCCAGCTCTTGTGATGCAAGTGATATGTGGTGTGGCTGAGAGTATGAGCTTTTGTGTAGTGTGGCTGGTATGATATGTGGCATGATGTGACCATTTGATCATGGTGTCCATGGTGTGGCCAGGTGCTATATGTGGTGTGGTGTGGTTGAGTGTTGTGTGGCATGGTGTGGAGGGCAAGATATGGGTTGTGATGTGACGATGTGACTGGTTGTGGTACAGCTAGGTGTGATGTAGCTTCATGTGGTGTGACTGAGTGCGTTCTGATTTAAAGTGTGGCCAGTTGTGGTGTGTGGTGTGATGTAACTGTATGACTGAAACTGGCACAGAAGAAATCCAAAATTACTTGTAACAGAAAGATCAAGATCCAGATGGGCCATTTTGTTCAGTGCCATCACATCTGCCACAGTAGTGAGACATCTCTCATTTGTTTGTGCTCTTTCACAATGCAGCAGCACTGTTGCTGGGCTCCTCTTCCCTCCTCTTGCATGCAAGCTGACATGACTAGTGACTAGTAGTCTATCCACATGAAGAATTTCTATGTTCAGGTATGTGAACTGTACACAGAAATAAATACACAATACATAGCACTTGTGTATTTATTTTTTACTATCTGAGATGCCAATGGTAGTAATGTTTAAGCCATATGTGATGAAAGCACAAAAGTCAGGATGGTAAGAATTTAGGACAGCATGAAGTTCGAGGAATACAAAACTCGAATACCATGAAACTCAAAGGAGTACTATATGGTAAACTCAAAGGAGTACTATATGGTAAATTGCAGATAAATCTTCAGCCATCCCAAAACTGTCATGGAATATATATCTGTCTTTCATACCAAAAATCCATCTAATTTGAAATAAGTTCTGATTTACAGTACTTCCTTCTATTCAAAAAAGTCTGAGAAGAAGCATGAAATTCAATGAAAAATAAGTCCCAACAAATATCACATGCTCAGCAGCAAGACAATGCCGCTTATGAACCCAAACAACTGCTAATATAAAATTGGTCACTTATTACACACTTTTATTATACATATAGTTCTTGAGCACTTTTATAAAACTGTATCTTACCAAGAAAGTGGTTCCTTGTTCTATCGTTCCACTCAATTTTTAATTTGGGAAGAGGAACCATGACAGGCTGTAGGACATGGCCACCAACCATCGGTGGAACTGCTCTTTGACGTGGAGCGGTGTTGACTCCACTGGAACTCAGAGTGACTCTTGAGCCTGATGATCAATTATTAAGTTTTAAAGAGCCATAATTTTTCAATGGAAAGTTATAAAAATTCATTCACAATACAAGCACAGCTCCTCCTCCTACAAACTATGTTAGTCAAGTACTCTGAGAAGACAGTAGGAAGAGGTGTGAAGTACTGATTAAAAGGATATAGAAAGGGGGCAAATAGTACAATTCAAAGGAAGCAAGGAATGCACCAGAAGTAACTCTCATCTATAAAGAGGAAGTATGTATCTTCAGAAATTAAAATAACAAAATGGAAGCAGATAAAACCGAGAATGGTGGAAGTAACACACTTACAAAAGCAAAAGGTACATTGTGCTTCCTCACCTGATGTGCGAGGAAAGATGTTTGGTGTTCCTTGAGTACAGTTCTCCAGAGTGGTCCGGCTGCCAAGCACCAGCTGCTTGACCTTAGTTAACTTCTCTACTACCTTCACAAGTCTGTCCAAAGCCGAGTTGAAGTCTACCTCTATGGACTCATAGTATTCCTGTGATAAAGGTTCTTTTCACACAAATGCCAACAGACAACAACAAATCTTTCCTAATTTTTAAAAGCTTAGGTACATATGCAGCACACTCTATTAGCTATCCTTTAATTTTGCAAGTCTGTCTACTGAATTCAAGCAAGGCAGTAGAGAACTGTGTTTGCCACTGTATGTGATAAAGGGATTGACAGCAGGTGAGGTCAAGGGTTAGGTTTCAGTGGTGACAGTGCTTCAATACCAATCTGTGGCCTCTGGACAACAGCCACTCTGCACTGTGTGTGTGTAGCAACCATTGCTCAGTACAGTGAGGTACTCAGCATATGACACATACCTAGTTCTTGTTATATGCAGGGTTAGGTTCTGCAAAACCCTTGTATCATGAGAATCCACATAGTGTTAACTACCTTTCCATTAATTATAAGCAGTTATGTTCCACAACTCAATTTTGACTACTGTAACATCAATCTCAGCAATTTTTCTGCATATGAATGCACTAAAGCAACACTAGAACAAGCCAGTACAGTAATGCTATATTACAATATGGAAAGGCAAAATATAAAAAAATAAAAATTATACTCACCAAAGCATCTTTACCTCAAACACTTTGGCAACAAATTGTTCATCACCCCATGTCACTGACAGCTACTTCCCACAAGGCCCCAAAACCCTGGCAAGCAGTCTGCATAAACGTGAATTTTTCTCACCTAGTCAGAATACTTTACACATTTAGGGTCATCACATAAACATGAATCTGTATTATCCAATTCTGCATATAACAAGAACTAAGTGTGTTTTACTTTTGATCAAAGCACTGACTAAAAAATATTGATTTTCATTTCTTGCTTATAACAGCTGACTTGGCATACAACTAATTTGTCACCTGGATGAATACAAAATTCATAATTTTACTGATACATTTGCTAATGGTAAACATCATGCTTAGCATAGTAAGGTAAAAGGCATTGTTTATACATGCTTCATGACATGTATTAAGTGAAGACAATCTTTTTTTTTAGCTCCAACCCTCACCTTTACTTGCTTCTCGGTCTCCCCGAACATATTTTCCACATTCATGATGACAGGCTCTCTTATCTGCTTCTCTCGTAACTCATGCAGTTCACCCCTCAATGTGATGGCCTCTGTGTACCTGTAAGAAAACAGAAAATGCAAGAGAATACAAAACATGACATCTTTGCTTGAAACTGATGAAATAAAATTAAAATTGGTTAGGTTTCACTTTTAACTATATATAATGGAAGCTGATCAAATCTATTTATCCTTCTATTCATATGGTTCTCAAAGTGACTAAACCAGCAAGATTTTATATCACAGTAAGATCTTAATATAAATGAACAACATTCTCATGTGGCTAATCTTATGATCCACTCCTTTATAAACTGCTCAAGTATTAGACAAATACTTGGGGGCTTGTGGGGATGAGGGGAAGAAGTCTTTGTAGCTCTGTTCTTTTATATATAATATGTATAGGAAGGTCCCATTATATGAGAAACCAATGATATGAGATGTGTAAATTAGGGACTATTTTCTTTTATACAAGTGCATAAATCTGACGATACAAGCTTTAGTCCATGGTGAGTAAAATCACAAAGTTTAAAAAAACGTGCCTTCCTGCACCCTCCCGCTAACACATCCAGGCTGTGTGGTGATGTAGGATGATTCAGATTGCAGAGATGATTCTGTGAGTGCTGGAAGAGAACCACACACCTCTCCCTTGTCTCCTACCTACCATTCACTCTCCCACCAGTCCTCTTTTAAACCAAACTTTGTGTCTCTCAGACTCCCACCCTTACAGCCTTACTGCTCATTATCATACTCACATTCTATCATCATTTTGCTTGCAAGCATATTTACAATAGAGTACAAGTGGTGTGATCAGTGCTTGGATGGGTTACCTTGGTATTGCTGGCATGTTCTTTCATTCACTGTCTTTGGTGTGTAGAACTGATCACATAGTGTATAGATTGTGCCTTACTTTGCCTCTCAAGTGTTAACTATGCATCTATACAACCATTTCGTCACCTTATTGTGTGAGGGAACTATGTACCTAAATGCTCAGTCAATACTTCAGATTATGATGCTCTCAGTAATTGCTAACTTAGTTGTTTTGGCTACCTCTGCAAATATTCTGTGCTGCATATTCAAGTTATGTTGGCGCCACTTTCGTTCAAAACATTTCATCTCAATAATAGCTATTAATAGATATGCAAGTAAGAACACAACAGGTTTACTCACAGTTACTACTCCCTCTATTGAAGCCTTTCTCCTTTACTAGCTCTGTTCACGAGAGAGAGAGAGAGAGAGAGAGAGAGAGAGAGAGAGAGAGAGAGAGAGAGAGAGAGAGAGAGAGAGAGAGAGAGAGAGAGAGAGAGAGAGAGAGAGAGAGAGAGAGATTCACTATGCTTCATAATACACACATACATGCACACACCTATAAAATTAATCCACCACTCTCTGAACTTCCTTTTCACTCCCTGTAGGCAACATGACCTTTCATTTTTCAAGTTTTCATTCTCTCATCCATAAAGTATCACTCTCCCTCCATTCTCACACATGAATTCTGATGTGAAGATTTGCAGTACAGGTATTGTACAAATAATGCAAAACTACATATGCCAGCACACACACACAGACACACACACACACACACACACACACACACACACACACACACACACACACACACACACACACACACACACACACACACTAAAAGAAGTCTTCACTCATGTTGCTTTCTTTCACATTTCAAATTTTTAGTAATGGTCTCAATTTCTCATTAATCTCCACACCTGCAAAAAAATGACAATAAAAGCTTCATAACTATAAATGGTTCGTTATCCACAACATTTATATCAAGGTACATATGCATCCATGCACTGATTCAGGCAGTGGCACGTCTGACTACAATGCAGGAAGTCCCCATTCTGATTATGTCCCTGGAGTTAATATTTTTCAAGGATGACTGCCTGCTTCCAAGTTCAAGCTGCCTCAAATGGTCAATGGTTGTCAATGGCAGGGCAGGTCATCAATGGAAAAAAGATATGGCCACCCTGCTCCACAGCCTAGGGCTGCGTAGCGCTGCCAGCTCATCAACCACTCACCATGAGAAATGCACTTTCCTATATCTCAAATTCAACAAAATCAAATAAAGCCAACTGACAAAAAATTACAAAGTGCACTAACCAATTGTTAGTTTCTATCTTCTGATCAGCCAGAGCCCTGGCCAAACAGCTGTTGTTACTCCTCAGCATCTCTAGCTTGGCCTCATCTCCATTCTCCTCACTGCAGTCTGCAAACCAAAGCACTTTTTTATTCATTATCAATATAACCTGTCTATACAATGCTGCATTACAAAGACCTCTCTAAAATTTCTCCTTTCATCTGTGCTACTGCTTTCCAGCTCATAAAATGACTTTAACACAATAAATATAGAACTATACTACTGTTCACAAAGAGAGAGAGAGAGAGAGAGAGAGAGAGAGAGAGAGAGAGAGAGAGAGAGAGAGAGAGAGAGAGAGAGAGAGAGAGAGAGAGAGAGAGAGAGAGAGAGAGAGAGAGAGAGAGAGAGAGAGAGTAAGGTGGATTCATTATATAAAGCATAATGTGAGGGAGAAATATTTAGAAGCAGGTGATGCAATCAAAAGAAGTAAGCAGAGGAGGCTAACTAAGTCTAACAACCTCACATGAAAGAGAGAAAACCATAGAAAGACTGACCATACAGGACATGAAACATACTCTGTAGTTTTGAATGAGACTGAAAACTATCAAAGTAATTCTGGTACATATCAATATAAAAGTAAGAAAACTACACATTTACAATTCAATAACTTTCCATACCTTGGGAAGATTGATTTTGAAACTTTTGTTTCCTTATAATTTTCATTTTCCTCATTAAGTCCTTCCTTTTGAAGTATTTCTTCTTCATTATCCTCATTATCAAAAGTGGTAGATTTCCTCTCAGCAACCAATGGTCTTATCTTGACTTAGACATGGTTCAGGCTCTGCCAAGAGTGAGACATGCACTTTTTTGTAAAAGTGTAGCTTTCTCTTTCTCAACCAATTCATTCAATTGCATACCCTTGATGGATTTCAGGAACAAGAAAAAAAGCTTCTGGAAGGGATGGGAACACACAAAGCACATCTTCATCAAAAGCATCCATAAAAAATATCTTCCACCTTGAAAAGGTACAAGACACAAATCAGGCACACTTAAATATTGCAAGTAATGCTCTAACAAAATAAATAAATGAAAATTATATATACAAGCAGGGTGTCCTGAGAAGAAAGCTACATATTCTCAGACATGAAAGATCAAATCATTCCTTCTAGGACACCATAAATATATATATATATATATATATATATATATATATATATATATATATATATATATATATATATATATATATATATATATATATATATATATATATATATATATATATATATATATATATATATATATATATATATATATATATATATATATATATATATATATATATATAGGGTGTCCCTAAAACCTGGACACAGGAATTCTCATTAACTATTTTTTTCCTTCATAGTAGAAAGGGAATTAAAATTTTACTTCTTACATTTCTATTCCTTCCTTCATTCACTATTAGGAATGTGGTGGTGACAACTGATTGTGATGCAAGAGACGAATGGTGAAGGACTGGTGAAAGTGATGCTGAGAGGTGATAAGAGATAATGGTGAAAGGCTGGTGCTGGAGCAGTGATGCAAGATGTGAAGCAAGGTGATAGTGGTGGTGATAAAGGTGACAGGAGGGAAATGGAAACGAGAAAAAGTTATTGTGTTTTCCTGTAGCAGTATATATTTTTGTCTTATTTCCTTCTTTTATCCCTATGCCTCTAGACTTGAGGGGACACCTTGTATGTCTATATATATATATATATATATATATATATATATATATATATATATATATATATATATATATATATATATATATATATATATATATATATATATATATATATATATATGTGGCAAACTTACTGTAGCACTAGGTAACCTAACTGTACACTGGCCTGAGACATATCATGCCACTTAGCTGGAGTTGTCCATGTGATGGCAGAGAGTAAGCTGAGGTGCTGAGCAGTGTTGTCCCGTAGGGAACAAGTGTGTATTTCAGTTGGAACATGCTGTGTGGACTTATAAGCACTGGGTGAAAGGGTTCAGATCCTATCTGACACTGGAACCTTGTTAAATTATTTAATCCACTGGACACAGGAATTCTCATTAGCTATTTTTTTTTAATCTTACACTGAGTCATTACCCATCAACTATATAGAATATTTTGTTGGAAATATATCAACTCCAACACAAATGAGCTTTAAAATTTTAAGTCTCAAGTCTTATGCAATAAAAACTTACTGCAAATTTTTTTTTTTTTTTTATGTATGTCACTGGCCAAGGGAAACAAAACCAGAGATGTAAAAAAAAAAAAAATCCCACTTAGGAGCCAGTCAAGAGAATCATAAAAAATTGAAGGATAAGCATCTTGAAACCTTCCTCTTGAAAGGGTTCAAGTCATAGGAAGGAGAAAATACAGAAGCAGGCAGGGAATTCCACAGTTTACCAGAGAAAGGGATGAATGACTGAGAATACTGGTTAACTCTTGCATTAGAGAGCTGGACAGAATAGAGATGAGAGAAAGAAGAAAGTCTTGTGAAGCAAGGCTGCGTGAGGAGGGGAGGCATGCAGTTAGCAAGATCAGAAGAGCAGTTAGCATGAAAATAGCAGTAGCAGTAGAAAATAGCAAGAGATGCAACACTGCAGCGATGAGAAAGAGGCTGAACACGGTCAATTAAAGGAGAGGAATTGATAAGATGAAAAGCTCTTGATTCCACCTAGTCTAAAATAGCAATATGAGTGGAACACCCCCCATACATGTGAAGCATACTCCATACATGGGCAGTGTACAGAGTTAGCAGCTGGGGAAGGGTGAGAAAAACTGGTGGAGATGACTCAGAATGCCTAACTTCATAGAAGCTGTTGTAGCTAGAGATGAGATGTGAAGTTTCCAGTTTAGATTATAAGTAAAGGACAGACTGAGGATGTTCAGTGTAGAAGAGGGGGACAGCTGAATGTCACTGAAGAAGAGGGGATAGTTGTCTGGAAGGTTGTGTCTAGTTGATTTATAGAGGAGTTGAGTTTTTGAGGCATTGAACAATACTAAATTTGCTCTGCCTCAATCAGAAATTTTAGGGAGATCAGAAGTCAGGTATTCTATGGCTTCCCTGCATGAATTGTTTACTTCCTGAAGGGTTGGATGTCTAGGAAAAGACATGGAAAAGTGCAGGGTGGTATCATCAGTGTAGGAGTGGATAGGATAAGAAGTTTGAAATAGATCATTGATGAATAATAGGAAGAGAGTGGGTGACAAGGCAGAACCATGAGGAAAACCACTGTTAATAGATTTAGAACAGTAACCATCTGCCACAGCAGCAATAGAAGGGTCAGAAAAGAAACTTGAGATAAAGTTACAGAAAGAAGGATAGAAGCCACAGGAGGGTAATTTGGAAATCAAAGCTTTGTGCCAGACTCTATCAAAAGCTTTTGATATATCTAAGGCAACAGCAAAAGTTTCACCAAAACCTCTAAAAGAGGATGACAAAGACTCAGTAAGGAAAGCCAGAAGATCACCAGAAGATCACCAGGAGATCCAGGATGAAAATAAAGGAGGGAAAGATGAAGCAAAGTTATTGGAACAAGAAGTCACAAAGGGAATTAGATCTTGAAAAGATTTTGACACTTTCTATTAATGAAGGAGTTTTTGGCTAGTTGGACTTGAAATGATTCCGGGCAGAAAGATAACGTGCATGAGATTCAGATGATGGAAGGCTCAAGTACCCTTTGTGGGCCACCTCTCTATCATGTATAGCATGAGAACAGGTTGTCTTAAGGTTTGGAAGCTTTAAGTCGAGAAAACAAGTGAGGAATGTATGCCTCCATGCCAGACACTATCACCTCTGTTATGTGCTCAACACACAGAGACATGTCTCTGGCACAGAAGCAGTAGTCATTTCAAGGAATATCAGCATAATACCTCCCCATGTCCCCCCAGTTTGTAGAGGCAAAATGCCAGAGGCACCTCCACTTGGGGGGATCCTGAGGAGGGATTGGAGCAATAGTTCAAGATACAGATATGAGATTGTGATCAGAGGAGCCCAACAGAGAAGATAGGGTGACAGCATAAGCAGAAGGATTAGAGGTTAGGAAAAGGTCTAGAATGGGTGCATCTCCAAAACAGTCAGGAATATGAGTAGGGTGTTGCACTAATTGTTCTAAGTTGTAGAGGATAGCAAAGTTAAAGGCTAGTTCACCAGGATGGTCAGTGAAGGGAAAGGAAAGCCAAAGCTGACGGTAAACATTGAAGTCTCCAAGAATGGAGATCTCAGCAAAAGGGAAGAGTCAGAATGTGCTCCACTTTGGAAGTTAAGTAGTCAAAGAATTTCTTATAGTCAGAGCAGTTAGGTGAGAGGTATACAGCACAGATAAATTTGGTTTGAGAGTGACTCTGTGGTTGTAGCCAAACGGTGGAAAATTCAGAAGATTCAAGAGCATGGGCACGAGAGCAAGTTAAGTCACTGCACACATAGCATGGTTGACTGGTTAAAATGAGCCTACACAAATCTAACCCAATCAAACCTAACTTTACCTTACCCTTTTCAGTAGAGGAAATATCAAAAATATGATTACTGAAATATTTTTGCGTGAAGTTATTGTGGGTGAAATCCCTGATTGTAAAATAGATTCCATATAAAACACACACACACACACACACACACACACACACACACACACACACACAGTCAGTTCAGCTGTACATAGAGGAAAAGAAGCATGCATATCAAATCTGGCTACAGAAGAAGGAACAGGAGTCATACAACAAATACAAACTAAAGGAAACAAGCAGAGAGGGCAGCACAAGATGCAGAGATGAGAGGTGGGGTAATAAGTTGACAGAAAACTTCCAAGTAAGAAAATGTTCTGGAAAGTAGTGAAGAGGACCACAAATGTTCCCAGGTGAGGCTGCTCCCCCCTGAGTGTCTTGACATCCAACTCAACTTTTTCTGAATTAACTTCTGCAATATTCATGGTCTTAGATCTAATATTCAATTTATAGGACACCATCTTTCCTCTACTAAAGATCATCTTTTCCTCACTGAAACACAGGTGTCTGAGGCAACTGACAACAGCCCCTTATCTGTTCCCTCCTACTTTCTCTATCCTCATTTCCAATCCAAAGCTGGATGTTGCATCAATGTGCGCAATGATCTAACTTCCTCTCATGCCCACACTCTTCAATCTTCCAAGTTTTCCACTCTCAAACTAAATTCACTTTCAAACTAAATTTATCTGTGCTATCTCTCACCTAACTCCTCTGGCTATATGAAATTCTTTGACAACTTAACTTCCAAAGTGGAACACATTATGGCCCTCTTCCCTTTTGTGGAGATCTTCATTCTTGGAGACTTCAATGTTCACCATCAGCTTTGGCTTTTGTTCTCCCTTCACTGACCATCCTGGTGAACTAGCCTTTAACTATGCTATCTTCTATGACCTAGAGCAACCAGTGCAACACCCTCCCCATATTTCTGACTGTCTCAGAGATGTACCCAACATTCTTGACCTTTTCCCGCAAACAAATTAAGACATGTCTGAACCTGCTCAGCTGATTCTTCTTTGTGCATATTAATAATTTTAACTTTTTAATAATTTCTTACTCCCCTAGCCTTCACAAAGATAATAAACATATATTTTATATGTATTTTTATGATTTGAGGTCTAATGTTATAATATCACCATAATATCATAAGATGAATACACAGCCCAGCACTATTTTGAATCCCACCATCAAGAGTTAATGCTGCTTCCTATATGTACTGGAGGTAAACTAGCATCCAAGAGTATATAAGAGCAGCATCCAAGAGTGGAATGCTGCCATCCAAGTTTCATAGGAAGGTTGACAGCAGAAGTGCTACTATGATAACCACTTTAAGGAGAGTCAAGAGAGGAGCAGCTCCACCCTCCCCCCTTTAGATTAGGTTAGGGGCAGTCAACTGGGATAAGGTTAGGTTGGGTTGGGTTATGTGGGATTGAGGGGGGCACAGGTCCTCCATTAAGTTGGGTTAGGTTTGGGAGTCGAGGGGGTGAAGCCATCTCCTGTTAGGTTAGGTTAGGAAGGTCATTAAGTTAGGTTAAACTTAGTTAAGTTTGGATGTTTGGTTAGATTAGGTTTGTTAGTGTCTAACAGTCTCATGTTACAAAACCAGTGGAACAGTCCGCAGTGAGGGGTGACAGCGGGTGGTTCTGAACAGTGGCAGGTATTACTGTGTGTGGCAGCTGTGGGGATGGAAATATTTTTTTTTCTAGTTGATTTCAACTAGTATTAGTTACTAGTTTTTAATGCAAATCATCATTTTTGAAGGGGATGGAAGAGGGGATAGAAAAATACTGATTTATGATGGAAATGATTAACAGATTCATTCAAAACACACACAAAAAAAAATATATATATATATATTTTCATACACCATTGTGTGATGGGTGTTTGTCTTAATATTTCTAGTTTTGTTTAAATCTCCTTCAATGTGACATGGCAAAGAGATGGACATGCAGCAGTAAGGTGTCTAGGGTGTCCTGATGGAGGCAAAGCAGGTCAGGTTCCTTTCCTCACCCTACAACACCACGCTGCCTCTGACCTACAACTTGCTGGGCATGTCACGAGAAAGGGACTGTGCACTGTGTACACTACAGTAATGCCGTATCATGCAGATGCAGGATGCTGTTTACTGAAGTAATGGGACGAGCAGCTAGACACATAACAGGCCTAATTATGCTAAGTTTATATAAGTGCACCCATCAAACATTTTCGGATGAAACTACATCTTCTGGTAGATTCTGATGTGCTTTGAATGAATACAGTAACCATTTCCACTGCAAAATGAACATTTTTTCTTTATACCTCCCCACACACTATGTTTTGCACTATTGTTTGCAATGAAAACAAGCAGATTCACCCAAAAAACACCAAAATCTACCAGAAAAATGTAGCTTTGTCCTCACACATGACTGATAAAATGGACCTTGACTGAACATAACCTAACCTGACTAAACCTAACCTAACAAAACCAAACTAAATTAAACCTAAAATGACCTAACTATACCTAACCTAACAAAGATAAATCTGAAAAAAATAAATAAATAAATAAATATCTCGGGAACTAACAATTTGCGCCAATAAAGATATACATCACTGTGTTATATGTGACCCAAGCACTTCACTGAGAACAATGATTTCTTTTGGCGTGAGACACCTGCATTTATATAATACCTTACTTTCAACAGGCCGAAAACTACAAAGAAAAGATTTTAGGTTTAGAACTACAAAGTTTTCTTTTTTTTACCTTTGATATACGCGAGGTTGCATCTGTACACCTGCATATATTGAAAATTATCACAAGGAGAAATTTCAAATCCACCACAGCTTGAAAGGCGGATGGATACATCCCCCATCCAACACACACACACACACACACACAACTAATGAACCAAACCACACTTATATGTGGTCCTTTTTTCCTGTACTCATTCAGTATCATAGCCAAGGTGATGCCTTACCTCCATGTCTGTGTGTGTGCCGCCGCCGCCGCCCTGCCGCCGTACAGTTTCACCGCCGCCACAACACCTCCTAAGTAACACAAAAACTCTCCGCCACCACTCTGCCTTTCCATCGGCACCTCAAATTAATTCACTTTTCCACAGATTTTTAAGTGTTTAGGGCACAAAAACATATAAAAAGATTACTCAGTTTACAATTCCCCAAAAAACTTGGTTGATTTATAATTTTGTCTATAACGTTGGTTTGATTTACTGTTATGTCTATATTTAAGGAGTCTCGCTCATTTGAATTCTCCAATTTCAATATTCCTTTAACATTCTTTTTAAACCGTAATAGTAGTTTATTTCCCATATATGATTTTTTTTTCAATATTAAGGAGTGTAGATTACATTTCTTTTTCTAATAGTCCTTTCAACATGTCACTTCCAAACGATAATAAGAAATGATACCATTTTGTCCCTAACAAATAAATTCATTACGAATGACGTAAGCCTAACTAGTCGAGAGAGAGAGAGAGAGAGAGAGAGAGAGAGAGAGAGAGAGAGAGAGAGAGTCTGTGGGAGTCAAGGACGTGAATTGAAAGTAGGCTTAAGTTTGATTGGGTGAGAACGGCGGTAAACGTGAATGAGTGGAAAGTAAACGTGATATGAGAGATTAAGAGTGAGAATGGTTGTAGACAGGAAGCTATAAGTGAGACCAGGCGTGAATTAGATTATGAAAATAAGTTAGAGAGAGAGAGAGAGAGAGAGAGAGAGAGAGAGAGAGAGAGAGAGAGAGAGAGAGAGAGAGAGAGAGTGCTAATTTGAGTATGACTGAGTGAGAGTCAGCGGGAGAGAGAAAGCAAACATGAGTGGTTGTGAAAGCTATCGAAAGATGAAATGTGAGGGTGAGCAAAGATTGATAAATAGAATGAGACTGAGAACGAGAATGGAATTACTCGAGAGGGAAAGGGAGAGTGAAGGATGAAGAGTAAATGCTATGGAATGAGTGAGGCGGACAGATAAGGAGAGGAGAGGTGACGGGGGGAGGTTTGAGACGAGACGAAAGAGGAAAGGAAAGGAATAGGGGGGGAGGAGGAAGGGCCGTATTGTGAAGTAGCGGGAGGAAAGGAGTTTGTAAAGAAGGAAGGAGAGTACTTAGAGCAAGGAAGTGAAAAAAGGGTGAAGGAGGATGAGAGTACAGGGAGAAGATAGAGAATAAATATAAGCAGGAAGGGTGAGGACTAGCGTGGTATTAAAAGTGCGTGAAAAAAAATTCTCTCTCTCTCTCTCTCTCTCTGGGTCGCCTCAGCGAATCCCTCACCCAGCCGACATGACACCCCCCATCATCCACTCTTGGAACCCTGGGGTGAAGGTGGAAGCAACCTACGAGGATGTCATCTAGTTAAAATGATGGAGGACTTCGAGGAACTACACCTGCATGGCGCGGCGACCCCAACTCATACTGGGGGTGGGAGGCTTGATCTCACCCTTACAGTGAATGGCAATGACTGTATCCAAAACGTTAACGGCATACCAGAACTCCTGAGTGATCACTGGGCACAGGAGTATGGCATACATCTCCAGAGGTCCACACACCTCCCCAACATCACAAGGAAGAGGTAGCTGACACGGAAAGCTGACTGGTTGAAATTCACAAGCCACTTAAACACCTGGTATGCCTCATATACTCTCCTTGCCTCAGTGGAAAGCTTTACTGACGACCTGACAAAAGCTATCCACGCTGTAGCTGATGCCTCCATGCCTCGCAAAGGGGGGAACAAGTTTAATCCTCATAAGAAACACCTCTGGTACTATGACAGCAGGATAAAGTTCCTGCATCGTGTCACGGCAACTCACTACTACATACAAGCGCACGAGAGCCACCGAGGATAAACGTGACATGATAGAATGGGCTTCCTATTCCAGGGAACAGATTAAGACCATTTGTGAAGAGAAGTGGCTTGAAAACATGGGCAAGCTGAGCCATGATACCAGCATGACGCAGGTGTGGAAAGAAGTGAACCGCGTCAGAGGCAAACACACAAAGCATCCCCGCCACCCTGATCCAACGGGGAAGGCATCTGAGTTAATGAGGGAGTATCGGGAGCGAGCGGCAAGTGACAGTCTGCCTGAAAACGTCAAGGAGGCTAAAAATAACCTAGAACCGGCCAGGGAGGCTGGTGTCGCTGCGGCCGTGCGCCTAGCAGATGACACCGACGCGCCCATAATGAGGGAGGAGCTGCTGGGAGCGAGGAAGACAAGCCGGGACACAGCACCCGGGGTGGATGGCATAACACATTCCATGCTGAATGCAGGGTGTAATGTTACGGGGGACCCACTCTTACACCTGTACAACATGTCACTCACAGGGAACACTCCCTGAAGCATGGAAGACAGCAAACATTGTCCCCATACCAAAACCAGGTGAGGGAAACAAGTACCGTCCGGTCAGCCTCACCTCAACGATATGCAAAATGCTGGAAACAATACTGCTGACTCGCCTTACCTACAAAACTGGCCGCCTACATTTTGGTGTGAATGGTTTTGTTAAACACAGAAGTAGTGCCAACTGCCTCTCCAATTACTTCTCTTATCATCAAGCCAAGACAGCAGTGTTCCTCGACATTGAAAAGGCTCAGCCCCTGACCACCTCCATGAGCTCACCAAGCTCGGGGTGAAAGGTACACTACTCAACCAACAGGAAGGCTCGTGTTGTGTTCCAGGGAGAGGCATTTGACTACATGCACCTGGAAAATGAAACACCACAGGGAGGAGTCCTCAGCCCAACGTTATTTAATATTCTCATGGACGCCCTTGCCAGACTTCCCTATCCACGAGGGACGCAACACATAGGGTATGCTGATGACGTTGTGCTGCAAACGACAGGCAGAGACTCTGTCACCACAATGCAGGACTCTCTCAACCTTCTGGCTGCCAAGTGTGAAGAACTCGGCTTCACCATCTCCCACGCCAAGACGAAGGCGATGTCTCACACACGATCCACTCCGCCTACCAAGCTGAGACTCCAGGGCCACGATTTAGATTGGGTGGCCACCCATCGATATCTTGGCGTCATGGTCACCCGTAATAACACCTGCAAAGCTGAGATTCACCATTTGAAGTTTAAGTGCCGGGCCAGAAACAGGGTTTTGAAGGCGCTGCCATGGCGTGGAATGGGAGCATCGGGCAGAGTTATTATGAGTACCTACAAGTCTCTCGTGCGGGCACTCATAGACTATGCCAGCTCTGCTTTACTCGACATGACAAGCACTGACGCTAAGGGCCTTGAAACCATCCAAAATGAGGCGTTAAGAATAGCCCTGGGAGCCCCGAAGTGGACGAAGGTGGACAATTTAAGGAGTGAAGCACAGGTACCTCCGCTTACACAAAGAATAAACACTGTGATCGCCAACCTGCTTATCAAGACAACCATCAGAGGCCACCCAGATCACCTACACACACACCTCCACAATCATCGTGAGCAGGGGAACCAAGGCAGGTGGTTCAAACGGGCGGTGGAAGCCCTCGACCGCTCTGGGATCACCTGGGAGACATTAATCGCCGCTGCCATTCCTGCTGAGGCTCAGACTGCGCCCGCGTGGGAAACGACATGCATCACCACCATCATCAACCCACCACGGAAAAAGAAAACACTGTGTGCACTGGCAGAACTACAGCAAGAAGAGCTCCATAACATCAGCGCCGCCCAGGGGGGCACACACTGCCACATATATCACCGACGGATCCACTAATCCGGTGACAGGGCGGTCTGGGGCGGCTTATGTATGCAAGATCGACAATGAGCGCGGCAGTCTCCGCCACCACCACCACCGCCTCTGCTCGAGCAACTGACTTCTTCCCCACATAAACTGAATTAGCGGCAATAGCAATGGCACTTGAACACGCCTACACCTACCACTGCCGGAATGTACTTATTGCCACTGACTCCATGACTGCCATTGCAGCGACCAACAAGCAGGATGGAGAAAATATCACTCAAACCCGAGCCATCCGGAAAACAGCAAGAGCCATCCACAACGCGGGCAGAAGTGTCACTCTCACGTGGATACCATCCCACGTGGGAATCTCAGGAAATGAAGAAGCGGACGCCCTCGCCAAACGAGCAGCCAATGACGCAACGGTGGCCACAGTCATCCCCAGGACGTTGAATCAGCTACGAGGAGCAGCGAAAGCCCACACAGAGAGGCAGCGACAGCAGGAACAACACGATCAGGGGAGCGAGAGCGTCAGGTGGTTCCGCCAGGTTGTCGCAGGCTGCCCGCCCCAAGCCCGACACTCCCCGAGCCGCCTGTGTGAGGTGGTGACATGCAGGATACGTCTCGGGTACCCTTACCCGTGGCAACTCGGCTTCGCGACATCGGAGAAGACACGATGCCGACTGTGCGGTGCGCCGGAGGGACACAGTCTTGAACACTACCTGAGGGACTGTGTTCGTCCCTCACACCTCAGACAACAGTGCCCCACACCTTCACCTACACTACCTGAATTGGCAAAACACCTTATTGCGATTCTGCCACAAACATTACGGGAATACCAGAAATTTTGTGCAATTAGATGAGACTGGCACGCTTGTGATAGTGCAGTAACAAATGGTGCCTCAAATATCAATAGTGCCTCTACTAACAACATACACATTTATGTACAGACAAACGCTGTGACTCAACATTTAATTTATTTATGTATTCACACATCATCTTGATAAGACTGTCCATCAGAGATCAACGGCCTTTTTCACAAATTATATTGTATTTTGTGAATAAAAGCATTAAATCAAATTTCTCTCTCTCTCTCTCTCTCTCTCTCTCTCTCTCTCTCTCTCTCTCTCTCTCTCTCTCTCTCTCTCTCTCTCTATCTATCTATCTATCTATCTATCTATCTATCAATTTATCTCTCTCTCTCTCTCTCTCTCTCTCTCTATCTATCTATCTATCTATCAATTTATCTCTCTCTCTCTCTCTCTCTCTCTCTCTCTCTCTCTCTCTCTCTCTCTCTCTCTCTCTCTCTCTCTCTCTCTCTCTCTCTCGAGGAAGAACAGTCACCAATGGAGGAAAGGAAGAAGTGATGTCACATGGTGGGGAGAGAAGAGGGAAGGATGGACGGGCGGAGTGGTAAGGAGCGGGGAGTGGTGAAAGAAGCAAGTTGGACAGAAAACGAGAGAGAGAGAGAGAGAGAGAGAGAGAGAGAGAGAGAGAGAGAGAGAGAGAGAGAGAGAGAGAGAGAGAGAGAGAGAGAGTGGGGGGAGGGGAAGGGGATATTAGGAGTGAGGAGTGGCGTGGGGAGAGAGAGAACGGGAGAGTCTCATGGGAAACCTTTGTCTTTACCTGGAGCTTAACACGAAGTGAAATGCAGAATGTACGAGTATCTACTGTTTTGCGTTTTCATCACTCAGGCTTATACGTCAATTACTCTGCTTCTACATTCTTGAAGTAAATTATACCTTTAGTACGTATTCTATTTTTTAGTTGAAGTTACACGTGTTTTTAAGGATGTTTTTATTATTATTATTATTATTATTTTAGCGTTTTTTCCAATAGTGTATTCATGATTCTAGTGGTTTTCAAGGGTGTATTTTATTTTTTTCCCTTTAGTCTTTCTCTCCTCTCTGGAGCTTTGTGTGGCAGATACGACGCACCTTGTACTACTGTGATGTGTGAAAATTATCCACATCCGCATCCGTAGGCATGGAGGTAAAAGAAATCCACAGCAGCATCCGCATCACCAAATAATGACATCTTAATATCCGCAATCTTATCCACAACTGTGCTTTATGAGAAGTGCATATTGCCTCCACATCCGCATCCGCAGAGCTCGATCATTAAATTTTCGATACAACACTACTGCACCCCCGCGGAGAGCGAGGGGGAGTGGCTCACACACTGCTTGTTCTGTTGCTGTACATACGCGTTTGAACTTGTCCTTAAGTACTTCTATATAAAACTTAATGAAACAGTTATATTCTTGTATCTTTTTATTGAAATCGGAGAGAGAGAGAGAGAGAGAGAGAGAGAGAGAGAGAGAGAGAGAGAGAGAGAGAGAGAGAGAGAGAGAGAGAGAGAGATTATCACCAAAATCTTATTTGTACAAAGCAACAGAAGAGATGACTGTGTAGAAGAGAATGAAGAGGAGATAGAAAAAAATAAACGACTAAAAGAGAAGGACTGGAGAGGGAAACAGCAGCACAGCAGAGGCCAGGCGAGGGACGGCACCGCTGAACTGAGACTTAGCGGAGGCCATCGCAGCGAGAGTAGTCAGACGTATCGGACACCACGAGACGACACAAGAGGTTGGACTTGCAGTCAGCGTCGCAGCCTTTCATCATGTAGGGCCTGGCGTCCTTGATGTAGTTCCTAGCGGGGGGAGATGGAATGGAAGCGTCATGGGAGCCGCGCCATTCAGTCACCTTGGGCAGCATTCTCAAACGTTTCACGGCGCCTTATCTCGTCAATGTTGATTAGTTTAGAGCATTTCCGCAATTCTACTGGTGGTTTAATAGCGATTCCACATCACCAATTGCAAAATCACCCATGAGAACCCGACTAATTACACATGTGGCTTTGGAAATACTTCGCAAGAGATAATAAAAGTTTCATAATGAAGACCACGTCGTGTAATGTTATCAAAAGGGCCCCTCTTCATTCCTGCTCGGTGTTATGTTATCAGGAGCTCGGCTATTCAAAGGTAAACCAAGTGAGGGAGCCAGAAGGAGGTTCAAAGGTAAACCAAGTGAGGGAGCCAGAAGGAGGCGGAACATGTACGAGGTGCCATAACATGATGCAGAGTATAAAGTACTTCAAGATACGTCAAGTTTCTCGTGAAAACTTGACCACCTAGCGCCTTATAGGACTATTCTACAACACTTCTGCGCACACCTCCATTATTTTCAAAAGGCTCTACTTAGTTGAAGTTATACGTGTTTTTTAAGGATGTTTTTTTTATTATTATTATTATTTTTGCGTTTTTCCAATAGTGTATTCATGATTCTAGTGGTTTTCAAGGGTGTATTCAAGATTCTAATGGTTTTCAAGGATGCATTCATGATTCTAATGGTTTTCAAGGGTGCACTTATGATTTTAGTGGTTTTCAAGGGTGTATTCATGATTCTGGTGGTTTTCTAAGCTGTATAGAAGATAATAATGGTTTTTCAAGGATGTGTTCATGATTCTGGTGGTGTATTCATGATTCTAATGGTTTTTCAAGGGTTCATTCATGATTACAGTGGTTTTTCTGAGCCCCAGAGAGAGAGAGAGAGAGAGAGAGAGAGAGAGAGACTTACTTGAAGAATGTGTTGAACTTATCGCTGCCTGGCTCTTTCATCTGGTCCACGAGGGCGGACCAGGAGGCGGGGGTCAGGTCAGGCAGTCTGGGGACGACCACAACAAAACATAAGAGCACGGACACCTGCTGCCGAGATACGCGTTACTGTGTTCTTGGGATGCGGGAAGGAAGTGGTTGGGGGGACCTACAAATATGCTGCTGCTCGATATCCACTTGTATCTACTAATTCTACCTTTTATTTATTGGACTTCAGGCTATGCTGCTGCTCCCAATCCACGTGTATCCATTTATCCACTTGCATTCATTATAAAAGTGTTCGAAATCCACTTTTAGGCACGTGTATTCATTTGTTATCCACGTGTCCATTTGAAATACAGGATCCCTCGCTCACTTCGCCCTGCCCGAGCCTCATCAGCCTCGAGGGGAAACGTACAATTAATTTAGTCACGCCAGCAGAGGCAGTGGGTAGCAGATCAACGCCAGAGATCGCATGCTTAATTAAAAGCTTCGGCGTCTTACATTTTCTACTTGTAACTCGTTCTGATGGGAGTATTTAGAGTATTCAAGAGTGCTTTCATCATTATAGCGACAGTTTAACAAGGATTCTGCATCAAGTACAAAAAAATTCTCATTAAAACACGACTAAGCATCTCTGACTTTTGAAAATAACCTACAAGAGAGTCCGAAGCGTTTCAAAATACGGGTTCAAAGACTAGACATATTGAGTCACTTCAGGAAATCTCGGTGCCCTGTTGACTGTCAAGACTTCTTCCCTTCCAAATTCCCCGCGCCGCCTCTCCCTAACACGTGCACTCACCCGTACTCCTCCTTGGCCGTGTAGAGGACGTAAAAGCGAGGGTCTCTCTCCTCGTTGGCGTTGGCCTCGTCCAGGTCGGTAATGTAGTTCACGTGGTCCAGAACTCGCTGCGGGACAGAGAGAGAAGCTACTTTGGTTTGGCCCCGGGGGAACACCAGTGACTCACCACACATGTTTGTAAGTACTGTGAATGACTGTACAGTACTGTATATCATTCACGCTAGATCAATATTATGGCTTAAAAAATAAGAAAGAAAATATATAAACTGACAAGTTGGAAAGGTACTCAAGACTAAAGACCGACGACGACTTCTACCACACACACACACAAACACACACTCACGTAGGAGGAGCCCTCATAGTCGCCGTCTACCGTGAACACCCTGTAGCCGGGGTTCAGCTCATGGTAAGGCGTCTGGCTTTGCGTTACGTAGCCCACGTGCACGGCGCGGGTGGGTTCCTCGGGGTCGTAAACCATCATGAAGTGGTCCTTGTGCGTGTGTCCGTAGAAGAGTCCGGCGATGGTCGACTCGTACCTGTGTGGAGTGTAGGGCGTGGTGAACCGTGGCGTGTGGTGGTGAAGTGTGGCACTAACAGAGTATTTGATTCATGACGCCGCAGCAGTGGTGCCATATGGAGCAGTGCCTCGCGATGACACTGCATGGTCGGCCCAACAGTCGAGTCACATGCCTCACTCACGCGCAGTGTTTGTGTCTTTCCTCAATCTTAAGTCCTCTGATCTGTTGAGTCTCCTAACAGAACATGAAAGCTGACGGGTCCTTCGCAGACCAGAGCACTGAAGACCGTGGGAACACGCTAAACACAGTGGAAGTATGTGTGTGGCAGGTTACTTGACTCCTGACCACAACTTGCGTAGTACGTACACACACACACACACACACATGACGGTGTATCACGGTTTAATTAATTGACAATGAGGTTGACAATGAGGGATTAGTAAGGTAGGAGGGCTATTTCTGAGCAAGGCAGTACCTGAGGATGATCTTGTTGTACTGATGACTCCAGGTGTGGGCGCAGTCCTCGTGGCCCGGCGGGTGGTGGCTGATCAGATACACTTTCTCTCCGGCATCTTCGGCAGCCTGCAGCTCGTTGGCCATCCACTGCAGCTCAGAGGCGGGGTCCACGTCATCGTAAAGGAGCCACCTGGAGCATTACAACGCACTGCCACTACAAGCGAGTCATTTCTGTGTACCTTTTTGTCCCTCAGTAAGTCCGTCATTTTCTGTCTGTTCTAATCACGTACCCACCACCTCGGCCAGCGTTTCATGGTGGAGGAGGGAGCGAGGGTAGCCACACACGCCATATTGCTGCAGTGTGGCACTCAGGGTGATGGGTGTGAGGGGCAACTAAAGGTGTCTATGAAACGCAGAACTTAATTGACGAAGAGGGAGGGAATACAAGAGGGAGGAATACAAGAAAACAATAATATAAGGATGGGTGTCAGCAGGAGAATGTGCGTATGTATGTTTGTGTGAG
>NC_087151.1:4510000-4525000 GCF_035594125.1 Scylla paramamosain | reverse complement strand
GTTGCCAGTCTCTAAAGGAAAGGCCCAAGAGGATTATGCGAAACTGGAGAAGTGTCTGAAAACCTCCATCAATGAGCAGAGCACATCGAATAATCGCAATAGGATAAATGTTGCTTGTTCAAAGAAAACTAAACTCATAATCTTCATCTTGTAAACACAATAGCCATGACTTTACGTAGGAATCTTGTGGTTTTTAGGCATTATTGGTTGACCGTCTGAATTCAAAATCATCATGAAATTGGAAACGAGAACGAAAAGACAGACAGGAGAAAAGAGCACAAGATGACAGTCTCCACGGGGCGGGGTGTGCGGGGCCTCACCGTGGGTCAGGGCGGGCAGCACCAGCAGCAGCACCGCGTACACTCTCCCCGTAGCCATGATGGTGACTGTTGGGGGCCTCTGCTGCACCGCCTCGCATCACCTCCGCCGTGGCCGTGACTCCTGCAGCGTATCAGTGACGTCACCATCTCGGAACCTCGGAGCCTCTTGGCGTAAAGGAAACTCAAGCGTCTTATTGTGTTCCTCCCTAATACAGACCCTTATTCAGAAACGCTGTGCTCTCCCATCACGATTATTTTTAAAGATCACAGGGATGATTAGCCAGGTTTTCAAGAGTGTTTCGCCAGTTGATAATGTAGAAATCTCGTTAATCTGTCATTGCAGCCATAAAAACGCCCTTAAAAAAACATTGTAACTGCAACAAGGGCCAAGAGAAAGAAGTGCAGGTGCGGCACGGGAGTGTTTTAGAAGATGGCCCATAATCGCAGTGCTAAGTTGGGTTTGTACGCTGTCTTCAGGTGTTCCGCAATGAAGGTCAAGCATACGAGAAAGTGCACCTGCTGATCCGCGCCTCAAGGCTTACGGACACGTGCCGCCCTGCTCTCCTTCTTTCTTCTTTATCGCCATTACCCAGCGCGCCGATGTTAACACCTGCCTGCGACGCCACCTGACGCGGGGAGTTACGTCGCTGGTGGTGGTGGTGGTGGTGGTGGGAAGATCTGCCTTTACTTTAGTTACAATAGTACTTCCCTATGTCCATTCTTCATATTCAGGATTCAGGTCGTAGTCTGAACACAATTTTTTTTTTCTATCCTCACTACTGTTCTTTGATTTTCGTTAGCTTTTTATCATTTTTTTTTTCAGAATTGTAGTAGATATATTTTTTTCATTTATCTTATGTTGTTTTTGTTGAATAGCAAATCAATTAACTTTCCTTCATGGTCTTTGCAACTTAAAATTTAATTTCTTCCTGCACTAAATTTCAAACGCTTCCAGATACAATTAATTTCAATATTCTATTTCTGATCCACTCACATTACGGCTGATTTCTTCTTGTCTAAACCTGTTTCTGTATCTATTTTTTTTACAAGTTCTCTAAAGCCACATCATTATCACTGGGGAATCCATTGACTGACTGCATTTTTCTACGCAGCAACAACGAGGTCAGGGGGCCCCACCGTGGGACACCGCTCAGCCGCACAGTACTTTTCCCCACAGGTGTTCGCTCCCACCTCAGCTGCTCCCAAGACCTTAATGGGTTACAGATACGCAAGATACAGACTCCTCTGCTGGTCACTTTTAAAATGCTTTTGAGAAGGAATATTACGGGGATTAAACCTCCACCTCAGTGTCGCTGTAGTCGTGGTCAATGGGCGAATAGAGCACTATAGTCACTTCTACTTTGTTTAGCAGTTTCCTTGAATTCCAGTTCCCGTGATCCGCTGTCAGTTTCCTTATTAAATGTGACAATTGAAATTTTAAGATCAACGGACTTTACCTCGATGGAAAACGCTACACACATTGGAAGTAAACGCAACAGGTTACTTGATTTAAAACCACGACTGTCCTTTATGCTGAGTGGCAACACCTTACTACAGTGTCGTGACTGTGAAAGCTTTGACGACCATGGATAGATAGATAGATGGACAGACAGTTAGTGTGTGTGTGTGTGTGTGTGTGTGTGTGTGTGTGTGTGTGTGTGTGTGTGTGTGTGTGTGTGAAATGATGGCCAGAAAATCCACAAAAAAAAACAACTTCTGGGTAGGTTGATGTGGAGACGGGGGTTCAGGAATGTATCCCCATCGACAACATGTTATAATGGACGCCCTATAAGATCATTTGCTCTACGATTTCGTTTTCAGAACCTAACCTGTAGTGTAGCGAGGGAGCAGTGTATTTCAACCCTGTCGTCCTCACCAAGCCAAGGCGTGAGGTTGCAAGCATCGTATATACTATGGGTAAAAAGAAAATAAATAAATAAATAAATAAAAGTATCGGTGCATAGGGGATCCGATGTATACCGTAAAAATTCGGTCAACCGCTGGTCTCACATTATGTTTTCGATTCCTTCGTTCTGTACAGTCATAATGTTTCGCTCACATAGTGCACCGAGACTTCTTTTACCCATAGTTCCAGCTGCGTATCGTCAACTCCACACCTTGAAATGTTTCCGTCTGTGTCTGTTACTCTGTGCGGCGCTGACTTCAGTAACATCGTGAGCTGCAACGTAACCTTTCCTCTGCTAATGACACTTTTCACCTGAGTAACCCTAGACGTTTTTTTGAAGCCATGAAAACACACGCATTAATAAGCTTTACTAGACACACCATCATGCTTGTCGTGAGTCATATGCTTCTGTAGTATAATATAAATGTGTACATGATCATTTTATTCAGTCGAGAAGCCACAGTAGCCGAAGAATCAGCCCGAGCTCGTGTTTTGATCGTGAGGAACAGCAACTCTGGCCACGCTGATCGTCGCCTCCTAGCATTCAGTTTCCCAGTGCTATTGTTACTATTGCTATTCATCCAGCATGCACTGTCATAAGGCAGAGGGAGGGACGGGGCGTTACAAGGGATACACACACACACACACACACACACACACACACACACACACACACACACACACACACAATCAATCAGACATACAAAGTTCTTTTAAATTTTATCATTTGCACAACTGATATCTCCTCCTCCTCCTCCTCCTCCTCCTCCTCCTCCTCTTCCTCCTCCTCCTCCTTCTCCTCCTCCTGGTATAATTTCCCGCAGTTAATCTGTCTTTTATCGTTCTATGATTAATGTTGACAGACACCTTTTAGCGTTCCTCTTTTCCCTTCCCTCTTCCTTTCCCTCTTCCTGACCCTCTCCCCTCAGTGCCCCGGTGTCACGCCTCTCCCTCACCCCCTGCTGCCTTGGTACATCGCGTGGTCCCCAATTTCCCGTGTTTAGCTTATCACTTAAACACGTGGCTGCAGGAGGGAAGCCTCTCTCTCTCTCTCTCTCTCTCTCTCTCTCTCTCTCTCTCTCTCTCTCTCTCTCTCTCTCTCTCTCTCTCTCTCTCTCCGGACACCTAGAAACGGGGGAAAAGCACACACACACACACACACACACACACACACACACACACACACACACACACACACACACACACACACACACACTTACTTACAAGAAAAAAAGTATTATAATTATAAAGAAGAAAAGTGAATGAATACATATATACCTACATAGTTACATCCTCATACAATGAAAATACATGAAAACAACACATATTCCGTGCATACATAAATAAGAGAGAGAGAGAGAGAGAGAGAGAGAGAGAGAGAGAGAGAGAGAGAGAGAGAGAGAGAGAGAGAGAGAATTCCAACTTCATCTCCCCCCTTACCACACACACACACACACACACACACACACACACACCGCCACGCTACCTACAACCTCATACGCCCCACAAACATCATGCCCACCGTTCGACCTCTACAGCAACAACAACAACAACAACAACAACAACAACAACAACAACAACAACAAAAACACAAAGACACATGAAGAAGAATAGATAACACAAAAAAAGTAAATAAATTAATATATAAATAGTGAAGTATTCCCAGCGTTCCCTACTCTCCCCACACTCCGCCGTGCGTCCAGCCCTCCCTCTCTCTCTCTCTCTCTCTCTCTCTCTCTCTCTCTCTCTCTCTCTCTCTCTCTCTCTCTCTCTCTCTCTCCCCTCCCTTCTCGCTTTCCCTCCCTCCCTGCGCGGCATCGGATGAAAGATTTACAACAGCTCTGTGGACACGGCAAGCCATAGAGCAACACTGTGTGAGGGAGGAACGAGAGAGGAATGAAGGGACGGAAGGGGAGGAAGGGGTGAAGGGGAGAAAGGGAGAGGAGTTAATGCGAGTGGTGTGCTGTCAATCCTCGGTTTGTTATGGGCTTTTTAAACGGGAAATGGGTGCAGGTGGTGAAGAGGTTGTGATGGGTGCAAGTGTTTGGTGTTTGGGCAGGTGGTGGCTGTTAGTTTAGGTTAGGTTGTTAAATTAGGTTTGGTTAGGTTTAGTTTAGTTTAGTTTAGTTTAGTTTAGTTTAGTGTGGTTTAGTTTAGTGTGGTTTAGTTTGGTTTGGTTAGGTTAGGTTAGGTTGGGTTGGGTTGGGTTGGGTTGGGTTGCATTAGGTTAGGTTAGGTTTGGTTTAGAACATAAGAACATAAGAAATAAGGGAAGCTGCAAGAAGCCACCAGGCTTACACGTGGCAGTCCCTATATGAAATGTACCTACCTATTTCCACCTATCATCCCCATCCATAAACCCGTCTAATCTTCTCTTAAAGCTCCCTAATGTCTTAGCACTAACAACATGATTACTGAGTCCGTTCCACTCATCTACCACTCTATTTGAGAACCAATTTATTCCTATTTCTTTCTTAAACCAAAATTTTTCAAGTTTGAACGCGTTATTTCTTGTTCTGTCCTGGTTGCTGATCCTAAGAATTTTGCTTGTTATAACCCTTATACCACTTAAAGACTTCTATCAGGTCCCCTCTTAACTTGCGTCTCTCTAAAGAATGTAAATTTAACAGCTTCAATCTCGCCTCATAAGGAATACTCCTCATTCCTTGTATCCTTTCAGTCATTCTCCTTTGAACTGATTCTAATAGACCTATAGTTTGGTTTGGTTTGGTTTAGTCTGGTTTGGTTTGGTTAGGTTAGGTTAGTTGGACTGGAGGTTAGTAGAGTGATGAGCTGTATGGTACGTGGCGTTATCGTGTGGGCTTAACTGAGTGGTGTGGTGAGGGGAGATAAAGTGAAAGTCAGTCAGTTAGTCTCTCTCTCTCTCTCTCTCTCTCTCTCTCTCTCTCTCTCTCTCTCTCTCTCTCTCTCTCTCTCTCTCTCTCTCTCTCTCAACGAATACTCAGTTCTCAAGAGCAATTGCACAATGGATAATTCCCCCACAACTCAAGTACAGCTAAAAAACAGGGTATTGTGGAACATGACACAATCTCTAGATAAAATTACGCAAGAAAAATCACAACGACGAGAGATCTTGGGCTATCAGTGACCAAGGGAAGTGCACAGAACACAACGCGCTTCTGTGTGTAACATGTCTCTCTCAGCGTCTGTGTATACGTGAATGTTACTCCGATGTAAGCCACTCAACGCCATGCACATTGCGAAGTTCTTTTTAGTGGAAACCCTGGAACTTTCGTCGCGCAGCCTTAAGTAAGAGATGGGAACTCTGATGTTGCTGATAGCTTAAGGACGAAGACCAAAGAAAAATATGCCGTGGGAAAGAAAAAAAGATTAGATAGCAAAGCGGGAAGAAGCAGATGTGCCGGGGCGACCAACCCTTGCTGAGCGGTACGCCACTATACACCCTGCCATGTCCTCCCCAGTACCCACCCTACCTCCCTTGCCTGCTCGTCACCACCCTTTCCCCTGGAGATGAGACCGCGAGCCACGTAAGCCAATATTCTGAAACACTCTGGATTTTCATAAGGACTTTTTTTTTTTTTTTTCAAAGATTACGAGGATAATCAATTGGGTTGTCCAACAAAATTTAACTTTTCATTGGTCTTTGTTCCCTACTGATAGAGAAACTTGGTGCTACATCCTTATTGAACTATCACTGTAATCATGAAGACACAGTTGAAAATTCTAATATGTCTAATTATCGTCCAATCTCCATTTTACCTATATTCTCTAAAATTTTTGAGCTACTTATGAAGAGGCACCTAAAATATACTTAAGTAAAATGAAGATATCAAATAATAAACAGACTGGATTTAGAGCGGGATGAAGTACTTTAGATGCCATTATTACCTGCACATCCGCTCTATACGACGCTCTTAATGATAAATATTTCACTTCGATACTTTTTGATTTCCGGAAGGCATTCGACACTGTTCAGCCCAATATTCTGCTAGATAAAATGTATTAATCTGGAACTCGAGACTCTTACCTAAATAACAGGATACAATATACAGTACTTCATAAAATACAGTACCTTCCCCCCACAGAGCCAGTACATTTAGGCGCACCTCAAGGCAGAGCATTAGGACCCACTCTCTTTTTGTTGTTCTACATTAATGATATCTGTGACATATCTCAGACACTAAATACTGTACAGGGTGCTGCAGAAAATACCGTCTACATTTTTCCTTTCGTTAATCTTTAAAATGTGGGGAGGTATTTCTGCTGCACCCTGTACTTTTACCAGATGATTCCACTTTTTGCAGGACTGGTGACAAACCCTCATATTTACTTAACCGTGCTAATGCTGAGCTGCCTAAAACCTCTGAATGGTGCTATACTAATCTCCTAACTGTTAGTATTGTAAAAACTTATTTCATGTGTTTGTCTTCTTTTCTTTTAACTGAAACTAAATATCAACCACGTCTTGTTTTTCTAAGTTATAATATTCTTCAAGTGTATAAAATTCGGTTTCTTGGATTGATTATAGACAAAATGTTAAATCTCAAGCATCACCGGTCTTACATCCGCCTAAAATTATCCAGAACAGTTCATTGTCTGCCTAAAGTGAAATCATACGTCCCACCAGATGTAATTCAATGTATGAGTACTATACATGCATCTATCACCACTTAGAGTATTGTGGTACCATTTGTCCCGTCACCTACCTCTGCCTCAAGGTGTTACACAAAAAAAATCACCAAAATAATGTCAGATAGCGACAACTGTGAACACACGCCACCGTTATTCAAGTCCTTAAATGTTCTAAATCTGAAAGATCTAACAAAACATATCTTACATGTTCAATCATAGAGTCAATCTGAGTTGTTATTATCATTATTATTATTATTATTATTATTATTATTATTATTATTATTATTATCATCATTATCTTTTTAATAATATGTACGTGTCTCATCCAAGCTCATCCTTATCCTGTCCTCACCTCCATGCCACCCTCAACCCCATCCATAACAGTTAAAGGGTTAAAAGAACGAAAACATATTATTCGTGGCAGAGTTATTAGTTAGCAGAACTTTATTTTATTTATCTATTTCTATTTATTTATTTATTTTATTTTTTTACATAAGAGGGTCACTGGCCAAGGGAAACAAAAAAGGGAAAAAAATTCCACTGAAGTGCCAGTCCCAAAAGAGATGTCAAGAGAATCATCGAAAATTGAAGGATAAGTGTCTTGAAACCTCCCTCTTGAGAGAGTTCAAGTCATAGGAAGGAAGGAATACAGAAGCAGGTAGGAAGTTCCAGAGTTTACAAGAAAAAGGGATGAATGATTGAGAATGGTTACTTCTTGCATTAGAGAGGTGGACAAAATAGCGACGAGAGAAAGAAGAAAGTCTTGTGCAGCGATGCCACGGGAGAAGGGGAGTCATGCAGTTAGCAACATCAGAATAGCAGTTAGGATGAAAATAGCGATAGAAGATAGCAAGATATGCAACATTGTGGCGATGAGAGAGAGAGAGGCTGAAGATAGTCAGAGGAGAGGAGTTGATAAAACGAAAAACTTTTGATTCCACCTTGTCTAAAAGAGTGGTACGAGTGGAACCGCTCCATACATGTGAAACATACTCCTTACAAAGACGTTTTAGAGAACACCCAACACATTACGGTGACAACTTCTAGATAAACAACAGAACATGAGGAAGGTCAGTTTTTTCATGAGGTAGTGACGCAATGTATGTATGGATACAGTTTGTGGTGGGGGTACTAGACGAGCCACCTCACCTGCCTTGTTCCCACGTAATGCTCTACCACCACCACCACCACCACCAGCTCATTGCCACTCACCGTGCACTCGACACCTCGGATCATACTCTGAAACACTTCTGAGTTGAAGCTGCACACGTTTTTCGGGGTGTTTTTTGCTGTTCTAGTGAGAAATTGTTAAGATTTCTACATTATTAAAGTCTTGAGAAACAGTCTTGAGAACTCGGCTAATCATTTTTGTGGCATTTGAAAATAGACGTGGTTGGAGAGCAAAGCGTTTCTGAACACGGGCCCTTAACCCATTCACTGCTGCTTCACACGTCACCTCTTAACTCTTTCCCTCCCTGAACAATGTTTCCATATTAACCAGCAATTTTCTAGGTACATTAACTGTTGTCCTAATCTCTCCTACAAGGTTTTGTAGCTAGAAAAGGTAAAATGAATCTCCTGTACTCTCTTTCCTTTGCGTCCATGCAAACAGCTTTCTGCAGTGTTCTGAATGCCACCAAGTGATGACCAAAACAGAAAAAGGATTAATCACGAACCACACTTATTAGACATTTATTTTCTATTCTACAGTTATCTCTTATACTGGTCAGTCATTGGAAAACCTGTCCTTTTAACTCCTTCTCTCCTTAGCAGGTGCTTGTAAAGGATGTGCGGTGCTTTTGTCTGTATCGTGACTTCTTGCATATGGAGGTGAAGGAGTTAAGTCAAGGACAAGAGACAGAGGATTGAATCATGGCTGGAAGGAAGCTTGGTCAGGTTGTGGTTGTTTCCAGTCAAAAGTTATAGCTGTCTGAGTCTGGGTGATGGTTTTATTAGATGACCGTGTGAAAGGTAGTTGGTGCTCCGTTTGGGTCACTCTGACGATCTGGGCAGCAGACAGTAAATGAGTGTGTCATTATGATTAATTCTATTTATATTTTTGGATTAATAAAGATACAACAGCAACAAAACAACAAGTCAACATGTGGATATAATTAACTGTATACTTCTGAAATAATATGGCTATGAACAAACAAACAAACAAACAAACAAAAAACAAATACCCGCTTGAATATAGTTGTTTACATGCCTACAATTAAGTGAACAAAGATGTAGCTACCTACCTCTGAAAAAAAAATATCATTATGCAATGTCATTCGCATTCTTCAGACGGGCCACACGCAAAAACACATTTCAGCATCACTCCCACACTCTGCCAGCATCGTATCCTCACCCCCCCAACTGTTGTCTTCTGGTCTTCACATCATATCTGTATGTCTGTGCTCCCTCACCTCTCGCATCCTGCAAACAAGGAGTGCCCACTCAATCTTGGAATGCTCGAGTTAACTTCTGCCGTGATAATATTGGCGAGTATCGCACATTTACTTTAGTTTGTCATGTTTTATGTCAAATTGATATAGAAAACTTGCAATTTTAGCAGAAACAAAACTATTATTATTTGTCCTTTAAGAATCGTAAATACGCGAAAAATTGTAATATTGTTCAATACTCAATCAATCAACCGCCAGACGACAACACAACTGCCACTAACGAGACGGTCGTGATGGGGTGCGGCGAGCCACGTGACAACAGCACGCCACCGCACACGACACACCCGCGAATCATGTGGGATGACTGGAGCCTCAAGCAGCCAGATGACAGGGGCTCATTCCATCCTCACACTGACAACACCTTGTACTGATGGTTGGCTGGGCTGAGGCAATTCAATTTTCTAGCAGCAACGTCAGCGATTCTCACCCAAGCTGTCACCGCACGCCAGAGCTGCCTCTACCCCACCCCGTCATCAGCAGGGCCCCGATGGACTTACCCGGAGGTCTCAAGTGTCCGGAAGACCCAGGGATTCATGTCAAGCGGGGACATTACGGGGACATACAACCCTCCCCCATGAGCTCCCCAGACATAACCACCCCATCATCTAGACCAGTGATGGTCAGCTTGGGTACATGATGGACCCCGGAGTGCATGAAAGTTTTCGAAAGGTATTTGAAAATAAAAGGCTACATGGAGGGGTACTTGACATGGCCAGTGTGCTTAAGAGTGGACAGAAGGGAAAAAAAATGTTTTAGGGAGCAAATTGTGTGTTAGGTAAGAAATTAATTCATAATAAAATTAAAACATTAAACATTCATGTGTTATATTAGTGAACTACACTCAGACGCAACTCGCGCCTCACGGGTCTGAGATATGGCATTTTGGTTTGTTATACATGTAGCACTATATAACAATTATTTAAGATCGAGTAGCTATTTTCTGTTTAAAGCAGAGACCTAATATTTTTATTTACATTTCTGGTCCCAAAACTAGAGAAAAACGTAAAATTCTCCTTTTTTTAATTATTATTATTATTATTAATCGTTCTGGGCGTGAAGCAATTAGATTTATCTACGGTTGGAATACGTGAGCCTGGCACCAGTCGCCACTCATCCACTAAGTCAGCCACGTCTAAGACTTAACGCTGCACCTGTGAGTCTCCATCAGTTGAAGGAAAGAAGACATAGACATGAGAGAACAAGTTCCCAGCCCAGCACCACCCCTGGCCAGAATATACAAGTAGATGATAGAGAAAGAATACGAAAGACGGCATATAGAGAGGACACCGACACTTGCTTCTGAAAGGGACCAGGTACCATAAAGGTTGCAATGTCAAAAAAGTTCAATGTTGCGGTGCAGTACACAGTGGGATGGCTCACTGTAAATGTGCTCTGACCTTTTTGCAAATCCATACAATGTAGAGTGGGCAGAAAGATCTAGCAATGGGGTGTGGGGCAAGTTGAGGGCTGCCTCTCTGTTTGCCACACCTACTGTTTCTTCAATAGGTTATCAAAAAAATAGAACAACTGCAGCTTCTCTAAACTGTCCTCATTATAATCGTGTTCCATCCCTAGAGTTGATGCCCGTGGCTGCTCACTCTCCCGCCCTCCGCTGTCAGTCAATATCGAGCTGGCTTCGGTGTCCCAGTGGCGCCAATGGTAAGGTCGGCCCTTAATAGGCCTACCGGGAGCTGTTTTTTTTTTTTCTTTCTTTCTTTTTTTTTCTTTTTTTTTTTTTTTTACCAGCCTCTTCTGGACGATCAATTCCCAGCTTTGTCATGTGTTGTCCTCCTTTTAGTGCACATGAAAGTAATGCATAGTTTCAACCATAAATCCACGGCTATTTTCTGCAAGTGTTCGATACAAGCGGGGACTATAACGCTCTTACTTTCGCCGGAATTCTGTCAACCAATAAGCTCTGCGGAAGGCGACGTTGGTCTTGTCCCTACCAGTGTGGGCGGAGCTTCGTGTAGTTGCCTGAGGAAACAGACTATAACGACGGTCGAAAAGTTGTAGGATGCGCATGCGCGAATTGCACACCCCAACAGTCGCAAGAGCAGACCGTGGCCGCCGGCACTGCACCACCCCACCGCCGCCTCACTTGTCTCTGCACTCACCAGATCGCACCGTGACGCGGCATTTGCTCCCTGCGCCGAGGAGGAGCGGGAAGAAGCCGTAGTAAAGGGGTGTGTGAGGCTAGGCGGGCCGCACGCGGTGGGTCGGGGGCTATCGATCTGGGGGAGTCTGTGGAGAGACTACACCGTGTGAGGACCGCACAGTGGCTCCTGGCTCCTAGTGGCTCGCCCATCGCCCAGCGTCCAACACCAGGGGGAACCATGAACAAGCTTTTCTTCGGCTCCGCTGCCCTCCTGGCCCTGCTGGGACTGTTCGTCAGGGAAGGTGAGACAAGCCTCCTCTTGGCCGTTCGACCCTTGCAAAAACGAACAGTAATTAAAGAGGACATGACAGTGTGCATTTGTTGAGGCTGATTGGAGGAGACCCGGCAGGCGTGGACTGGCAGAGTGCTGAGTGACTGGGAGAGGGAGGCAAGGGAGGGACGCTGAGTGCTGGAGGGCCGGAGTGGCTAAGCCTGTAGGGGTGGTGGGGGAGTGACCGACAGGTGTGCACTGGTGGGGTTTGGGGAGTGGATGTAGTGATTTCCGGGGGAGTGAATTGAGGGCGTGGTGGTGATGGGGGAAGCAGAGGGGAGTGATTATCGGGTGAGGGGGCGGGGGAGAGGGAATGCAGTGGTGATGGTGATGGGAGGGAGTGACTGGTGCAGGGGAGTGGCCGGCTGCTTGTGGAGTGATGGGGGGAGTGACTGGGGGAGTGACTGGGGGGAGTGACTGGTAAGGGTGGGGCACTAACTGATGAAGATAGTGAAGGAGGTTACTATGGCGGATAGTGAGAAAAAAAGGGGAGTGGAGGGCGTGAACAGTGACGAGAGGAATAAATGATGAAAATAGAGAGAAAGAGGCGTGACTAGTGACGATAGTGAAGGGGAGTAATAAAGATAACAACAGAGGAGGAAGAGAAGGATGAGGAAAGTGACGTGGGGAAGAGTAAAGGAGTAAAGGAAGGAGGGGCGGTGGGCAAGGGGAGTAATGGGTAATGGCAGAAGGGGAGTAATGGGTAATGGTGGGGGTGTGGTTGGGGGACAATGCAGGGCGGGTCTCTAGTGGGGGTGCTTGTAAATGCGCATAAGTTTCTTGTCCTTGCTTGAATTTATTATTATTATTTATTTTTTTTTTATTTTTTTTATTTTTTTTTTGTGGTGGTTACTTGTGTCTCCCTTATTCTCCTCGTCATTGTCCTCTCTCTCTCTCTCTCTCTCTCTCTCTCTCTCTCTCTCTCTCTCTCTCTCTCTCTCTCTCTCTCTCTCTCTAGTACCATCTATTTTTTTCTCTCTTTTATTCTATTTTTTTAGTTTTTTTTTATTTCTATCCTCCTTCCTTCCTTCCTTTCTTCCTTCTGTCTTCCCACTCCCTCCTCCTCCTCCTCCTTCTCCTTCTCCTCCTCCTCCTGCTGCTGCTCCTTCTTCCTTTTTTCTACTTCTTCGCCTTCGTCTCTTCTCTCTCTTTCATTCTAGTCTTAACTTCTATCCTTCCTTCCTTTCTCTCTTCATTCTGTCTTCCCACTCCCTCCTCCTCCTCCTCCTCTTCCTCCTCCTGCTCTTTCTTCCTTTTTTCTCTTCTTCTTCTTTTTCTTTTCCTTTTCCTTTTTTTTTTCTCTTCTTCTTCTTTCTTCTTTTTCTTCTTCTTCGTCTCCTCCTCCTCCTCGTCCTCCTCCTTCTCTTGCTCCGCCCCCCGGAACAGGCGGCACAAGCACCAATCAGGGGCATCCTGTGCTGGGAACTTTGAATACCGGCAGGACTTCCGAGGGAAAATGAAAAAAAAAAAAAAGTTGAAATTGATCGAAATTATGAAACCGGTTCTCTTTTGTTTTTATGCCTTCGGGCGAAAAGTTATTGACGCTGCCTTCTCCTTTTCCTCTTCTTATTCTTATTCTTATTCTTATTATTATTATTGAATGTGAAAAAAAAATATTAGTGATCGATGAAACTCGTGTGACATTCAAATATTGACTGGAGAATTTTGTATCACGAGTTTATTTACCCATCAGATTTTTCCTTTTTTTTTTTCATCCTCTTTCGTCACTCTGTCACTCAATCACTCATTCAAACACTCTTTCCTCAATTTACTTTTCTTTTTCAGTCATTCCTTTTCTTTTTTTTTTCCCCAGTACATTTCTAACTACCCCTTCAGTTTTCCCAGTCTTTTCTTGCTACAGAATTATTGATTATCTTGCCGTTTTGTGCGCCTTTCCTTCCCATTCTTGGTTATTTTTATCTATTTCCAGCGGTTTCTTTCTCCAGAGTTCTCTATTTTATTTTTATTTATCTATTTATTTTTTTTACTTAGATCCTCTCCTTTAATTTTGGAACCACTGATTATTCTCCATTTTTATTTATTTATTTTTTTTCCCCACTCCCCGTCAAGTTCGGCAAGCGTGTATGAATTCTTAGTTAACTGTCTCCATCTCTTTCCAATTTCCATAACTGTGGTTTCCATTTTTTTTCAATTCATATTTACCCATCGATTTTCCACCAGAGCAGAGAAGAGAACACTTGTAGCCGACAGAGCAGCCTTGAAGCGAAAAGGGCGAGGGAGGAAGGCTAATCTATAAGATCCTCCTTGTTCTATACATCTCTCCTCTAGTCCTTCCCTGCACCTCCACTCCCTCCAATCCAACCCCAAACACATTGCAATGTTCGCGGCTCTCAGCGTTTCATATTCTCAAACCTTTTACCATCTTATCTCTTTGTCGGTCTCTAATGGATGTGGTAGAGGTTTCCAAGGGTACTTTCCTGATTAGATTGATGCTTTAACTACAACTCCGCATCATCAGTAATAGAAAACCCCATGAAAACCTTACTAGACGCCTCTGTGTCCTCTTAAAATAGTGTTGAATTGTTGTGGTCTACTCGTATCGTATTGCAGGGAATCAGACATATGCCCTTGCTCTGCGTTGTTGCAACTGGGAAGACTGCTGGGGTTACGCAACAGAGTAGTAGATGAATGAGTGGTGTTGTGAGGTGCTGTGGGGTGCTGTGGTGTTCATGGGAGCTTGGAGGTGGTGCTGTTAATATTCTGGAGGTGTGTTGTGTGGTGTCGTGAATTGTTGAGGTTCATGAGAGCTTGGACGGTGGGGTTGGGGGTACGCAACATCCTGTACGTGTGTTGTGTGTTAAGTGTTGAGAAACATGCCGTGCTGGGGTGAATGGCGTGGGTGTTATGCAGTGAAAGAGAGTTTTTTTTTCGGGGTGTCATATCTGTGTGGAGGTGAAAGTGTTGAATAACGTGAAAGAGTGAACGCTGGGATGTTTTGAACGTTAGAAGAGGCTTGGGATGGGTGATATTCCCGTGTTTTGGAGGTGAGAGCTGAGTGGTGGAGTGATTAGAGGGCGTGGTGACTGTGCAAGGCTGTAATGGATACGTGGTGTGCTCCTGAAAGTATACAGAGGTGCAGGAATGTGATGGACGGGCTGCAGTGCGTGGGGGGCGCGTGACAGGGGTGTTCCAGTGGTCTAGAGAGCGTGGAAGGCTTATTGGGGGTTTCAGGGTGTGGTGGGGACCTTAATGGGGGTGAGGCACGGTCTTCTGGGATTGTATTGGGGGTGTGGCACGTTCTTCTCCCACCCCACCCCTCC
>NC_087151.1:4487500-4497500 GCF_035594125.1 Scylla paramamosain | reverse complement strand
CACACACATTTCCCTTGGTCAGATTATTTCCACTGGCAGAAAGGACGTTTGGAGGAGGAGATGGATGACGAGGAGGAAGAGGAGGAGGAGAAGGAGGAGGAGGAGGAGGAGGAGGAGGAGGAGGAGGAGGAGGAGGAGGAGGAGGAGGAGGAGACATAGTGAGAAGTGGCTAAGGAACTGCCAAGAGTTCATCAGTAGAGAGAGAGAGAGAGAGAGAGAGAGAGAGAGAGAGAGAGAGAGAGAGAGAGAGAGAGAGAGAGAGAGAGAGAGAGAGAGAGAGAGAGAGAGGAAGGGATATGGCGCCATGAGACGATATGGATCGACTGAATAAGGCAATAGAGAACTAAAGAGGAGGAGGAGGAGGAAGAGGAGGAGAAGGAGGAGGAGGAGGAGGAGGAGGAATTTTTTAGTAGTGTTATGAGTGGCCAGCAAGGAAGTTTCGATTCCACTCCTCCTCCTCTTCCTCCTCCTCCTCCTCCTCCACCTCCACCTACTCTTCCTCATTATTTTTTCCCACCATTTTCAACTTTCGATTCCACTCCTTCTCCTCCTCTTCCTCTCCCTCCTCCTCCACCCCCACCTACTCTTCCTCCTCACACTTTTTCCTACTAATCTCCTCTTTTTTTTCTTTTTTTTTTCCTGCTCTTCCTCCTCTTATTTTTTTCCCCAGTTTTTCATTTTTCGCTCCACAATTTGCTGACCTCATTGAAGCTTCAGAGGGTCACACCACTGGAGGCCGTGACCACTGACAAGACAACAGTCAGTGTGAGGGAATGTGGCTGGGTGTCCCTCTCCCTACGGCGCTGTGACGGAGAACTGGGGGGGAGGAAACACGGGGCGGGACTGCATCCTCAAATGTTGAATCCCCTTATCTCTTGTGACTTGATCCTGCTGTGGTGGAATTGACTGAGGGTTTTCAAGGGCGGGTGGACTGTGGTGATACTTTAACATAGTCTGTATCATCAGTGGGAAAGGCATCCATGTAAACGTAATTAATAAGTACATAAGAACGTGAGAGAATAAGAGAATCTGCGAGAAGACATCATCCCTACACGCGGCAGTCCCTTTATGAAACATGCCTACTATTTCCACCTGTCATCCCCGTCTATAAATCTGTCTAATCGTTTTTTAAAGCTCCCTAATGACTAACTAACTAATTAATCATCTCTCTTAATGGTAGTTTAACACTCATCTAGTGGTAGCTTAACAATTCGTGATAGTTTAACATTCGTGGCCTCAGGATGGAACAATCATAACACTGCCAGACTGACACGCTCCGCAATGCTGAATATACAGGTGTGTTCCAAAAGTATATGTCACGTTACGACACTTTATATCTTAATAACTATGGAGGATATCAAAACACAACTTATAATTCTTGAAAGCCAACATTTTCAAGTTTCTATACTAAAAAACTGAACTCAGAAGTGCAAGAAGGTCGATGGCTGCCAAAATTAACAAAAGAAAACTTGACGATTTTTACCTTTTAAATGGTACCAGTTTCATCTTGCCTCCATTTGCAGTTATTGATATACGAGTTCTTAGAAAGTGACATATACTTTTGAAACACCCGGTATTTGCATTGCTGATCCACCGAAACATCCCTGTCCTGAAACTTGGTATATTGAACATCATATTCCATGTTGAATTTTGTCACATGAAGAACATTACCATTTACAACACCTCTTCGTACTGTTGACCTTCCATATAGGGTCTGATTGGAAGGGAAGAAGGTTCGTTTCATCCACCCCTCCCTGTCTACTGCCTGGACTGGAGATTTTGGTGTCCCCGGCTCTGCAAAGTTGGCCTCATTTCCAGTGCCTGCGTTCCTAATCTTGTGGCTTGACGTGCTAAGGAGCTGAGATAGACAATTAGAGTAGCAGAATCGCAAGTTGTGGATGGCAAATAAGGAAGAAAAAAACAACAGAGAATGAGATGGAAAGACGAGGTAATGAGACAAGGGGCAGGACTCTCATCTGACCTCGAGTGTTTTTAACAGCCTCTAATGTGGTCTATTTCGGGGCTTTAAGGATGCTCTCATGACTCCAGCGGTAGTTTAAAAAGGGTCATATACTGTCAAAGGGAAAGGCATAAGTGAAAGCCCAACTAATCTTCCTGATAAGAGAACAATGCGTGGTAAGGATACAGGTCAAGAAATTTTGCCGAAATGACCTAGAATGGACGAACACTCAGAGGTGATGGATGGGGAATGATGGAGGAGGCTTGATCGTGCGGTGGTGGAATCATGGAAGTTAATGATGATGATGATGATGATGATGATGATGATGATGATGATGATGATGATGATGATGATGATGATGATGAACTCTCCATTCCCTTACAAACACGTGACAAAGGCGAAGTTCTGTAGTAGTAGTAGTAGTAGTAGTAGTAGTAGTAGTAGTAGTAGTAGTAGTAGTAGTAGTAGTAGTATACACCATCTACAGTACACTCTTTCAAACATACTCTAGAAGTCAGTACGCCATTCAAGGTTATTTTCATTATTCTACTGATAGTGTAGGAAAGATTTAACCACGAATGAGAGAGACATCGTGAAACCCCAATAAATCATCGCCCGTGGCCTTTAAGAACAGCCCTCCTGAAAGCCCAAGCCATTTAAGAAGAACACGAACGCTTATCCACAAACCCGAGGACTGCAGTGTTATTGGCGCCACTAACCTGCACCACGCCAGCACTCCAAGGCAAGGAAGGCAAGAGTGCTGAGACGCCTGGAGCTCCCACAAAGAACATTTTCAAAAGCCACGAAGATAAGTCAGGTCCCCGAGGATGTCTGTTTTTTTTTTATCTTTTTTTTTTTTTTGTCGGCGAAAGTCTTGTTCATCTACCCACAATAATCACGCAAACATGTATAAGATTCTTTATAACTTCATCCAGAGCGTGTTAATTAAAAGAACGTAGTCTGGATAAGGCGCTGAGACGTTCGGTGATACGAGTCGATGAAGAGGCGCAGGGCAGGCCACTTGTAGAAACTGGCGGGTGAAGTTGACGCTACATCAAAATATCATTGTTTACAGATACCGCCACTGTCGCAGCCAATAACAAAACAAGGTACCTAAGAAAAATATAAATAAATAAAGTAAAAAACGAAGTATTACTACCTATTAGGCAACTATTGTTTCTGTTTTACGCTTATCAGTGTTATAAAAGGTGAAGAAAAAGTCGTACTCATATCATAGGGGATGGACAGGTACTGCATCTAATTATACACACACACAAAATTCTAAAGTGCTTTTGATCTGTTTGGGGACCGGCACCTCAGTAGACGATTTTTTTTTTCCTTTCTTTTTTCTATATATAAATGCCGGTGCCTCTCTTACATAATAAATAAATAAATAAATAAATAAAACTCCGAGGACTGCTATTCCCACCTCAACAGCAGTCCAGGCCCTCGTCTTACACACTACAGCCACAACGGGGAGCAATGCCTTTCCCGGAGTGGCAACAGTGCGTGTGGCTCAACCAGGCAGGGAAGCGAGAGACGTGGGGCGGGGGAGTGAGGGAAGGGAGGAGAGGGGGGGCGGGGGGAAGGAGCGCGAAGCCAATCAACGTCACCGCGAATCGATTGGAGTACGATTTCATAACACAAGGCGTATTTTAAGCTTGCGGGCTTTTATTTATGTATGTGATCGTGTCTTCGTGTGGCTGACGGTGTGTTATTTAAGGTAGGTGGTTGAGGTATCTTATTCGCCTTCACCTCTCTCTCTCGCTCTCTCTCTCTCTCTCTCTCTCTCTCCTCTCTCTCTTCTCTCTCTCTCTCTCTCTCTCTCTCTCTCTCTCTCTCTCTCTCTCTCTCTCTCTCTAAAATTCATGGGGTGTGACAGACGCTATCCGGCCTTACACACACACACACACACTTTGTCCTAGTTCCCCTCCTCCTCCTCCTCCTCCTCCTCCTCCTCTTCTACCACCTCCAACTCCACCTTCACCACCCCCTCCTCCTCTTTCTCTTCCTGCAGCACGCGTCTGTCTGTCTGTCTGTCTATCTGTCTGTCTGTCTGTCTTGTTGGTGTGACACTCAGAATGATCGACCAAACAGTGAGTGGGGAGTGCCGCCGGTCAGTTAGCCTCCCCTTCACCCCCTCCATCCACCCCCTCCAGCCCTCCCCCTCCACCCCCATCACGACGCCTACACGCCTCTCCCACCCACCACAAGCTGTCTCCTTCCCCCTTCACGTCACCCTTCCATCCATCCATGTCACCCCTCACCTCCTCCTCCACCTCCACCTCCTGCTTCTCTTCCTGGATGGATGGGTGGGTGGGGAGGAGCCTTCTTCTGTACTATCCTACCTTTCTCACTAATAATTTGCGTAGAATATTTAACCAAACAGCCTAGTAAGGATTTCATGGTTTGTTATTTGGACTTTCTTTGTTATCCTTTGTATTCCTTTGTATTCCCTCCTCCTCCTCCTCCTCCTCCTCTTTCTCCCCTTCGCTTTTTATTTCTTTTGTTCCACGCTTCAGTCTTCCATGCATTGTTCTATTGTATTTTCTTTGGATTTCTCTCTCTCTCTCTCTCTCTCTCTCTCTCTCTCTCTCTCTCTCTCTCTCTCTCTCTCTCTCTCTCTCTCTCTCTCTCTCTCTCTCTCTCTCTCTCTTCTTCTTCTTCTTCTTCTTCTTTTCCTCCTCCTCCTCCTCCTCTTTTTCTTCTACACCAACAAATATCTAACCTTTCATTTCCTCTTTTCTTTCTTCCACTATTGTATTTCCTATCTCTCTCTCTCTCTCTCTCTCTCTCTCTCTCTCTCTCTCTCTCTCTCTCTCTCTCTCTCTCTCTCTGACAAGTGCCGTTCATCTTGCATAAACGGCCAATCCTTCACGAGCGAACAAAACAAACATTCACAACGAAATGCAAATTGTGATGCATCTCTCGGCGGGTCCTGCTGGCCTGGCCCTGTACGAGTATTCACAAACGCTTCTTTCTTACCACGCTCATTTTCAAAGGCCGTAGAGATGATTAGCCGGGTTCTCAAGAGTGTTTAGCTTGTTGATAATGCGAAAATATTGTTAATCTGCCACTGTAGCCATAATAAACATCTTTAAAATGTTCGTAACTTCAACTAGAACCTTTTGGATGTAGTGAAGATGCGGCGAGGAAATGTTTCAAAATGTGGTCCCAGGCAGGGCTGCGCGGGGCTGAGGGGGTGAGCGGCGACTGTTTGCTCTCCCCGCCAGAAACAAATGAATAAATAAACGAACAAATGAATAGATAAGTAGAATCAATGCGTCGGTAATAGCAGTCTTTATTCCCTCCAGCTCCGATATTTGCAGTTGTGTTTAAAGGTACGTAGGAAACAATGTGGTGAGTGACAGACCAGATCGTGTTTTGCCGACCGCTGATAGTATAGTAGTGGTAGCAGTACCGGCAGTAGTAGTAGTAGTAGTAGTAGTAGTAGTATTAGTAGTAGTAGTAGTAATAATAATAATAATAATAATAATAATAATAATAATAATAATAATAATAATAATAATAATAAACAACTACAACAACAACAGTTTCCTTACATTTTCAACTGCAGTAGCAATATTTTCCTATTAACTTAAAGAAAAAAAAGGCCAATGAACGCTGAAAAAAAAGCAGTATTTTCCCACCGAGTTGATTTATTGATTAGATTAGGTCACCGTCACAGCAAGGTCACGCGGCGCCTCACGAGTTCACGCAGCGGGAGGCGGCGAGAGGCGAGAGACAGGACGGGGCGGGAATTACGAGAGGGATTGAATTAAGGGAAGATCAACAGAGCGGGGTGATCTTTCCTTTACCCAAAGTTTTCAATTCAGAGTTTGCTAACAGCATTCCCAAACGTCTCAGCGTCTTACCTCGGCCATTACTTTTAAATGGTTCTAGTGGAAGGATGGAAACAGTTTTAGTTTAATTTAGTAGTTTATTGACGAATGTATTACAATGATTACATTATGTTAAGTGCAAGTAATTTTTAACAGAAAAACATGGTAGATTAATATAACACACACATACACACGCACTTCTCTAAATAGATACATGAATACAAAACATACATATATATACGCTCACACATACACACATTCGTAAATACACAGAGTTTAACTGCCTGTATAGTGGAGACTAATCGGAATATATTTTTTTTTAATTGATAATACAGAAACATTTCCAAACTATCACTAGAACCATGAAAACATTCTTTGAAATTCTAATAACCATCACTTTACTCTGTTAAAACGTTTGAAACTCGAACTACAATCTTTTTCATCAATTTTTCACTATTCATTTATTGCATTTCAAGTTCATTTTTTTTTCTTTCCTGTTATGGTGTCTCGAAAACTGACTGATCAATTGACCTGGGGCTTGTGGTTCTTTCTGCATTTAGACTCAAGGCGTGCGTGAAGCTTCCAAGGAATGAGTGATGCAATGACTGGCGTTACGTTCATCATGAGAAGTTATGTGCATTCCAGTCTCGTGAATTGTGTGATTCGATGATAGTGACGTCACCAAGCTATATTTCACCGATAAAGGGGAGAGTATCCATCCTACTTATCTATCTGTCTGTCTATCTGTCTATTTATCTATCTATCTATCTATCTGTCTGTCTGTCTGTCTGTCTGTCTGTCTGTTTAGCCATCTATCTATCTGTCTATTCACCTTTCTATCTGTCTGACATTCCCAGTCTCTTAACAAATACCATACATAAATTTCAGGAACTTTTTGTAATATGTATTCCTTTTGTCGTAAATTTCTCGGCTTTCTAGAGAATCAGTGGATCGACATGAGGTCACTGCAGCACGACAGCCGCGGCAGCAGACAAGCAGACAACGCTAACATGAAAGAATACGTCACCAGTCACTGACGCTTGTTTGGGAGCAGTTATAGAACTATTAGACTATCACGCCCAGTAGTGTCATCGTGACGGGCGTGAGGCGGCGTGACTGCCACAATGCAGCTGAGGGTTGGATGGAAAGAGTTTAAATTCGTCTGTGGCTGCATGGACCTAAAAACTTGAAGGTTGTGGGAATGTCACACGCCTGCCAGGCTGCATTCCGCTCCCGCGCCGATTAACTCCCCATCAACGGCGCCTCGTGATGAATTTGCAATCATTCCCGCAGGACGATTTAATGGAATTGCTTTTTACATTGGCGTTGCAAAATACAGCGTGAGGCTTCGTAATAGGATGACGCTTTTGATTACATGTGTAGATTTCGACCCAACAATCAAGTTATATGAGAGGCAGCAAGCCCCGCCCCTGCAGTGTTCCGCGCCGCCGTGTGTCGCGTGCCGAGCGGGAATGTCAAAAAAATTAATGGTCTGCTGAACACAGAGCTGGAACTTCCCCAACGCTGACGAAGCAACACACACATGCTGGCACGCGCCGCAGCTAGTGCAGATGTGATAAAAGACTATAAAAAAATTAGATAAATTTATACATAATAACAGGTCGACATATATGCTTGTTTTACACAGGGACTACCATTTGTACGTCTACTGGCTTCTGACAGCTTCCGTTAAGTATTTACGTTCTTTCATCACCTACAGGAGCAAAGGTGCAACACCATGACACCAATGCAGGACTTGAGATTAACTTGGAACGTGTCATGTTCACACCTCGTTTATGAAGCTGCGTCAGGGGCTGTGAAATACTGCGTCCATTTTTTATTTAAGCAATATACCGGGAAAGTCTGCCAGTATTTGATTTATTCCATTTTTTCAACCAAACTCGCTTCCAGGTAACACTCCACAACAACATCTCGCCTTCCTTCACCTGAGGCAGGATTTTCACACACTCCGGCGTCTTACTCGACTAGCTGTAACATGTTCTTTTTTTTTCTTTTTTTCATGATTCAAGTGATATTGTAGCAAACATTGTATCGTTAATAAAAAAAATAAATAAATAAATTAAAAAAAACGCCCTTGATAACTCGCCAAATCACCTCTATGACTGATTTTGATCAAGGATGGTAACGCTTTTCACACGAACCAAGAGAAGCGAAGGTAAGCAGAGAGAGAACGCTGCGACGGGCACAAGAAGGCAATCAGAGCACCACGTCACGTCCACGACCAGAGCAATAAAGACACGGGATAACACCAGCAGCGGAGATAAGCCGATACCAGCCCGAGTCATTATTATAACAGTCTTGATAAGCCTCGATAGTGGTTGTTACTGTCGTTGTTGCCTTCATCGTCTTATGTCATCAGAGTGTGTACTGCATTGTGATCAACCCCTTCAGTGCGATAAGCAACAAATCACAACCCTAACAATAATTTTTTTTTTAAAGCATGTCCAAGGAAGATGGGGATAAAAAGAATAGATTTTACAGTTTCTAGTCAATGTAATGTTTGGAGATGGCTGCAGAACGAGAAGAAATGTCCAAGAGTAGTTAGTGATTAATGAAAGACGTGCCTAATAGCAGTGAAAGGGTTAAGAAGTATGAAAAGACAGCGTAATGCGTGAATGAGCTGGTATCTTGAGCCGTATTGGTTCGTTCATTGGGAACTTTGGAGCTTCACGTCTGATATTGAATCGTTTGAAAACTGAAGCACCGCGACACTTTCAGTTCTTCATTGTATCATCTGGATTTTGATTTTTTTATCTGTATTCAACGTTTTGGAAGCGAAAATTAAGCGAGTTTTGTTTTCTTTTATCTTCTTCTTCTTCTTCTTCTTCTTCTTCTTCTTCTTCTTCTCCTTCCCTTTTCTTTTTTTTTCTTTTTCTTTTTTCATTATTTCCTTTAGTTGTCTTCTTTTCATCATCGTTATCCTGATATTTTCTTTTTCATCCTCCTTCATCATCATATTCTCCTTCCTCGTCTTTAACGTTTTGTCTTTCCAGGCCAATCTCTTTGCAAAAAAAAAAAAAGGAAAAAGAAAAAAGAAAAAAAGAAAAAGAAAAATATAGTGAATACACGAACCGCATTATGACACGAAAAATTGCTCCCCGTTTTCTATTACCTAGCAGACCGCCGCCCGTTAGATGGCGCGCATTCAAAAACACACTTCATGCACCTCCATTATTTTCAAAAGGCTCCAGTTGAAGTTACACAGGTTTTTAAGGATATTCTTATGCAAACCTTTAATAGGAGAAACACTACTGAGAACCCGGTTAACCATATACGTGTCCTTGCAAAATTATCATAGCGAAAGAGAAGGTTTCGAATAGGGTATAGATGCAGGCCAGACGAGACGAGGTAAGGCAATGTTAGGTTCTGCTGCGGTGTAGTGGGAGCTCAATGTAACTCCCCACTGTAGTAAGTATATGGGGAGGGAGAAGAGGGTGGGAGGCATGGAGGGAGGGGAGGGAGGGAGGCAGATGGATATTGATAGATAATTAGATTTATAGATAGGCAGACAGACATACAGACAGGTAGATATAGATAGATAGATAGATAGGTAGGTAGATACAGACAGATAGATGGATAGTTAAAGATAGATAGATAGTCACAGATGGATAGATAGATAAAAAGAAAGATAGATAGACAGATAGATAGAAATAGATAGATAGATAGATTTATTCATTGATTAATTGACAGTTTCTTTCAATATTCTTTTTTTCTGCATCTCCATATACATTTAATCTCTCTCTCTCTCTCTCTCTCTCTCTCTCTCTCTCTCTCTCTCTCTCTCTCTCTCTCTCTCTCTCTCTCTCTAACAACCTGTTCCTTTCACCTCCCTGCCCTTTCCAATGCTTTCCTCCTCTACTTCCTTTCCATCCCCTCTCTCCTCTTCCCCTCTTAAACCCTCTCTTTCCCCCTCCACACTTTAAGTCTTTCCTCCCCTCCTTCCGCCTCACCTACCCTCTCCTCCCTGCCTTTCTCTTCAACCTCCCCTCACTCCCTCCCGCCCCTGCCTCTCTCCCTCTCGTGCTGAATGCAAATCGAAGATGAGGAAGGCGCGTCCCGTGAAAGAAAGAGAGGAAGGAAAGAATTTGATGTGTAAGAACGTAAGAATTTTTGATGAAGAAAGAAGGGAAGAATGTCAGAAAGAAGAGGTAAAAAAGAAAACGATAGAAATGAAAGA
>NC_087151.1:4452500-4485000 GCF_035594125.1 Scylla paramamosain | reverse complement strand
GTTATCTTTTCTATTCTGCTTTCTTTTCATTCCATTTTTCCTCCTGCTCTTCCTCCTCCTCCTCTTCCTGTTCTTCTTCTTCTTCTTCTTCTTCTTCTTCTTCTTCTTCTTCTTCTTCTTCTTCTTCTTCTTCTCCTCCTCCTCCTAATCCTTCTTCTCAATAGTGTTTCCTTTCTTCTATTTTTCCCTCATAGTTCCCTTTTCTATTCATCATCATCATCATCATCAATCTGGCTTCTATTTCTTTCCTTCCTTCCTTCCTTTCTCCTCCTCCTCCTCCTCCTCCTCCTCCTCCTCCTCCTCCTCCTCCTCCTCCTCCTCCTCCGGCTCCCTCTGCTCCTCTTCCTCTTTATCCTTTGTATCAGTTTCCCTTCTCTTCCTCTTCTTCTTTCCTGGTTTTCTTTCCATTCACCATCATCTTTATCATCACCATCATCATCATCATCATCATCAAATCCTCCTCCATTTCCTTACTTCCTTCTTTCCTTCCTTCTCTATCACCATCTCTTCCTCCTTCTCCTGCTCCTGTTCTTCCTCCTCTTCCTCCTTCTCCGGCTCCAGCTATTCTTCCTCTTCCTCCTCTTCCTCCTCCTCCTTCTCCGGCTCCCGCTGCTCCTCTTCCTCCCGTATTGACCTTCAAAACACTAGGATCTCCTCTGACGTCACCCTGGTGTGGCGTCACCGCTCATGACGTCACAGGGGAGTGTGGCAGGATCGCTCCCCTTTAACCCAACAGGCATACTGAACAGCTCTCCCTCTCTTCTCCCTCTCCCTCTCTCCTCCCTTTCCTAGTCCTTGTCCCCGCCTGCTCTCTTAATTCAATAGCGTCATCTTCATTCTCTCTCTCTCTCTCTCTCTCTCTCTCTCTCTCTCTCTCTGTGTGTGTGTGTGTGTGTGTGTGTGTTTCCACCTATGTCCCAGAATTCGTGTTGCTTCTACGTACAGTGTTGCGTTGCGTCATCTTTGAGTTACCAGGCAAACCTCAGAGAAACGAAGCAGAACATAATATAGATTTTTTTTAATGATTATTGTTGTTGTTGTTGTTGTTGTTGTTGTTGTTGTTGTTGTGGTTGTTGTGGTTGTGGCTGTTGTTGTTGTTGTTGTTTTTCTTCTTCTTTTACATAATCAGATATGACGTGTGTTTTTCTTGAGATCAAAGAGAAAGAGAGAGAGAGAGAGAGAGAGAGAGAGAGAGAGAGAGAGAGAGAGAGACGAGAGAGAGACGAGAGAGATTGTATACTTTCTCTCTCTCTCTCGTCTCTCTCTCTCTCTCTCTCTCTCTCTCTCTCTCTCTCTCTCTCTCTCTCTCTCTCTCTCTCTCTCTCTCTCTCATGCAATATGTAAGGAACTAACATGTACTCTTTTCACTCTCCTCCTCCTCCTCCTACTCCTCCTCCTCCTCTTCCTCCTCCCTCTCCTCCTCCTCCTCCTCCTCCTTCTTCCTCTTATCCCCTAATCCCTCATCACCACCTGCCCCCACCCCCCTTCCCCTTCGTCAGTTGTTCATCACACCAGTCAATCCCGAGTGTTCCCCTTAAGTCCCATGCTCTCTCTCTCTCTCTCTCTCTCTCTCTCTCTCTCTCTCTCTCTCTCTCTCTCTCTCTCTCTCTCTCTCTCTCTCTCTCTCTCTCTTTAATGCTAGTTACTGTACAAGTGGTGGTGGTGGTGGTGCTGGTGGTGGTGGTGGTGGTGATGGCCTTTTCTCATAATATTTTTTGGGTTGGGTATGGCAAATGATGGAGGAGGAATAAGGTAAAGGTAAAATTACAAGGAGTGGACAGTGGTGGTGGAGGTGAAGGAGGAGGGGGAAGAGGAGGAGGAGGAGGAGGAGGAGGAGTGACCACAGAGCGTGACTACTATATTGATCCTACACCACCCTGTTCTTCGGGAGGAGGAGGAGCAGGAGGAGGAGGAGGAGGAAGAGGGGAAAGGCCGATTGACTAGGGAGGGGAAGGCGAAAGAGAGGAAGAGGGAAAGAGAGAAGGATAGAGGTGGAGGGAAAGGGAAGAGGGAACATGTAGGTGTTGCGGTACGGTACACACGGTACATACATTGGGGTTTACTGAAGAAGAAGAGGAAGAGGAAGAAAAAGAAGGAGGAGGAGGAGGAGGAGGGGGAGAAAGGAAAAGTGTGCCATGATTATTATTTTCTTCTTTTTTTTTACTTTAATTACGACCCTGTATGTGTGTGTGTGTGTGTGTGTGTGTGTGTGTGTGTGTGTGTGTGTGTGTGTGTGTGTTTGCGCTCATTACTGCAATTTTTTAGTCTGCTTTCTTTTTTTTTTTCTCACCTTGTTAATTTTTCCTTCTCTTTGCATTCTAAATACGACAGTCATTCCTCCTCCTCCTCCTCCTCCTCCTCCTCCTCCTCCTCCTCCTCCTCCTCCTCCTCCTCCTCCCCCTCCTCCCCTCATCCCTCACGCTCACCGGACGGATGTAGGAATATGAATGGTAATTAGTTCAGGTGAAGGCCATTAGGTGTCCAGTCTGAAATGCTACAGGCACGTCAGGTAAGAGCCGATGCCAACCATACTCAAAATAGTGGTCGAGTTTCTTTCAACGCAGCCGCAATTGGAGTGGCATTTTCCAGAGAGAGAGAGAGAGAGAGAGAGGGGGGGGGGCATAATTGTTCGATATCTTAGGGCTCTATATCATTCATTTTTCATCCCGTCCTCTCGTTCAGTACAAGCCCAAGGTCCGCTGTTCACTACTCCCTCACTGCTGTCCGCGGCAAGTCTTCACCTTCACGTCTCTCTCTCTCTCTCTCTCTCTCTGGTTCACGAGAGATTGATTTGAAAGAGTGTACGGTTTGAATAAATAAATATAGTCATTTGGGGGAATTAATGACCCGGACCTTTTAGGGGTAAAAATCGAACGCCCCCCTTGGGGGGGTTTGAACACTCCTAAATTGAAATCTCTCTCATATGTAGGTAGAAGAAGTATTGAAGTATTTTCTGTATTTTTTTGGGATTTCCAAAATGAAAAATATAAGTATGAGATCAATTATCCCAAAACCATGGAAAAAAAGTTTGTCCAAACATTTTTCAAGTTTTACTCAATAATAATTTTTTGCCCCCTAAATTATTTTTCGCTTTCCATCGGGGTAAAATATGAATCCTGGGGTGAAAAGTGACCATCCTATGTGTTTCCTCAATGATTCTACTATCCCCACAGTTTGGGGGAGGGGGGTCAATGTGGGGCCAATTATGACCAAGTATGGGGTAAATAATGACCAAATTGTCATATTCATTATTTACCCCCCATTCACTTTTTACCTCAACTTTTTTTTTCCCCACATATGATTTTTTACCCCAATCTTGGACATTTTTTACCCCCCATGATTTTATTCACAACATAATTTATGTATATATATATAAAAATATATATATTCTGGTATTCTAGTCTCCGGAACAATTGATAAAACCTGATCTAGGAACTATACTGTGTAATATAATCTACTAAATTCTATTTCCAGAGTAAATAGACGGGTGCATTTAACATAAGGCTATCACAGTATCATCTAACATCTATCAGAATGGTACGGACCTATAAAAAGAAAAAGAAACAATATAATGAAGTTACAATTGCAGTAGCAATTAATGAAGTAATGGCAGGATCATCTATCAAGAGAACTGCTAAGAAATATGGAATGAGTAGTGGAATGTTGTGGAACCGTGTCCAGATGAAAAAATGTAATACTGAGCACAAGGATAATAGGGTAATTGATATATGTATACGGTTTTCAGTTGTAAATGAACCTAAAATGGATATATACTGTACAAATGTAATATATATACTGTGTAAAATATTATTGGGGTAAGGTGACGAAGACCTTTACAAATGATGATGACGACGATGACATTGAAAAGGTAGAAGTTGACTTCCTTCAGCAAAAGGCATTTGGTAGTAACCCACATGACTGGACGTGGTGCGAAAGACCAGTAAAAGACATTGAAGTATTAGAGTCACAGTACATATTTTATGGACCTGTGCTCCCAGAAATCAAAAAAGGAGTTTTCATTTTCCCTGATGTAGAGGCAAATGACTGTCTTCTTCGTCGTAAAAAGGAAGGGCTCTGTTAATTAATTTTCTTAACAGAATGGAACTGACCTAGTACTAGGGTCATTATTTACTCCATTAATTTTTTCCCCACATGATTTTTTTTACCCCAAAATTGTCATTTTTTTTCACTACAGGCAAATTTGCCAAATTTTCAAATAACTCAGTTTGTTTAGTGATTATTAGAGAAAATTCATCTCTATGAACTCTATTAGAATCCAAAGGAATTATAATTTAGAGAAGTTTCAGCCCTTTTATTTTTTGCCCCTCGCAATTAATTTCTTACCCCATTTGGGGGCAACAAATGATTCTGTCTTTTTCAGTTATTAAGAAAAAAATATAAAGATTAGAACAAAATACGGTACAACATTGAAAGCACAACAGAATTATACATATCTTACGGTATTTGTTTTTTTTTCTAAGGCAAGTATTAAAGGCTACAGGTTGATGTTAATGAAAACTTTCATTTATTCCCCCAAATGACTATATACGTGTACATACAGCAAGCCATTTTTTCTCTCTTTTTTTTTTTTTCTTTAACCGTATCTCTTTCCTTTTTATGACGACGTTGTGAATGGAAAACAAGACTTGGAAGTGTAAGATTGATATGCTAATAAATTTGAGTGGAATTAAAATATACAGTACTTACACACCACCTTTTTTTTTTTTTTTTTGCTGTATTTGCAATTTATTTATTTATTTTTTTTTTTCCTCGTGTCTCCCTCCTCCTTCATGAAGACGACAAAAATAGAGAAACTCGAACTCGAACTAGGAATGAGTAGAGGCCGCTGTGAATTACTTTACCTCCACGACTTGCCGCTGGATAAGGAAGTCACGTCTTTCTTTACAAAATACGTAACAAAGAAAAAAAAGAATAAGTAACAGGCAAGCATCTCAGCTCATCACATCATTCCTTCCTAACAGCAGGCAAACAAGGAGGTAATTTAACCTAAACACCACGACCGTAATGAGGGACAGCTCGAAATGTAAACACAACTATTTCTACCTCTTCTTCGGTGTACCTGTATTGTGCTACCTTTGAAATCTGCTGGGAAGGGAAGGGGTGTGTGGGAGAGGCAAATGTGGCACTGGTGAAGCTGTGAGTGTGTGGTGGTGTGTGGCAGTGAGGTGGTGTATGTGGTGGTGTAGTGTGGTAGTGAGGTGGTGTGTGGTGGTGTGTGGTACGTGTACGGTTCTTCCTTCGAGAATACCACTAACCAATCGATCGGCGCGGGTCAGGCTGTACGTGTGCTGTCTGGTTAAAAAAGAAATGTATTTTTTTTTTTTTCTTTTCACTTGAAGTCGGGGAGAAAATATGTCAAGGAACTTTGCCAGAGGAACCATTACTGCTGCAAAAGAAAACACTGAATAGAAACATTGGCAGCGCAAGCAGGACAATACAAGGCGGAACACACACACACACACACACACACACACACACACACACACACACACACACACACACACACACACACACACACACAACGTTGCTCTGAGCCAAGATAAGATTCATTGAGCCGGTGAGTGACCTTGAACTGTCCCCGCCAGGTCTGGGCCTCCACTGCTGGGCGTGCAACAGCGCCTTCGACCCCCGCTGCGGCGAGACCCACTTCGACTCAAGCACTCTAGACACCGTTGACTGTAACCAGCTGGAGAAGAGCCACTTGCAAACCGAGCCCATCTACTGCAGGAAGATCATCCAGAGAAGTAAGTGGCAAAAGCTTAATTACGCCTACCCATTAATTAATTAACAACGTATGAACACAAGGGAGGCTGCAGGGGGCCGGTGGGTCCGCGCGTGGCACTTCTATAAAACTTAATGAACACCACTGCCCATGAACTGATTGATTGATTGATTTTTTTTTTTTTTTTTACATCTCTCTACTGACTTTCCATTAACAACCTTAAATTCTACACATACTAGGAGTACTTATTAATGGATACATGATTACGTCATGAATTAAGTGCGGCCTGCTATGACACACACACACACACACATTGATAATGAGGTTCTTTTTTTTCCCCGCAGTCAAAGAGCATGTGAGGACGGTGCGTGGCTGCGGGTGGCTGGAGGAGACCAAGGTGGAGCCCGGCGAGTGCTACACCAGGACGGGCACCAAGGACGTCATGGTTACCTACTGCCACTGTGATTCTGATAACTGCAACTCCGGAAACTCCGTGTTGGCGTCGCTGGGACTGTCCGCAGTCTTCCTGGCCCTCACACGACTCTTCTAGACGTGGCAGCGTGAGGTGCCAAGTATCACCAGCATCACTACGGCCACTAACTTAATTAAGTTATGTGAACAAAACTCATTGACTCGCCTGTAGTATCGCTGACGTACGAAACGTATCCGTTGAATGATAAAACAAACGTGGTTGTAACGATTCGGTAAATATGATTGCGCTGTATTAACCCTTTCCAGTCCGTAACAGGGAGAAACCAGCGGCTGCAATGCCTTTCGGATGACTTTCCAACAGTAAGTTTTTATCTTGCTCATGTCGTCGCAGCCTTATATATAATAGTGTTGTTCCGTAAAAAGAGAGTAATAATAAATGGTAGTCGTTCAGTAGTGTACGTTGCAAATCATCGATGGTCGATTCATTAAAAAAAAAAACTTTCTAACAAGATTCATTGGGCGCGACATGAAACAAACGCAACATGGAAGTGGATCCATCCACGGTGTCTGTAGAGGGGTGCGGCCCATGGGGAAGGCCGCGGCGGCCGCATGTGTGGGCCGCACTGAGGGTGAGGCACGGGGCCATCACATGTACGTCTTGTTTTGTTTACCTTCAGTGAAGGTGGGGGAGCATACCTGCCTGCACTCAGTACTACACGTGCAGCATTGTACACTTTGGACCGCATGTGAAGTGTGTAAGTACGTGTGACGCGAGTCTGATTCAGGACAGGCCAGCAGCCTGCCACCTATGGGGCGTGGGCGCTCCCGGGCCGGCAGTGGTGGCCCCGTGGGTCTCGGCGAGTGTCGCGTGGCATGAGTTACAACCTGCTGTACAGTACATATGAACACCCCGGGGCATGACCATCTGGTTACCACGATCGAGCACTTGGCGTGCCAAGGCGGGGCGCGCGATGCGTATCAACACGTGTGGGTTGTAAGACATTCCCTCAGACAGCTTCGTTTGCGTGGCGACTCGCCGTTTTGAGTAAATTTTGGGTTGTTTCAAAATCTGGGAACTGTATATAATTGTGTCACGTTTTCCAGTTCAGAGTGCATTATTGTATTACAGTTTACTGCAGCATTTAACTTATTCTAGTCAAGATCTTCATTTATATTTAGTCATTTGATATCAGAATGAAATTATTTACTGTTACATTGATCTTGTTGGAGAGAGACGTGCAGGTGTAATGGTGCACGTCACTGCGCCGCGCACGCGGATCAACCCAGCGCTGGTCGGGATGCTGAGGTTGTCTGGGGCTGCCGGTGGTGAGCGAGTCACAGCTGATCTCCTTGGCGGGGTTAGAAGCCAGTCAATGTAGGATTATGCTCAGCCTCTGCCTTACATAGACAGTGGAAGATGTAAGTTTGATGTAGAGTTCCACACTGCCTTTTGCACCTGTTAAGCATACTCTGACCCCTTTGTGCATTTTACTGTAAACTTTGTTCTTTGATGCATTGTGAGATGAGGGTCTGGCACACTGACTGTTGTCAACGTAGTGGTCAACCAGCAGCCACGCTGGCATAAATGCGTTAGGCTTGTATCTCACAAGTAATGACTGTTTCTGTACAAGCTGAATGTTACTGGGAGACATCCAGTACTGCATACATATTGTTCTGGTAGCGGATAGCTGAGCTGTTTACGAGACTAATGTTTACCTTTTATTGACTCAGCAAAAATACAATAGTTGTATGCTTTGGTTATCAGCCAGCACACTGAATACTTCATATTCACAGACGTTTTAGTGCAAATGATGAATAACTTCACATGTAAGTTAGCATAATGTGTACATAGATGAGTAGAATTGAGTCTATAACTAATGCTCTTAAGTGGAATGCTCTGCCTTGTAAAAAGCAAGTTCAAATCATGCTTGGTACGCTAGAAGTCACACCGACTCCACCACAGAGACATCATCAGGATTGCTTGATATGACGAGACAACCCAGACCTGGCAGAAAGGTCTCTGTAGCTACAGTTGCCCCAGACAATGGCATCAACCACCACATCAAGACCTTTCCTTGATACTGTTTCGGCTTTTACAAAAACTAATGTATTTTTTTCCTTTTGTTTTTGGTTTTTTTTTATTTCCTTACTGCCTAAAGCTAAATCATTTATATATTTTGTGTTAGCTGTGGTGTGTTCATGAAAACTAACAAAAATGCCTTAATCCTTCACTTGAGGTGTAGTAAAACAGTTTGTATATTGTAAATATACTCATTATTTTCATGAGCAGATCTACACAGTAAAACCTCACTAATTTGGTGTAATAACAAAGACTTGCCAGAAAATTTTAAAAAATTAGAATGGTGCATTACAACATTTATTTTTAAAAAGCCCCACAGACACAAACAATTGAAACTTTTGTAAAGAGAATTTTTGAACCACAACTAAAGTCGGAATCATAAATTCATCTTCCTATCCATTCATTCCAAAGCAAAGTCCACATTTCCATGTAGACGGCATATATATATATATATATATATATATATATATATATATATATATATATATATATATATATATATATATATATATATATATATATATATATATATATATATATATATATATATATATATATATACACACACACACACACACACACACACACACACACAGACACACACACTTCAGATCAGTAGTGGTTAGTATATTTTACCTGTTGTTGCTGATAACAGGTGTATGTAATTCACTGTAATGGAATGTCATGTTAATTTCTGCACATGTAAAAATGTAAGTCATGTAGAAAGCAAATTCTTTATTTGTGTTGTAATCAAGATCATTGTACTGTAGGAAGGTGCCTGGCCTCTAAGGTGCTCTCTCTCGCTCTCTCTCTCTCTCTCTCTCTCTCTCTCTCTCTCTCTCTCTCTCTCTCTCTCTCTCTCTCTCTCTCTCTCTCTCTGTCAATTTACTTAGCTCCATGTTCTCGTCTGGTGGAACGACCTCCTAGACTCACCACTGCCCTACTGCACACTGTTCAAAGGTTATGAATGTATAATATAGAAAACAAAAATATGATGAACATTTGCTCTTCAATGTCTCCAGGACATTTATTTGTCAATTAGGTGTCTTATTTTGCACTTAACTAAAAATTTATGTGAAATGAGAACAACTCTGTCCCGTTCTGTGCACGCCACGCCACGCCCTCCCCGCGGGGCGCCTCTTGCGTGCGAATCTTCGTGAACAAATTGCCCATTAGGTACCTGCACGCAGTTCAATCGTAAGTAAACTATTTATTAGTATTTGTGATTGATGAGTAAGGTAACAGTTCCTATGATGTTCACATAACCTCAAAACCATATAATGTCATGCCACTGTCACTTCTCTTCAGTTTGGCGAGCTGCTTCACTTCAGCACTTGAGATGCTGGTTCAGGAAATTACATCAAATCAATGAGGTTGTGCTACACGTGCATGGTCATGTCGTTGCTTCTCCTTTCTGAGTTATTGCCGTCAAGAGACAGAGGTCGGATGTGTATTTAACACAGGTAACAGCAAAGGAAAAAATTGTAAAGTGTGCTTACATCAGAAAACAATTGTCAAATTCTTATCAGGGGTTATAGAATAATGAAAAATAATCCTTGGCAGTATTTTTATATTAATTGATATTTTGATGAAATGGTCCGTACTTGTGACAACACAGAACTCACCACGTGTGTAATATACTGTAAGATACTCCATAACTTGCCGCTGTGTGTGTGTCATGTCAACGTGTTCCAAGTTTTTCTCAGGCAATGTGCAATATTTCTGTATTTGACTTCATTATGTAAAAGTTCTCTGAATGGAATGTTTAGCATATTTACTTGTGTTTTCATTGTCTGTCACCATGAGAACTGGCCATCAGAGAAGCTTCCACCTCGTCATTCAGTTCCCTCGACCATTACCCATCACTGTGAAATACTAGTTCCAAAGGAACAAGCTACTTCATGTGCATTGTGCTGTGTTCATATGTACAGTGTGTAACAATGTGTTCAGGACCTGAGCATGTTGGAATAGCTTAATTTTCCATTGATAAGATAAGTATCGCTGGATTGCTGAGGGAAAATCCTGCTACAAAACGCAGGTAGTGGAGGCGAGTGCCGGCTCCAGGTGATGAGCGTGGCAAAGCATTGGGTCATTCAGTCTGTTTGGACAAGCCACATTTCTTACTCTTTTATCCTCACTACTACTCGTCTGATTATTTAAAGTTTTACGAGATATTTTCTACAGCACACGTTGTACAGCAGAAGACAAGCAACCGGAATACCTATCCGGGGAAGTCACGTTTGTCTCCACATCACACACTTCGGTTCCTGTAAATTATCACTCTAACATGATCTGTTTGCTTCTTGTTTCATTTTTCTGCCCAAAGTTTTCATGAAGAACCTAAATTTCAAATAATTTATGAAGTGTCAGTAATGTGACAAAGAAAGTCTTGCTATCTCCTGCGTGGTGACGCGATCCTGGGTATCTGCATCTTGATAGTTGTGTATAATAATCCATTACAGTTCGTAGCAGCAAGTTATAGACTCGTCATCACGAGAACAACATACTTTTCCCTTTACAATGTCTATTTTATATGTTCAATGCCTGGAACCTCGTTATACACAGGACAACTGGAATCCGAATTTGTTGGAAGACCTGTCAAAGTTTATCTTTTTTTCTGTAATAACAGTAAAACACTCTTCTCATGAGATCCTGAATAATAAAGTTATTAGTGTGCCATGTACAAACAACTGGCTTTTCAATACCCGCCATATATCAGTGTGACTCATAACTTCCTCGCGTTATGACTGCCCGACTTTCCTTATCTCCATGTGCTCATCAACCTCCTCTTGTTGTTTGCGCTTTTGTCAAGTGTTTGAGATTGTGAATGTTTCGAACTTATTAGATAGATAAATAGGCATATAGACACACACACACACACACACGCACAGAAAGAGAGAGAGAGAGAGAGAGAGAGAGAGAGAGAGAGAGAGAGAGAGAGAGAGAGAGAGAGAGAGAGAGAGAGAGAATATCCAATCTCGAATTTTATAAAATACCAAAAATCTACTACTCAAATCCCCACCAACACACCAATAATCACCCCCACCCCAGGAGCGCTCCACCCCCTCAAGCACCCCGGTGACTCCCCCGCAGAGAACAGTCAGACAAAGTAACCCCTGGAAACTGAAGCAACAGAAAACGTAATACATTCCACACTCACCAGGGGAACATCTCGTGACTTCCATCTTCAAATGCCACAGGGATGAGTAGTCGGATTCACATGGGGCACTTTTCCCACTGATGCATAATTCTTGTTAAACTACAACAATAACTATGAAAAGGCCCTTGCAACACCCTATAACCTCCAGTAGCGTCTGTAACAACTTGTAGAGATAAGATGCCGAAGCAATATGCAGCACTCTTCCCAGTACCACCACGCCTCCACCTCCCTGGCCGTCTCCACACACTGCACATCCTCTCCACATGTTTATTCACTTTTCCACAACAAAGTAGGCTTTGGAAACACGACCAATAGCTGGATTGTTCCTTCTAAACGTGATACGACACACCAGACGATCACCACAACCCCCACCACCACGAGGCAGAACGACAACTGGCTGGTTTGCTGCTCTGCTTTGTTTGTGAAACTGAACCGAAGCTATGGAGTAACGCTTCGTTCGATCTTTGGTAAGACGATATCAAGGGAAAGTTATTTTGGTGTTGTTTTCATCTTTTTTTTTTTTTTTTTACAATACCTACGTTAGTATAGTTTATTTACACGTGCTATATTTGTCTTTGTTATTATTTTGGTGTGCTGTGCATCGTTCAGGAGGAAAGAACATATTCTGATACGCTTCTCCGCCACAATTCCGACTACTTTCAAAAGGCTCTAGTAGAAGCACACATGGGTTTTTAAGGATGTTTTTACGGTTCTAGTAAAAGATTAACAAGATTTCTTTATAATAAATAATAGAAATACTCTTGAGAATCCGGGTAATTACCACTGTGGCTTTTGAAAGTAGTCGTGATGAGAGAGCAGAGTGTTTCAGAATGCGGGCCGAGGTACGAAGATTACTAGACATGATACCTTGACTTGGCATCATTACTCGATCATAATTTGTACTCTTTGTCTTTCGTTGTTTCGTGTATTTCTTGGATTCACAGTCAACAAAGAACTGTTTCAACATTTTCTGCTGCTTCTTTACATCATGCATAGCTGATCTGGTGCTACAAGCTTCACACAGATGACGAACAAAACATTATGGTCAAGCTTTTCAAACACTTCCAGTTTTCTTTTATCGTTTTTTGTGTCATGTTAATTAGTTAAGTGCGCCAGGGAGGCAGGTGCACGGTAGGTATGATGTATGGATGAATGGTGAGGAGCTGGACCAGATAAACTTTCTCAAATATCTTGGATCTTCAGTAGCAGTGGATGGAGAAGGTATGAATAGACAGTTTGAGAGTAGAGCACTTGGGATGAATAGAAAGAGAATTTCATATGAAGGGAGAGTAGTGGTGCTGAAGGGAGAGTACGGTGCTGAGATTTGGGGTATGGCAATACTAGATAAGAAGAGATTTAATGTAAGGGAGATGAGCTGTCTAAGGCCAAGGGCAACAAAAATCTAATTAAAAAAAAAAAAAGCCCACTGAAATGCCGGTACGCGAGTAGTCCGAAGCGGTAGTCAAAAATTGACGGATAAATGTCTTGAAACCTCCCTCTTGAAGAAGTTCGAGTCATAGGAAGGTGGAAATACAGAAGCAGGCTGGGAGTTCCAGAGTTTACCAAAGATGAGTGGAGTAACAGGGATGGACAGAATATGAAATAAGGAAAAATCTTTATAACGTGTCCATGTCACTTAGAACAATGAAACTTAAATGAACATGCAGGTGAAACTAAGGCCATGGTGTAGAGGAATGTGCTGCATCTCTCAACTTTTTTCTAACTCCAGTGAGCTCCATCATACTCATAAGTAAATAATACACTGTCTTTCAATTGTTTATAACTGGAATTTGTGGGTAACAGGGTTTTTACTGTGTCTATAGAGTTTCTGTCCAATCACATGCCACCACCTCTAAACATCACTCCTCACGAGTTTCCATGGCAGAATAACTTATAACTGTCCAAGCTGTATGGCTGATCCCCGTAAAGTGACAGCAGGAGTACTCTCTCTTCTCCATCCATGGCCAAGGGGCTGGGAGACTGGTGTGAGTGTGAACGTCACTCGCTTCATAACAGCTAAACATCATACGGGTGTTTCCTATGGGTTAGTATTTTTACAACTTCTAACACTGCTCTCTATCAATAACTTTACAAACCAACTGGATGACTGCACTATTAAAGCAACTGTGTGCATGTGTACAGGAGGATCATGTAAGACAAAGGCAAGCAATAAGTTAATAAAGAACACACACACACACACATACACACACACACACACACACACACACACACAGTAACATTAGTCAAGAATGCTAAAAGGTAAGACGTCAATGGAGATGTATATAAGTATGGCAGATGCTGTGGATATGAGGAGGCGGAGGGAACCTGTGAAGTGTGAGGTCAGTGTTGTACTTCTAGGGAAGGATAGAGAATAGGGAGCATCTATGAAGGCAAGCAATGATGACCAGTTGTCAGAATATTTAAGGAACAGGTGTGGGAAGATGAATAGAAAAACTGACTGATAAATGAGCAAATTAAGCTAGTGGACAAAATAATGGTTATAACTGCAGTGAAGGTAATTACATACATCTCTATATGACAAGGCAAATAGTGCTAGATGGTATAAAACTTCACTGTGGATCAAATAAATTTATTTCTACAAATTACACAGGTTTCACAAATATGGAAACGAATCTAAAGGATGTAAAGCCAATGTGGTTTCCTGTCAGCTTTAAATCTCTTAGAACATTTGTACTGGATATATTAAGTGCTTCATTTTCTCTTCTGAGCGTGCTGTCTTTTGGGGGGCGACCACCTGAAAGGACAAGGAACACTTCATGAGCTTCACTGGTGACATGAGTCCTGAGTGAAGGGTTACTATGAAAATTAGATGCAAGGTAATAAATGGAGAAAATACCAAACTTACCACATTGTTATACTTCATGTTGTGCAGACAAGAATTCCAACCTAAAACCTGTTCCTGCTCCTGTCACTCCATCCCTCTCTGTTTCTCTAATACCCAACTCCCTCTGGATGCATCCCTTCTTCTCTCCTTATCTAAACATTCATGTCTTTAACTAAATAAATAACTTAAGGCATAATTTGGTCTCTTGCTCCGTTACTGTACTGAAATAAGACACCAAACCAAATGGTGAACATTTTTGAATGGTAGTGTCATGTTTCCTTTGCAGCATCACACAAAGTTAAGTGCCTTACATGTCAAGGCCAAAATGACGGTCAGGTGAAGATAAAGTTTGAGATTTATACCTCCAGTCAGTACAGTAAGCTTACAAGTTTTACTCCCAATAATTTCTCATATCTTGCACTTTTATACTATCTATTCCCAGCAAGGCCCATTGAATACTGACATGTAAAAAATACCTAACTCTAAAGTTTCCCAAAAATTTATGTTTTCTCACAAAAATTCCTTGAATGCAACACTACTTACAATGTCAGAACAAAACAGTTAAAAGTTCAACTAACCCATGAATGGGACAGGCCACTGCCTAGATGGTGGGACAGCTGAGGGACACACATTTAATTTAGTGCACAAAAATGTACAGTACTTCAAGTAAATAAGGGCAAGTCATGTCTTGCCCATCCCTACCTTGACCAGTTATTCAAGACCCCATAAACCTCTCCAGACAAAACAACACTATGACCTCAGCAGGCAAAAAATTACCTTAGCAGTGATGTGTCAACGGTTAGTCTTGGTCGCTTGAACTGGGCTGAGTTGATATATTCCTCCACTAGCTTTGGTGTGACACAGATCACATGCTGTCCCTTCCAGTATTTGACCAAATTAATGTTCTGTAGTGTGGAGATGATGTCCTGCTGGGTGATGCTTGTCATTTGGCTGAAAAGAATACATGGAATCAGACAATTGTACTACTTTATCTTTATGAGTCAACAGATATTCATCTTCAGTCACTCATGGAAGTTCATTCAGACTTGTTGCTCTAGTGTGACCTAACTGAACCTAACCAAAACATGAGAGATGAGATACTACATAAATAAAACGAAAATTTACTTACTCTCTCTCTCTCTCTCTCTCTCTCTCTCTCTCTCTCTCTCTCTCTCAAGTTTGATTCCATCACTTTACTAAATGAAGCAAATGAGAGTTAATATCATGACTACCATGACAATGATGATATGATGCTCCAGTTGCTGTTACTACTGAAAATAATGAAGAATCTTAGACATGTATCATCATCACAGTCTCACTTCCCACACTATGCACGGGGACGTTACTAAACATGGCGAGTGAGAAAAAGCAATAGAAATAGTAAAGTCTGTTCATCAGCCAAAGGGAGCCAGTCAGCCATTAATCCTTTGTTAATGGCAATATACAAGTAGTTCTGGAATCATTTGGGCAGTCCTGGATGAGTTCATTAATGCTTTTCCTTACAGATAAGAGAGGTCTCTGCCACTGAATCACAGGCACTAGATGTTTGAACAGCTCCATACCACATTCTGCCATCTGGTGTCATCTGAAATTCCACTCTAAACTTGCACAACATTTAACAAACACTAAGGAGGTGATGCAGTCAAAGTACACGTCCCTCCAATGAAACAGGAGGGCACTTAGAGCTACCTGAGGTCCTTGATGGAGAGTGTGCCCTTGAAGTCCCTCAGAATCTCCAGCAGCACCCACGTCCAATAGGAGCGGTAAGAGAGCTTCCCCAAGTCCGACAATGGCTTCTCAGGGCTGCCTACCACACCCTCCAGCTTGCTCAACTCATAGCTGCAGAGAACATTGAGAATAATAACAGTGAATCCTCAATACAGGGATGTGATATAACAGATTTCAGATAAAATAAACACTACAAATTATTGAACAAGCCTTGCATTTCATGAACTTTTGATAATTTTAGTGGGTGAAGATAATGAACTCTTAGAGCAGTAATTCCCAGACCCATGCTGGTGATGCAAACAAGTGTGTTCCTGTGTGTTTTCCTGGACAATCTAAGAAATTATAAATAAATGATAAACAGGTGTAACATACCAAAGTGACTGGTAATTAACACTAAATGTACACGTTTAGGGTCACAAGGTCACGATTGCAGCCAGAAATTTGAGAACCACTGACCTTGACCCTCCTATCTATACTGCATGATAAAGTAGTTTTTGCTAAATGTGATGGAAAATTGCCATATCAACTTCTTAAATATAAACCAAACAACTTCCTTTGTGTAATGACCTGACTTAGCTAACAGACCTTACAACAATAACTGTCAAATAAAGAACATTTTAAGATATGAACACTGGTCTTCCACTAGAACAGTTTGTTATATCAAAGGCTTACTGTACTTAATCTCTGTAATATGATATCAAATTAAGAAGTACAGCTGTAGTCAAAAGTTAAGTGACCTTCAGTTCTCATTTCCACTGTATTTTGTTTTCCTTAACATTAAATTCCTGATATGCTTAGGATCCAACAGCCAGGTCTTAGAAGGGGACTGTTGGCAGATCTGAGGACTTAAGATTGAAGAAAACAAAAAACCCAATGGAAATGTATCAGGTTATTTAAATCTTGATTCTATCTGTACTTTAAATCAATGTAGACAAACTGCTAAAAAAAGACAAACAAATTTTCTGCAATTTCTGCACATTTAAGAGAATCAAGTGACTCTGATCATAAGTAAACAAAAAATATGAATAGGTTGAACATGATCCAAGTGGCAGTGTGGGAGGCTAAGGCCCTGTACACACAAAGCATCAGTAATATTAATGTCACACTACTGCATGTTTTCCTGCTGCCTGGAAGCTTGAGATTTCCCAGTTACTAAGTAGACTGAGATACATGGATGTGTCTTGAGCCAGACACACACAGTGGCTGCTGTCGTGGTTTGCAGGTGTGGATGTGCCTCATAGACTAATGTGGATTGTGAAAAGAAATAACAAGAAAGGCAGTTGTCCAAGGCCATGCCAGCCTGAGCTTGGTAAATGAATAAATGCAAGTGCAACTGTCCAAATTAGTGATGTTGCAGAGTCCAGTGAATTTCATGTCCATAAATTTAATAGGAATCTATGTAAAGATTAATGAGGTCCTTTATGGCAAAAGCCTGACCTAGAAGAACTGGGGAAGTGGGAGGTGGAGGAAGATTTCTGAGGCAGATTTTTTTTGCTTGAAACATTTTGTCCAGTATGACATTAATTCTTCAGGCAACTGTACATCTTATTTTCCCTAATACTGCTTTATGATGTGATACAGTGTTTAGCATGATTATAGAACACACAGTAATTTTCTGCAGCCAACACCTTACTTTAGTTAATCATCTTCCCTATGTGATTTTTTCTCTTCCCTTGTGTATTTCTGAGAGTTGGCAGCACCTGGATGGGGGGTTCACTCACCTGAAAGCAATGAGTAGCTTCCCGTAACCTTTTCTTTGGAATGGCGGTAGAGTCATGATACACGCCACATTGTTACCATCAGGAGACTCCTTCTCCTGCAAATGTAAGGCTTTGTACTATCTATGTGTGTTTTACTTGCTACAATACATCAGAATCCTGTTTCACTAGATATTATGGGGGGAATTCCTCATAATATGTTTAAATACATCTGTTGGTGATCTTCCCAACCCTCAGCAGGCAGCACCCACCTTGGAGAAGCAGCCCACCAGGTGAGCTCCCTGCTTGTCCACCTCACACAGGATGTAGAACAGGAATGGCTCCACATCAAAGTATAGCGTTTTGTGGTCCAGGAACAGCTTGGCCAGAAGACACAAATTTTGGCAGTAGATCTTGTGGTCTGCCCCATCCACCTCATAGATGCTGAGGGTTCCCTTGCGGTAGATGTCACGGCCAGGTGGTTGTCTCCAGGTGCACTCACTCTGGTGGGGTAAAGAAGACCTGACTCATCCCAGCACAGCAAGGGACACTTACCTCCCCAGCAGGCAATAAACGCACCCTGGAGGACATTCCTACCATACAGGGAGGTGATGTTATAAGGACTTGTGTATCTCAAGTGATGTGGAAAAGTAAAACTGCATGAATGACCTGGTTTTGAAAGATCACTGTCATAGTTTAGTGGGAAGTAATACAATAACATAAGACTGGATGACAAAGAACAGTTATAAGTCTATATGCATCTATACACACCAAAAACTAAACAAGTAAATAAATAATAACAAATAAATGAAACAAATAAAAAAAACTACATACATTAGTAATCAGTTAACTTTTCAGAGTAACAGAATAACACAGCAAACTGACTCAACAATAACGAACAAGATAACCTAACCTTCCTCACTCGCCAACAACAGGAAACACTTACCAGGTGATATCTGTAAGTCTTCTCGAGTCTCATGTACTTGAGGCAGTACTGACAGATGTACAGCTTGGGCACCTTGCCATACTCCTCTGGGTAGGGGCTGAAGTACCACGTGTCTATTTCAAACTTGCCAATCTGTATCCTGTCGATGTACTTCACTTTGGTAATGGCCTCGTGCTCCTTCTCAAGCGCTGCCGTGGTGGGGTCCATGTCGGCGTATGTCTAGAGGGTTATAGCCAGATGTAGTGTTACTCGCCTGCTCGGGACACTTGCTCAGATCTCTCTCTCTCTCTCTCTCTCTCTCTTTGCCGAGGGATTAGGATACAAGACGGCACAGCATGTCACTCAAAAGAACAGCTTGTGACGAAAACAGAGGTTAAAGCAAGGGCAGTGCTACAAGACATGCTGGTGTAATGTGTCGACTCTCTCTGAAGACCATTTCTAAGCATCATAATAAGAAAGGAGTAGATGCAGAAGCAATTATGTTGAATGAGTGACAAAAGACTATTTATAATACTGGTATCATGTACCATGACTCTCCCTGAAGACCATTTCCAAACACTGTAAAAATCAAAACTGAATAAATGCAGAATTATAGTGAATGAGCGTTTAAAAGATTATCTATAACCTCTCGAGTGAAAAAAATATAATTCCAAACATAAAATCCCTTAATTGTACTCATAATTAAATTATACTGATGCAATGGTATTGAAAGGGTTAATGCCTCATCCCTTTACAAACTTTCAGGGATGTAGGCTCCACTTCAGGACAGGAATATTAACCCTTAAAATTTGGACATCTTCTTGAAACACAGTAAATTAGTCCACTCCAACTCAAAATCATACAAAACTATTTACTTTTAGGCCGATAATTTTACTAGACTCAACACGCAGCTCACTGATTTAAAGACAGTAGACCCATGGAACTTTGTAACATCATGAAATCTGGATGTCTTCTTGGAACACAGTAAATTAGTCTACTTCAACTCGAAATCATATGAAACTATTTACTTTTAAGCTGAGAATTTTACTAGACAGAACACACAGCTCACTGATTTTAAGACAATAGACCCATGAAACTTTGTAACATCATGAATTCTTTGCCTAAATAAGAGTATAATACGGCCACCAGATTCAGAGGGTTAACAGGCTAACCAGACCCAAATCCTTTCCTACCAATTTTCCTCAGGAGTAGCAATTTTTATCGACCAACCTTCTTTACATAATACATGTAATAAATAAACAAAAATGCTTGAATAATTATCATGCACTCATATTCACAAGCTTCTTCCAAATATATCTATTATTTTATCCCACCTTACTTCTAGCACCTTATTTGAAGCTCTCTGTTTCATAGCCATCACCATTCAAAAGTAAAAATTCACATACACATCAGTGCTTCCTATAATTTCTGCTAATACCACAAGCCTTTCTATTTTCTTTACTTGTACGCATCTTTAAGACCCATGGACGGTGTTAATATACTTACTGCTTGTATTCACCTAATTCTAGATCAAAAGTGTGTATGTATGAGAGTATACAAGAGTTTAATTAATGAAGGAAGATTATTGATACCTGAAAAATCATGCCTTAAAGGGTTCTGTGTAAACAATGAAGGCAATTTAACTTTGACGTAAGAAAAAAGCCCACTGAATATGTCACCCCTATTTTCAAGCCCATTAACCTGCTGCCTCAGAGTGCCAAGATCACACCGCTCACTTTAATGTACCTTCTGTACGTGGTTGATTTCGTCATGCTTTCTCTTCTGATTTCTTGTGATCTTCCGCCCGGCTGTCTGGTCACTGAGGAGGTCGTGGCCTGTCTTGTCTCCGCGCTGGTACAATTCTGACAAATCAATCCTGAAAGGGAGTTTATGTAAGTTTTCAGCTGGTAAGGACAATATAGATACATGAATACCACAAGAAAATACATGTATATTTGTTAAAAAATATATGCTGCACTAATTTTCATAATGAGAAGTACTGCAACACAGGATGAAAAGTATGAGACAACAATAAGGGAAGTTCCTGGTTCAAGTTCCAACACCGAGTCAGGAAGAGGAGAAAATCATAACATTTGGACTTAAAAATAAAAAAATTAGACAGCTGTAAACCACAATCAACCCTTAGTGTGTCCCAGCCAGAGTAAAGACAGCACTGCCGCACCTTTCCTTGGTGACCCACTCATCCAGGCGGCGGTTGAGGCCATCATAGTGCACATAGTACTCATCCTGCATGTCAATGTCATTGTAGCGCGTCTGGATAATCTCGGCCGCCTCTGTGGGAGGGAAAAAGATATTCTTATAAAAGCCACAGCCACCAGACACCACATGATGCTTTTAAATTAATTATACAATCATTCATGTACTCCAAGTGCTGATCACTAGCATGTTTCATTGTGTAGGTCATAATTGTGAGTACTTTGATCAGTAAATGGGCCAATGACAAGGCAGCAGCAAGACAACTGTACCTGGCAAGATGAAGAATACCACTGTCACTTTGATTATCTAGCAAGGAAAATTATTGATCTCAACACTCATTTTGCAGAGAAGTGGTTATAATGATTTAAACTGCATTTTAACTACAAAACTATGACACTAGTTATTGTTTTTTTGTTATAGACGATTTTGACTATAAAACATGTTGGAAATGCTTAATTTGGCCTCTTCTCTTATCTCCCTACAATCTTGGGGAATCATCAGGAAGCAGGGTTTATGGGCAGGGAACACAGCCCTAACCTAACCTGATCTAACCTAACCTAACCCAGCCTAACCTAATCTTATCTAACCTAACAAGCTACATATATTTCACATAAAAAATATCAATACTTACATTAGACCTGAGTAGACCACTATAGCGGCCACAATTACACGAGAAGAAGAAGAAGAAGGTGCCAATATGGGTGCATTTGTAAAGACAGCAGACACGCATCACCTACCAAAAATGTCCTATATCACGGAAACTACTAATTTGCGACAAAACTTCAATAGAGCACATGTCTTGGTATCCATAGGAGTAACCAAAAATAATACTCCTTAATGTGTAGAGCATTACAATCCTCTCATAAAATAATACCATTAAAAACTTGGCATAATCTAAATAAAGAAAAGTAGTCATCTTGAAATTGATTTTATTTTTTTGTTAAACATTAATGACAGTCAAAAAATTGTATACTTTCAGGTGATCTTGATGACAATTTGATCCCTACATAACAATAAGGGCAACACCCACTAACCAACATGCACCTCAAGAAGAAGGCTCTAATTCAGCTTCCTGTCGCCTAGCTCCTCGCGTAGCCTCCTGAGTGATACTGGTAGGTCAGTACGAGAAATGTGAACACACGGCAGGAGGAGCATGAGTGATGGGAGGGCCGGGGAATGGGTGATGTACTTACGCCAGGTGTCCTCAGAGCGCCGCACCATGTACTGGTCCCCGATGCTCAGTTTGATGTAGTCCCCGTCACCCTTACTCTCATCTCTCTCCTCCCTCTTCTTCTCGCCGTCTGAGGGCAGTACAGGTTCATTTTCCTTGTCTGCATACGCACAGTCTGTATCGTTTCTTGAGATCTCTGGGAGCTTAGCGTCCCCGTCCGCCATTGTTGTTGTTTATACAAAACTGAGGACTACGAGCCCACAAAGAATTTTTAATTTATTTCTTCTTCTTTTTTTTTGCATACATTTAAAAATCCCCATAATAAATTAATTATAAAAAAATTATGAATAACTTTTATCAACAACGTTTTCTTTTTACTACCAACAATTTTAACCATGAACACCTGTAGGCTTACATCATCAATATTTTAGTTCATTGTTATTGAATGTATCACAATTGTAAGGTAGCGGCTTGTCAATTAAAAACAAATGTCACATCTGTAAATTACATATCTAACGATAGGGCCCCCTTGATGGTGTGTGTGTGTGTGTGTGTGTGTGTGGTAGTAGTGAGTAGTAGTAGTAACAGTAGTAGTAATAGTAGTAATGGGAGGAGGAGGAGAAGGAGGAGGAGGGGGAAAAAGAAGAAAGAGTAGCACCAGCAACAACAACAGCAGCAGCAGCAGCAGTAGTAACAGTAGTAGTAGTAGTAGTAGTAGTAGTAGTAGTAGTAGTAGTAGTAGTAGTAGTAGTATGTATGTATGTATGTATGCATGTATGCAGTACGCCTATAATAAACTAATGTCACTCCACAGTTTTCAAGGTCAACAGTGATCAAGGCTCTCCGTTGATCACGTAGGCTGTCGAAATTCATCAATAATATCATTTTTTTCGAGACATAAACAGGTGACAAGTAACAAACAACAGCTAACAGGTAATAGGAAGAAAATAACAGGTAACATATTACACGTAACAGGTAACAAATATTGCAAGAAACAATAAACAAATAAAATTTAATATCAGATGAAAAAAAAATATATAACAAAAAATAACAAATAATATAGCTAGCAACATGTAACAGGTATAACAGGTAACAGTAACAATCTATATTAAAATCCCACATGCCCCTTATCATTTTACTTTCCAAGGACGTATATTGCAATTAACCAACACCTCACAGCACCAACAAAACCTTCTTAACCTGAACACCCCCTTATCATAACACCATGATGTATAGAGGAGGCAATGCTATATAAAATCCTATGAAATAAAATCCTCCACTAGCAACTGACGCTTCAGATTCCCCAAAGATCTGCCTGGCCATAAAAACACCGCAACCTCTATCTTATATATGATCAGAAGAGCTATATTTCACTAACCTTATAGTGACATAGGCTTGGATAGCATAATTTTATCGGGTTTTTGGTACACAGCGATGCTCTTTTGTTATATGGGGAGAGTGGCGGCGGAGAGCTGCGCCATCTATAGCTGGAGTTCGGGGTGCCGCCAGCCAGTACAGGGTTGGCCGGCGGGGTCAGTGTACGGTGTTTCTGTGTCTCCGCTCCGAACTATTGAATATACCTGAAGAACTGCGCGTTACTCCGAGGGCAATGGGGTGAGTGCACTGTGCGGAACCTTAGCTAGCCGAGCCGCGTGCCCTGGATACGTGGGGGGGAGGGAAAGAGGGATTTTGACCCAGAAATATCGATTGGGAAGGTAACCAACCCAGCTGTACCAGGGAGTTGTGGGCCCTCGTCTGCTCTCCTCGTATTTATGGCGTTTTTAGCCTTGTTTTGCCCATCCCGTGGTCACTGTAGGGCCTGGTGCTGCCGGGGGGGACGCTGCCTGAAGGGGGAGAGTGTGGGTGAAGCAGGAGGAGGCGCAGGGTGATGAAGAAGGTAGGAGCCGAGGAGGAAGAGAGAGACTTCCTCCTCCTCCTACTCCTCCTCTCCTTCCCCCGTCCTCCTCCTCCTCCTACTCCTCCTCCTCGTCCTCCTCTTCTCTTCTCTCCTCGCCATGGGCCCAGACAAGTCCGTTCTTTCTATAGTCTTCCTTCTAATCCTCCTCTCTCTCTCTCTGTGTGTGTGTGTGTGTGTGTGTGTGTGTGAACATTATTATACAGTGTGGGTTAGTCATATTTTGATCACCCAGTATTGTGGAATCTATGTTTAATCCTTATTTACCCCCCTGTGTGTGTGTGTGTGTGTGTGTGTGTGTGTGTGTGTGTGTGTGGCCGGCCCTCTCGCATGCCACACAGTCTTACTACACATTTTGAAGTCCACTCAGCTGTCAGGACACAAGTAAATCATTGTGTAGCCGTCACTCAGTCAGTTTGTCGGCCTCTCTCTGTCTGTTTGTCTATGTGTGTGTGTGTGTGTGTGTGTGTTGTCTTCCTTCTGGTGGTGGTGTGTAGATGGTGTGTGTGTGTGTGTGTATAGGGATATGTTCATCTTAGGACACACACACACACACACACACACACACACACACACACACACACACACACACACACACACACACACACACACACACACACACACTAAAAAAAAATAGATATATAAACTAAAAATCTATTATTCTAAACCTAACAAATCAGTGACGAATGTGTGTGTTTGTGCGTGTGTGTGTGTGTGTGCGTGTGTGTGTGCGTGGTAGCCGATTAAGATTAGCAGACCACACACGGGCCGTCCATAGCAGTAGGATAAAGGTGCGTTGCCACTACTACTACTGCTGCTGCTGCCTCTGCTGCTGCTGCTGCTGCTGCTGCTGCTACTCGCCGGCCCTTAGCTGGGGGTGCATATTAAACAGTATACAAGCTGTTTTCCTGTTGCTGTTTGTAGTATGCGGGGGGAGGGAGGGAGGGGGGGTGTAGCAGTGATTTAATTAGGTAACGTGTAGCAAGTTTAGTCAATAATTGTTTAATAAAAAGAAAAACGATCTCTCTCTCTCTCTCTCTCTCTCTCTCTCTCTCTCTCTCTCTCTCTCTCTCTCTCTCTCTCTTGGTAATCACCCTCCAATGCGCATTTAGTCACCGTGATTATTATTCTCTCGACATTTCCCGCCTCGCCGAGTGTCTTGCTGAAATACTGGACACCTGAATATTGGTTCCTGCATTGCCTTTCATCTCCCTGGAATGATTATTAGGTTGTTTATGTGTGGATCAGACTGGGTGTGTGTGTGTGTGTGTGTGTGTGTGTGTGTTGGTGTAGCTTCATATTTCAATGGGGTTTACTTATCATTTAGTTACAGTGACTTCAGAAGCTGGTGGTGGTGGTGTTGTTTGTGTTATCAGTGTTTGTGTTTGGACAAGATTGGGTTCAGTTACTTGTGTTGTGTTGTGTTGTGTTGTGTCTTTTGGTAGCTATGTTCATATTGTGTTGTGATTATTAATGTTTTTTTTATTTTTATTTTTTTCTGTGTGTGGATGTAAGTAAACACCTGTGATTTTTCTGTGTGTGTGTGTGTGTGTGTGTGTGTGTGTGTGTGTGTGTGTGTGTGTGTGTGTGTGTGTGTGAGTGAGTGAGAGTCAGTGGGAGAACAAGGCCAGGCAGATACATTATCAAGGTCATTTAAGATCGTTTTTATCATAATTTTGTCCAGAAATGTTAATGTTTTTTGCCACTGTCTGACTGTCTGCCTGCCTGCCTGTCTGTCTCTATTCTCTCTCTCTCTCTCTCTCTCTCTCTCTCTCTCCTCTCTCTCTCTCTCTCTCTCTGGTAATGATAAAAAAATTCTGTTTTAAAATTGGAACATTAAAATGAAATATGTTTAGAATAATTATGAAATTAAAACTATAAATACCTACTTATAAATGGTATGAAATAGAAGTGAGAGAGAGAGAGAGAGAGAGAGAGAGAGAGAGAGAGAGAGAGAGAGAGAGAGAGAGGAAGGAAAAGGATAGATAAGTATGTGTGTGTGTATGTGTGTGTGTGTGTGTGTGTGTGTGTGTGTGTGTGTGTGTGTGTGTGTGTGTGTGTGTAAGGGGAGGGGAGGAGCAGATAGATTGAGTCAGATAAGGTTGGTTATGGTCACGTCCCTTAAACAGCCTTTGCCCAACACCTACCTTCCTCTCTCTCCTCTCTCTCTCTCTCTCTCTCTCTCTCTCTCTCTCTCTCTCTCTCTCTCTCTCTCTCTCTCTCTCTCTCTCTCTCTCTCTCTCTCTCTCTCTCTCACAACTTCCCAACACCTGTGGAAATTGCCGGTGTCAGCTCGCAAAGTTTTCCCCTTCCCTCTTTCTCTCTCTCCTACTCACTCTTTCCCTCCTCTCTCTCTGTTTTCCCTTGTTTTTCCCTTCCTTCACATTTTCTCCATAACTTCTCTTTCCCCGGTTTGATTGATTTTTTTTTTTTTTTTTTTTTTTTTTTGTTCATGTGTTGGATTGTAAAGTATTAGTAGTGGTGGTGGTGGTGGTGGTGATCTTGCATGACGTGTGTGTACGTAGTGACTAGGAGCAGCAAGAGTGACTAGGCTGATGTTGCATAAGAGGTGTTACTGGTTTATTAATAGAAATATTTATACCTACCTTTACCACCACCACCACTGCTACCACCACCACCACCACCACTACTACCACTACTACTTTGGTGGTGTGGTGGAGAGAAGGAGTGGACTACATTGTGGTGGATGGTGAAGGGAAGTGGAGGAAAATAAATTGTGGTGCGGTGAGGGAGGTGGAGGAAAAATTGTGGTGCATTGAGGGAGGTGGAGGGAAAATTGTGGTGCAGTGAGGGAGGTGGAGGAAAAAATTGTCCTGCAATGAGGGAGATGGAGGGAAAATTGTCTTACTGAGGGAGGTGGAGGAAAAAAAAACTTCCATTGAAGGAAAAGGAAATAAAAATTTTCTGCAAGAGAGAGAGAGAGAGAGAGAGAGAGAGAGAGAGAGAGAGAGAGAGAGAGAGAGAGAGAGAGAGAGAGAGAGAGACTAAGCCTCAACACACTCCCTTCCCCTCCACCCCTTCCACCCCCCTCAATAACCTTTCCCCCACCCCCCAAACACCACTGAAATGAAAGAGAGGCTTGGCAGGGGGTGGATAGGTGAGGTGGGGTGGGTGGATAATACTCCCCCATCCACCCCCCCCCCCAGTGTAGTGGAGGAGGGGGAGTGTATGGTAACTAATTTAGTTGCCCTGTTTTTTTTTTCCTTGATTTTTGTTTCCCTTTTATTAATTTCTTTCCTTTGTTTTCTGTTCCTCTTTGGTTTTCATCGTTTTCCTTCTTTCCTTCTCTTTTTTCTCTCTCTTCCTCTCCTAGGTTGTGTTTTTCCTTCTGTAACTTTTCTTTATTTTGTTTCATAATTTTCTTTCTTTTTGTTTTCATTATTCTTTTTTTTATTGTAGTGCCATTATTTTTTTCTCCTTTCTTCCCTTTCTCTCTCTTTCTTTCTATTCTTCCCTTTTTTTTTTACTTCTCTCTTCCTATCTTTTTATTCCATTCCCCTTCTTCTCCATCCCTCCCTTCCCTTATCTATCCTTCCTATTTCTCCCCATTTCTTTTCCCCATCCCTTCCATTCACTATAATATTTCCCCCTTTTCCTTTTCCCCTCCCCTCCCCTCCTCCTTTCCCCCCTCAGGCCTTCATCTGTATACTAACCCATTCCTCTCACTGCACATTCAATTAACTCCCCATCACTAGCCCAGGTAAGGAGTAGAAAGCATCCTGTTGTTTGTTCTTCCTTGGTGTTCCCTTGTGTTTTCTTCCCCCATCGACTTTCACCAGTAGGATTGTGTACAGGAGGGGCAGCAGGTGTTCCCCTCTCAGGTGTATGCATTACCTGTGGCAACACCTGGTATTTCTTGCGCCCCTGGGAGGTGTAGTGTGTAGGTGTGTACTATGGTCTCTCTCTCTCTCTCTCTCTCTCTCTCTCTCTCTCTCTCTCTCTCTCTCTCTCTCTCTCTCTCTCTCTCTCTCTCTCTCTCTCTCTCTCTCTTGTGAAGGAGGCTAAACAGGTACGTTGTGTATGTGGAGAGAGAGAGAGAGAGAGAGAGAGAGAGAGAGAGAGAGAGAGAGAGAGAGAGAGAGAGAGAGAGAGGGTTAACAATCTTGAGCCGCCAGCTGAGTGGTGTTGCCCATAGAGTGGTGGTGCTGATGGTGATGGTGAATCCGCCTCCAGCCTGACGAGGTGATGAAGGGGTGCGGAGGGAGGCTGGCTGGTGGTGGTGGTGGTGGTGGTGATGGTGGTGGTGAGAAGGATGGGAGTGGTGGTGGTGGTGGTGGTGGTGGTGAGCAGGCATCAGCTGACTCCTTGTGTTCCCAGAGAGAGCATTGGGGATCTGACATCATGCTCTCTCTCTCTCTCTCTCTCTCTCTCTCTCTCTCTCTCTCTCTCTCTCTCTCTCTCTCTCTCTCTCTCTCTCTCTCTCTCTCTCTCTCTCTCTCTCTCTCTCTCAGTTCCGGAGGTGGTGGCGAGTGGAGTGACAGTGTGTGTGTGTGTGTGTGTGTGTGTGTGTGTGTGTGTGTGTGTGTGTGTGTGTGTGTGTGTGTGTGTGTGTGTGTGTGGCAGAGGTAGCAGTGGTGGTGGTGGTGGTGGTGGTGGCGGCGGCAGGGGCAGGGGCGGCAGGGCACAGGTGGAGAGCATGATGAAGAGTGACGTGGGTGCAGGAGGCGGCAGGCATGGATAGAGAGAGAGAGAGAGAGAGAGAGAGAGAGAGAGAGAGAGAGAGAGAGAGAGAGAGAGAGAGAGAGAGGAAGTGGAAGTTACGGCACACGACATTCTCCCCTCCCTCACCCCCACCCCTCCTCCCCCTCCCCTCCCTCACCACCCTCACCACACCATGACCCTTTGCAATGATGGTGATGGTGATGGTGATGGTGATGGTGATGGTGAAAGGTATTATACTGTCACTTTTCATGCCGCCGTCACCTGTGTGTTCTTGGTCGTGATGGTGACGAAGGGGTGATCATTGTGACGGATGGCATGGCGGGGGGAGGGGAGAGGTGGATGGTGCGGGTGGGTGAGTGGAAGGCGTGATTGCTTGCATGGGCGTGGGCGTGGCGGCGGGCGTGTGTTTGCGGTGCGTGGCTGAATGATTGACGTGTGAAAACAGCGGTGTGGTGTGGTGTGGTGTGGCGGGGTGTTGTGGTGTGTGGGTGTTGCGTCCCTCGTTTGGTGGTGTTGCTTTAGGGAGGGTGGGCATACACACACACACACACACACACACACACACACACACACACACACACACACACACACACACACACACACACACACACACACACAGATGGATAGATGGAAAGACAAACAGACAAACAGACAAACAGATAGATAAGTTGATAGGTATATACTCGTAGTTTGCTGGCTACACATCAATTACAACTCCAAGTACAGTGAAATTAAAGAACAATATCCATTAACTTTACTGTCTTTAGTTGGTTGTAATAATATGCTGGGTTGGGTTAGGTTAGGTTAGTTAGGTTAGGTTAGGTTAGGTTAGGTTAGGGTTAGGTTAGGTTAGGTTAGTTAGGTTGGGTTAGGTTGGGTTTGGTTAGGTTAGGTTAGGTTAGGGTTAAGTTAGGTTTGGTTAGGTTGGGTTAGGTTGGGTTAGGTTAGGTTAGGTTAGGTTGGGTTAGGTCAGGTTGGGTTAGGTTAGGTTGGGTTAGGTTGGGTTTGGTTGGGTTAGGTTAGGTTAGGTTGGGTTAGGTTAGGTTAGGTTAGGTTAGGGTTAAGTTAGGTTAGGTTAGGTTGAGTTAGGTTAGGTTAGGTTGGGTTAGGTTAGGTTAGGTTAGGTTACGTTAGGTTAGGTTAATTTCGAAACAAGTAACATGTACACCCAAATCTTGTAAGACTGGAAGAAATACTAAGTACAGTAATATTTATTTGTTTATTTTGTTTATTAGTGTCATCCATCTGTCTGTCTGTCTGTGTGTGTGTGTGTGTGTGTGTGTGTGTGTGTGTGTGTGTGTGTGTGTGTTATCAGTGTGTTATCAGTGTGGTATGCTACGTATTTATAGGAGAAAGATACTGATGATTTGATAAACTTAGGAACTGTCTACCTCTTTTTATTTTCTCCTGTTTTTTTTTATTTATTTATTTTATTATTATTTTCGAGAAAGGAGAATCAAGATATTTGGAATTAAACTGGCCAACCATTTTATTTATTTATTTATTTATTTATTTTCTTGCTCCCATCATTACTTTTTTTGGAAGTGGCAAATTAACTAGATTTTCCCCTCTTTTTTTCCTCTTCCTTCTTTATTTTCTTTTCCCTTGACCTTTCTCCTTGACACTCGAAAAAAAAAGTGCATTGAAGCAGGAAAGGATGCAGGCACCCTGAGAGAGAGAGAGAGAGAGAGAGAGAGAGAGAGAGAGAGAGAGAGAGAGAGAGAGAGAGAGAGAGAGAGAGAGAGAGAGAGAGAGTTGGGGTATGGTACATGAAGGGTTGGTTGATGGAATGCAAAGGTGTTGGGTATGAGGGAGGGAGAGAGAAAAGGGGGAGGGGGGCAGGTGCGAGGTGAGGCTGGACACCTGTTTGACAGCGTGATGTGTGTGTGTGTGTGTGTGTGTGTGTGTGTGTGTGTGTGTGTGTGTGTGTGTGTGTGTGTGTGTGTGTGGCGCCTTCCGGTTTTGGTATCTATCCTTGGGTCACTGGCCTCTGCTTGGCACTCTCTCTCTCTCTCTCTCTCTCTCTCTCTCTCTCTCTCTCTCTCTCTCTCTCTCTCTCTCTCTCTCTCTCTCACGCCATTCACTGTGAAGGTGACTGAATGGTTGCTTATCGTTGTTGTTGTTGTTGTTGTTGTTGTTGTTGTTGTTGTTCTGGGAGTGATACTGGCTCTTTTCTGGTGTAGCTGTTGTTGTTGTTGTTGTTGTTGTTGTTGTTGTTATTATTATTATTATTATTATTATTATTATTATTATTATTATTATTATTATTATTATTATTATTATTATTTTATTGTTATTATTACTATTATTGTTATTATTGTTGTTATTATCAGTTTCGAATTTTTACTTAAATGATGTTCATACTTTTCTGGAGACAGGTTAGAGAGAGAGAGAGAGAGAGAGAGAGAGAGAGAGAGAGAGAGAGAGAGAGAGAGAGAGAGAGAGAGAGACCATCGCAGGGTCCACAAATATTAGGTGTGGGTTTATGGTGAAGGGAAGGGAAGGGAGAGGAGAGGAGAGGAGAGGAGTGCCCGTACAGGTCTATCACTCATTCTAACTGATCCTTTTCTTTCTCCCCACCACCACCACCACCACCGCCACCACCACCACCACCACCACCGCGGCTGCAGCAGAGGTGGTACAGCACAACCCGGTGCCACCCAGGGAGGAGCAACAGATACCCTGCGTACCACCACCACCACCACCACCACCACCACCGCCACCACCGCCGCTAGTAGCCTCAGTGCCCTAGCTGCGGGGGACTTGTGACGAGGGGGGCGCCCCAGTGTGTGTTATCAATCCCCGCCATCACCACCACCACCACCACCACTGTTACTACTCCTCATGTGCCTTCATCCACGCCCGACGCTTTGCTCACCATCCGTCACCACCACCTCCACCGTCACCACCACCGCCGCCGCCGCCGCCGCCGTCACAGTTATCACCACCAGTCCCGCGCGACGCTGAATCAATAGCAGTGTGTTTGTTTCTTCCTCTTCCTGATCTTGATTGTGAAAAAGAGAGTTTCATCATCAGTTTCCGTGCGAGTCGGTCTGCCAGTCAGTCTGCCAGTCAGTCAGCAGTCGTTGCTTACCGTTTGTCTGTCCGTCAGTTAGCTGGTTGGTGTGGTGGAGGCGGTGATCAGTCTACGGGTGTTGCGCCGCGGGTTGGTTGGTGTGGTAGTGTGGTGCTGTGATCGGTGATCGTGGCGGCGCTGCGTCACGTGGCTGCTACGGATCGGCTGGTCCTGGGAGATGCCCGGCAGGTGACGCGCCCTTCCGCCCGAGCCGCCCACCGCCCTGCCCGCCGCCCGCCCACCCACCCCGGCCTCACATGGCGCCTTAAGTGAAACCGGTTCTTCCGTGCATGCGTGCGTGAGTGTGTTGACAGTATTAGCTAAGGACACCACTCCCTCCCGATGATGGGTGACGGGCAGGAGGATGCGGGGGGAGGAGGAGGAGGAGGGGGAGGAGAAACTAGTAGCGGAGGAGGAGGAGGAGGAGGAGGAGGAGGAGGAGGAGGAGGAGGTGGTGGAGGAGGAAGTGGTAGTGGTGGTGAAGAAAAGGGAACAGTGGACCTCGTGCCCACCACCTCAGCCGCGCCGAGCACCAGCAGCATCGGCGGAGGCAGCGCCGCGGAGCACCGCCTGCAGGAGTTGGAGCGGCTGTTCCTGGCCGGCCCTGGCGAGGCGGCCGGCCAGTCCTTCTCTGTGGAGACGCTGCTCGACGTGCTGCTCGTGCTCTTCGACGAGTGCACCAACTCCTCCCTCCGCCGAGAGAAGACCGTCTCGGACTTCATCGAATTCGGTGAGTACCCGACACTGCCTTGTCTGTGCTGCTCTGTGGGTGGTGTGTTTGTTGCTTCGTTGGGAAGGGTGTGTGTGTCGCGGGAGGGGAAGGGGACG
>NC_087151.1:4437500-4440000 GCF_035594125.1 Scylla paramamosain | reverse complement strand
TCACACAACTAGCTAACAACCACACACCTCCCCCGAGACATAAGGAAGATTCCTTATCTTTGTTATGGCTACCGTAACACATGAAACAAAGTTACAATGATTGAAGTACAGAAAACACGGTACATATACACAAAACAAACACAGCGTACAATGAACACGTACGACTAATCGTAGGTGCTACGGTGCCACCGCACCTGCAGTCGTCTCGGCTCCCTACGCTGTCGGCTGCTTCGACGCTCTGGTTGCTCTCGGCCACGGTGTACCCCGTTACCCTGATGCTCCGGGCTGCCGGGATGGTGGTGTTCCTCGTGACCCTGATGCTGAAGCGCTGCACCGCCATGAGCGGTGTGCTGCTCGACAGGAAGGGGAGCAAGAGGTCTGTGTGGGCGTAGGTGTCTTCTATTACGCCACATCACGCGACCGCTGCCCATCTTGATGAGGTAGTCTCTCCTTCGCCCAACAGCCACGATGACACCCAGGCGATCCCAGAGGCCTGTCGTGTGATCTTGAACGTCGACGTGGCCACCGAGGTGCAGGAGAGGAAGAGTACGGGCGGACGCGTCGTGGCGAAGTTTCGCTTTCTTCCTCAGTCGCTCTGCCTTGGCGTCGCACTCATCAGCAGCGCGCTGCCACTGCTGAGCGTATGAGCGATGATGAGCCGGGACACAGGACCTCATAGGATGACCGAAGAGGACTTGTGCTGGTGATCGCCCTTCCGCCCTCGGAGTGTTGCGCAGTTCCAGCAACCCGCGAGCGAACGCATCCTCGTCCAGGTGTCCCTGCTGTGTGGTCGTGAGGATCAGCTTCTTCACGGACTTGACCGCTGCCTCGGCGTGACCATTGGAGCGTGGATAATGAGGTGAAGATACACGATGCTCCACCCCCCATCGAGCCAGGAAGCGCCGTACCGATGAAGAAGTGAACTGCGGTCCACCGTCAGTCCTCAGGAGAACAGGCACGCCCGTGTCGGCGAACACACCCCGAAGGACACGAACGAGCTGATCAGCCGATGCTGGACGTGAGCATGCAGACACGTGAGGCCACCCAGACAAACGATCTACATACACGAGGTATGTACGGCCTGCTGCGTGGAAGTAGTCTGCAGAAACTGACTCAAACACCCTGCTGGGTGTGTCCGTGTCCTGCCAGAGAGGTTCGTTGGCTTGGCTTGGTAGGAGTGGACGGCATAGTGAGCATCCAGAAACGACGTTCTCAACGTCTCTGTCCATACCAGGCCAGTACACCGTTTGTCGGGCCCGTCGCTTGGTGCGCTCCATCCCCTGATGACTGTCATGGAGTCGCTCTAGTGTTTCTCGGCGGAGGCTGTGAGGAATAAGAAGCCTCGGCCCGTAAACCACCAGGTCGTCGTCTACGGCCAGCAGACTGCGCACCGGCCAGTACGTACGCAAGCGGTGATCGAGGTCGTGGCAATGATCAGGGAAGCCCTCGATGATGACGTTCTTGAGCAAGCAGTACTCCCCCGTCTCTTGCTGCTGCGGCACGTACCATTTCCACAGTCTGATCCTGGAGTGGTGCTAAGCGGACGCCGTCCTCATTGGTGGCAGATAACGCTGAGATGACCGCTGAGTGGAGAGGGTCGAGGTCACCAGAAGTAGCAGCATCCTCTTCCTCCACTGGGTCCTGTACTGGAGCACGTGAGAGGGCGTCGGGCACACAGTGTGTCGATCCCTTTTGCCTTTCGGTCATGGATCCACCAGCCATTGCACGTAAACCTTCCTTTGCTTCGAAGACGCTGGGAAAGGCCTTGATCACAGCAGCAGCGTGCCCCGCACGCTGCTGTGGCGTTGGGTCGTAGGAATGAGGCCAGCTGATCACTTCTGTGGGCGTAGATAGAGGTGGCTGCGAGGCGGTCGGGTACTTGATGGAGCTGTTGCCGGTGTGCTGTTCTTCCCTGCGTAGCGGTCGGATTTGAGCCGGAAAATCTTCGGGGAGGATTCCCGAGAGCGATGGAATCGTACCAGCTAAGCAGCGCCCCCTTCACCTCCTTCACCACGCTCACAACAGTCTCAGCTTCCCTGTCGCCCAGTTGCAAGTGCGACGAGAAAGTTCCTACACAGGTGAGGGGGTGATTACCGGCAGCATAAAGTCCATCACCATCAGCGGGCGCCAAGCTGGAGGGCGGGATTCCAAGGAGTGTTGCCGTGTCGAGGCCAATAACGGTCGTTTCGGCCCCAGAGTCAGGAGTCCACGTAATCTTGTCTCTTCCAGCGGGATGTGTGGCGGTAATGAGCACCTGGGGCGCAGGTCGTGCCGTCACCGTCTTTGTGTATACGCCTGATAAGAGCTGGTATACACTGGCACTGGCTCCCCGCCTCGGGCCTGCACCGCGATGAGGAGAGACAGTTGAGGAACTCCTCGAAGCTCCTCGTCGTTTCCTCACTGTCTGCTGACATACACTCGCAAAATGCCCTCTTTTCCCGCAGTTACGACACACTTTATCTATTGCCTGGCATCCCCTTTTGTCACTGCGACAATCTTT
>NC_087151.1:4415000-4417500 GCF_035594125.1 Scylla paramamosain | reverse complement strand
TTGTAATTTATTAGCTTAGGTTAGCTTAGAGTAGGTTAAATTAGAGTAGACTTCATAAGGTTAAACTGATATTATGTGAGCCTAAATGAAGGTGTAAAGACAGAAACTAACACCGCACAGCCTGGCAGTCATCATTACTCACCATGCTGCAGTGTGCCTGGGCAAGGTTGCGACTTGATGCGGCTGTAGGCTTGTGTATGTATGTATGTGTGTGTGTGTGCGTGTGTGTGTGTGCGGGAAGCCTGATTTGCATGTGGCTGAAGATCATACACGAGTGGGAGGCTGGCTGTGGCGTGGCTGACTAAGAGGAGGAGTGGAGTGGTGTGGTGGAGTGGCGAAGGAGTGGGAGTGAGGTGTTTGGATGGTTCATTTCAACCTTCCTGTTTTGTTTCCCTCTTAATATTTATTTTCTCCGTATGCCTTATAATTTACATGTATATATTTCCACGGACAGTTTATATGTAATGGGTAAACTGTGTGTGTGTGTGTGTGTGTGTATGTATGTGCGTGGTGTATAATATTTTCAGCGTAGGCGTCAGCTGGGTGGATGGGTGAGTGGGTCTCCTCGCGGGCCAAGTCACTTATATTTATGCTGAGGAGAGTTAGGATGTGCTGATGCGCTTGTGTTCTCTATTTATACTCCAGATCATGTGCGCATCTATATATTTATCTCCTTATTCCCTTATTGGTGGTGGGCCTCGGCGCGTCTCCTCCCCGGACAGGTGGTGGGTGGGCAGGTGGGCTGTGGTTGCGCTCGTGCTGTACGTGAAGCGATGGTTACCGGCGAGTTCTTGTTAATAAGTGGTTTGATTGATTTGTTGGATAGGGTAGTTAGGTGTTTGTGTGTTAAGTAGTTAGTTATGTTTGTGTATTGATGAATTAGTTAGGTGTAGGTAGGTTATTAGGTATGTATATGTGTGTTTGTAGGTATTTTGTTCTAATCATTCAACGTCATAATGTTTTGTTAATTTAGTTAGATAGTTTGTTTACATATAATTTGTTAACAATGTGCTTTCATACTTCTCTTTACAATATACTTGATTATATTCTTATTTGTACATCCAATAGTGGTGTGATTCATTATTTAAACAGGTGCTTTTATCACCACTATGAATCAACACTCCACCTGCTGCTGCGTTTGTGATCACTCACCACCTCGAATGTCCGTCTGTCTGTCTGTCTCTCAGCATGTGGAAGCCGAGGTACTTATCTTATATTGTACTTAAACCTGCCTATCACCCTTATCACACACACACACACACACACACACACACACACACACACACACACACACACACACACACACACACACACACACACACACACACACAAGGCTGTCCCAACAAGGCAAGGAAGAGTCGATGCGCACAATATGACAAGGAAACCCAACACCTGAGCTCAGACAACACCAGGTGCGGCCTGACACTCAACCAAGGGGCAGGTGTGAGCATTACCTGTGTGACTGTCAAGTGTAAACAGGAGAGTGTGAGTTGAAAATAGGATAGGTGGAGATACGAGGAAGATAGTGGAGGAGGTGGAAACGGAACAGGTGAAGGAGAGAGAAGGTGGGAGAGGTGGAAACAGCGCAGGTGGAGCAGAGAGGAAGGTGGAGATGGGACAGATGGAGACAAAATAGGTGCGGGAGATAGGTGGAGGAGAGAAGGAGAGAAGATAGGGTAGGTAGAGGAAGAAGAGAGATAGAAGTAAGTGGAGGAGGAAGATTTAAGATAGGACTGGTGGAGGAAACAAGATTGGTGGAGGAAAGGCGGAGGGCAGAGGGAGGTGGAGTAAGTGGAGACGGAGAGAGGGAGTTTATCCTTAAATCCACCGCATCTTAACCGCAGTGATCCTATCTCTTTAAATTCCACCTCTCTCTCTCTCTCTCTCTCTCTCTCTCTCTCTCTCTCTCTCTCTCTCTCTCTCTCTCTCTCTCTCTCTCTCTCTCTCTCTCTCTCTCTCTCTCCGCGGCTTATTGTAGGTGGGTGGCACGTAGGTGGAGGCACAGGTGGTGGTGGTGGTGGTGGTGGTGGTGATAGTTCTTCTTTTAGCTTGACGTGATTGCTTCTGATAGCTTTACGGATCTCTCTCTCTCTCTCTCTCTCTCTCTCTCTCTCTCTCTCTCTCTCTCTCTCTCTCTCTCTCTCTCTCTCTCTCTCTCTCTCTCTCTCTCTCTCTCTCTCTCTCTCTCTCTCTCTCTCTGATCCCCTCCGCGCTCCAAACCAGAATAATATTTGCATGAACCTCCGATTTTTCTGCGTCGCTCAGGTGCAGATATGCGAGAGAGAGAGAGAGAGAGAGAGAGAGAGAGAGAGAGAGAGAGAGAGAGAGAGAGAACAAGGGCGGGACGTAAATAAAGTAACGTGTGGGTCTCTCTCTCTCTCTCTCTCTCTCTCTCTCTCTCTCTCTCTCTCTCTCTCTCTCTCTCTCTCTCTCTCTCTCTCTCTCTCTCTCTACTACATACACCCTGCAACTCCCTGTCTACCTGATTAACACTGTAATA
>NC_087151.1:4407500-4410000 GCF_035594125.1 Scylla paramamosain | reverse complement strand
TTACATTCGCACACTTCCTTCATAACACTCCCCCTTCCCCTCCTCTTCCCCTCCTCTTCCCCTTCCTCTTCCATCACTGTCCATCGCCCCCTTCACTTCCCCATCCCCTATCATCCTCCCCTCCCCCAACCCACCGCCTCGCCTCCCTCCGCCACAGCAATATCAGATATTTGATAAACGTTGATACGTCTGTCTGTCTTTGTCCCCTGTTTTGTATGTCAGTGATATCAGAGACACGGTGCCCGATAGCGGTGTTGGTTTGAGCGAGGGATGGGGGAAGGGTGGGTGATGGGTGAGGGAGGGGAGGGTGGGAGGGAGGGAGGGTGTGGGGTGGGTGGGTGGGTAGAAGGATGGGAGGGATGTATACGGTAAAGGGTTGTTGTTGTTGTTGTTTGTTTGTTTGTTTGTTTGTTTGTTTGTTTGTTTGTTTGTTTGTTGTTGTTGTTGTTGTTGAACCACTATTACACCACACTACTACTACTACTACTACTACTACTACTACTACTACTACTACTACTATTACTACTACTACTACTACTTTCATTCCTGATACTATTTTTACTAATAGTACCATCATTGTATTTACTATTATTTCTTCTACAGCTGATATTCCAAATTCTACTTTTATCACCACCACCACCACCACCACCACCACCACCACCACCACCACCACCACCACTACTACAAAAACAAGAACCACAAGCATACCTGTCCCTCAGCGTGCGTGCGTGAATCATTACCACTAATATTACCTGTTTCTTTCTCTTCCTCAGGTGAGTTGCACGCGGCGTGACGGCTTCAAGGGGCCAGGTGACAGGTATGGCGTGACGGGGTGACGCGTGACAGGTGTGTGTGTGTGTGTGTGTGTGTGTGTGTGTGTGTGTGTGTGTGTGTGTGTGTGTGTGTGTGTGTATTCATATGGTGATGAAATAAGCGTTAAAGAGAGAGAGAGAGAGAGAGAGAGAGAGAGAGAGAGAGAGAGAGAGAGAGAGAGAGAGAGAGAGAGAGAGAGAGAGAGAGAGAATGTGGTTGGAATGGACGCAGGGGGAGGCGACTGGAGTGGAAGGGAAGGGAAGGGAAGGGAGAAAGAGAGAAGGGAGGAAGGGAGGGACGCAGGGAGAGAAGAGAGGGAGGGAAGGGAGGCTGTATGGGAGGGAGGCAACAATAGGAGTGAATTGTGAAGGAAATATATCTGCTGCCTCCTCTCCCTCCCTCCCTTTCCTCCCTTTCCTCCCTGTCTTTCTCTCCCTCTCCCTCTCTTTCTCTTTCTCTTTCTCTGCCTGCCTCAGTCTCTCTCTCTCTCTCTCTCTCCACATATCCCTCCCTGGTTTCCGATCCTCCCAACAACTGTGAGAGAGAGAGAGAGAGAGAGAGAGAGAGAGAGAGAGAGAGAGAGAGAGAGAGAGAGAGAGAGAGAGAGAGAGAGAGACTGAAAAATGTATATATTATTGTTATTATTATTATTATTATTATTATTATTATTATTATTATTATCATCATCATCATCATCATTATCATTACTACTACTACTACTACTACTACTACTACTACTACTACTACTACTACTACTACTACTGACGTTATCATCATCATTGTTATTTTATTTTACAACAACAACAACAAACACCACCACAACCACCACTCTCATCATCATTATTGTTGTTGTTGTTGATGTTGTTGTTGTTGTTGTTGTTGTTGTTGTTGTTGTTGTTGTTGTTGTTGTTGTTGTTGTTGTTGCCATCCTGGAGGCGGCAAGAGGAGAGGGCTAAAATTAGACCTAAGTGCGGCCGACATACCTCGCCTCTTGAAACGGTATAAGTGGAAAGCGTCTGTCTGTCTGCCTGTCTGTCTGTATGTCTGTACGTCTATTTGTCTATCTGTTTGTCCGCGTGTGTGTGTGTGTGTGTGTGTGTGTGTGTATGTGTGTGTGTGCATCCTGTTTATAGTGGTGTGTTATCAATACTTCATCCGACTATCTTTAGACTGGTTGTGTGTGTGTGTGTGTGTACGTGTGTGTGTGTGTGTGTGTGTGTGTGTGTGTGTGTGTGTGTGTGTGTGTGTGTGTGTGTGTGTTAAGGAGTCCATCCAAAGGCACAAAACAAAAATTATAAAGTAATAAATAAAATAAATACATACTTAAATAACAAAAACTTACTCATTTCCCTTACTTACTATGCCTCTGACTGTGCCTCTTCTTCAAGCTTAATAAATTACTGAAGGGGATTATCAAAGTGTCAGTTTAATTTCAACCGTGCCTTGATGCTCCCCTTGAGAAGCTGCAAGTCAGAGGAAGGAGGGAAAAGCAGAAAGAGGTGAAGAGTGTCAGAGTGTACCAGTGAAAGGGAAGGAAGCGTGGAGGCACCTGTAAACTTTTGCATTTGTGAGGTGGACAGATTATGGGTAACAATACGTTGTGGTGTGTGGCCGGACTAAGGAGGGAGGGTGGTTATCGTGCTTGTGTGTGTGTGTATGTGTGTGTGTGTGTGTGTGTGTGTGTGTG
>NC_087151.1:4402500-4405000 GCF_035594125.1 Scylla paramamosain | reverse complement strand
CGCACGTGGACGGACCGGGGCGTCTTGCTGGCCGGCCGGGCGCTGGGGAGTGGACAGCTGTGTTGACAGTACTGGCGTGTTGCCCAACGCTCGGCTCCTTTAATGTGATCCAGAGCAATTTGGTAAAATGGATTGGGTGGTTCAGGGCCTGGGCGGGCCGGCCAGGCGGCGTGTCCGGGTGTGTGTGTGTGTGTGTGTGTGTGTGCGCACTGGTCGAGGCGTCGCCGCCCTGCGCACCGACAGCCGTGTTCGCAAGCAGCATGGCCGTCATCCTGGGGGAAATCTGTTCCTCATCGGGTGAGGAGGATGCGCCTGCAGCACGGTGGTGGGGTGGGCGGCGAGGCGGGCTGAGGTGGTGAGGGGAGGACGGCTGGTTCGCCATTTGGTGTTTGGTGGCGGCAGACGGGCTGGGAGAGGGGCGCCATACTCCCCTCCCCCTCCGTGGAAGCTGTGAGGGGCCGCGGAGTGATGAGGGACATTACTGGACAGCTGTACGTGGTTGTGTCGCTGAGGGCCGCGTATCATTGCGTCACAATGAGGTGTTTTGTCAGGCTGGACGAGTTCCGGGAGGCTGTGAGGTGGCGCGGCGTCAGGGATGTGAAACAGGAATTGGTGCCTCGCCGGGCCACGCCACTGACCAGGCCCTGCACCATAGCGATTGCAGCTGCCGTGGGAGGTGTGGCCAGTGGGGGTGTCGTGCCCACGTGGTTGTGGCGGCGGGTGTTGGTGGTGGGTGCGGGCGTGGCAAGGTGTTGACATGTGGCGGAAATGTTGTGTCTTCCTGCATAGAGCCTGGGAGGAGGAAGTGGCGGAGAGAGAGAGAGAGAGAGAGAGAGAGAGAGAGAGAGAGAGAGAGAGAGAGAGAGAGAGAGGTGAAACGAATGGAAAGCAGAAGGTAGGAAGTGAGAAAGAAATAGTGTGGGAAGGAAAAAAACACTTAAGGAGGGAAAGTGTAAAGGAGCCTCAGCATCTTGTGTGTGCGGCTGCTTCTGTTTACCTCTCCACTCCCTCCACTCCCTCCACTCCCTCCTCCTCCACCCCCTCCCTTCACCAAAGAATCACCGTCTCAATTTTTCTTCCTTCCTTCTTAGTTTTTTTTTCCTTTCCATGGTTTACAAAGCGAGCCACCTTAGCCCACATCTTTCCTCTCTCTCTCTCTCTCTCTCTCTCTCTCTCTCTCTCTCTCTCTCTCTCTCTCTCTCTCTCTCTCTCTCTCTCTCTCTCTCTCTCTCTCTCTCTCTCTCCCTCCCTCCCTAGGATCTGGAGTCACGTGCCCTCAACTCCTTTCCATTCATTCTAGTATTTGCCGTTTGTCCTCCTCCTCCTCCTCCTCCTCCTCCTCCTCCTCCTCCTCCTCCTCCTCCTCCTCCTCCTCCTCCTCCTGCTCGTGCCGCTCCCTGCAAGTGTTGTGCAAGTCACTGCCTTTTATCTCGAAAAGGAAGGAGGCAGGGGAAGGGGTGGCGGGGCAGGAGAAAGTGTGCGCGTGTGTTGCAGAGAGAGAGAGAGAGAGAGAGAGAGAGAGAGAGAGAGAGAGAGAGAGAGGGGTGGGATGACAGGTTAGTGCTTGCTTAGTAATTCACTTTCAGACACACCTGGTGATTGTTGTTGTTGTTGTTGTTGTTGTTGTTGTTGTTGTTGTTGTTGTTGTTGTTGTTGTTGGTTATTATTATTATTATTATTATTATTATTATTATTATTATTATCATTACTACTACTACTACTACTACTACTACTACTACTACTACTACTACTACTACTACTACTACTACTACTACCACCACCACCACCACCACCACCATCACCACCATCACCACCACCACCACCACCACCATCACCCTTTATTTTTCGCTACCCATCCTCTTCTTCCTCCTCCTCCTCTTCCTCCTATTCCTCCATCTCCCCTTTCATCACTCTTCTCCATTCCCTCAATTTATTTAGCACCTTCTCTCGTTTGTTGACGTGGCCATTGGAGTTAAGGTGTCAGGTTACCCCCATCACCCCTCTCCCCTGCTCCCCATTCTTCTACCCCCCTTCCTTGTAAGTACACTACACACTTATCCACCTCTTATAATACTACCTCCACTTCTCTCTCTCTCTCTCTCTCTCTCTCTCTCTCTCTCTCTCTCTCTCTCTCTCTCTCTCTCTCTCTCTCTCTCTCTCTTCTATCCTATCGTCTTTATTTTTACTTCTTTTGTGTTGTTTTGGTCTTCGCTTCTCGTTTTCTTTCAGTGTCTCATGTTTCTTCTTCTTCTTCTTCTTCTTCTTCTTCTTCTTCTTCTTCTTCTTCTTCTTCTTCTTCTTCTTCTTCGTTTGTTTTCTTGTTAGTTTTTCTTCTTCCTCTTTCTTATCATCTCCTCTTATTATCATTTTGTTTTTATTTTATTTTTTTCTCGTCTCTTCATTTTCTTTCTTTCTTTCTTTCATTTCATGCGTCATTTTGTTTTTATCTTCTTCCCCTCCTTCCGTTTTTCCCAAGATTATTATCGTTATTATCATTTTT
>NC_087151.1:4392500-4395000 GCF_035594125.1 Scylla paramamosain | reverse complement strand
TGGCTGGAGGTGCTGTTTGTGTGTGTGTGTGTGTGTGTGTGTGTGTGTGTGTGTGTGTGTGTGTGTGTGTGTGTGTGTGTGTGTGTTAATAGCAGTATATTACCCGACGCGGCCACGGCAGCAAGGGGGGAGGGGGTGAGCAAGGGCGGTAGTGACATCTAATAAAACAGCCACGCAAGGACGACCTGAGAGAGAGAGAGAGAGAGAGAGAGAGAGAGAGAGAGAGAGAGAGAGAGAGAGAGAGAGAGAGAGAGAGAATGTGCGTCGTAGCATTGACTGTTTTTTTATATCAAGAAGAGAGAGAGAGAGAGAGAGAGAGAGAGAGAGAGAGAGAGAGAGAGAGAGAGAGAGAGAGAGAGAGAGAGAGAGAGGTGTAGGTAATGAAGGAGATACGCTGTAGTAAGTATAAGGGGAAGGAAGGAAAAAGGGAGGAGGGAGATAGGGAGATAGGGAGAGAGGGAGGGAGGGAGGGAGAATTGTATGGTGCGAGGAATACAGAAGAATGAAAAGGAGGGAGGGAGGGAGAGAGGGAGGGAGGAAAAGAACAAGGGATAAAGGGAGAGAGGGTAGGAGGAGGTGGAGGTGGAGGTGGAGGAAGAGGAAGAGGAGGAACGTGATTCATACTCCACCCAAGATGTGAAGGATAACGAGAGAGAGAGAGAGAGAGAGAGAGAGAGAGAGAGAGAGAGAGAGAGAGAGAGAGAGAGAGAGAGAGAGAGCAGTAAGGTAGTGTGCCGGTCTGATAATGGGTGGAGTAATCAAGGTATTTGTGGCACCTGTGTGGGAGGGGCGCAGGTAAGCAGAGAGAGAGAGAGAGAGAGAGAGAGAGAGAGATGAATGAACAAAAGAAGAGACAAATAGTAGAAGGAATAAAGAAAAAAGACAAGCAGGAAAGAGAGATAAAAGACAAAGAAGAAAAAGTAGAACACGAAGAAAGAATAGGAAGAGAAGAGACAAGGAGTAAGAAAAAAAATAAAGGAAAAACGGAAGAAGAATAAATCACGAGGAAAAAATAGGAAGAAAAATGAATAACGGAGGATGCAAGGAAGAGAATAAACAGCAAAGGAGACATAGAAGAAAAAAACAAGGTAAAAAAAAAAAAGAGAAGAAATTTGATAAAAAAAAAGAACAAGGAAGGAAAGAAGGGCGTAAGGCAAGGAGGAGGAGGAGGAGGAGGAGGAGGGATAGCGACAGGGAGGGAGGGAGAGGGGAGGGAGGGGGGCAGGGGGTGAGCATCATCATTATCACAGCCACCTTACCTACCTGGGCTAATTATCTGAGAGTTACCTGAGCGATGCCTGTAAAACCTTGCTCACCTGATCTGCCTCTCCTGTGCAAGACTCTTTTTTTAAGACTTTACTTCATTCATCTCTCTCTATCTATTTATTTTGTATTATCGGTGTATTTGTTTGTTTGTTTGTTTGTTTGTTTACTAAGGTTGTTTTTTTTATTTTTTTTTTTGTGTATGATTCTTAATATGGGTCACGTCTTTGCTTCCCTTTGTGTGTGTGTGTGTGTGTGTGTGTGTGTGTGTGTGTGTGTGTGTCCGTTTTTCCTTTTCTTGTATGTATTATTTCCTGTCTTTCTTTTCTTTCTTTCTTTCCTTCTTCCTTCCATTCCCCTACACCCCTATCCTCCTCCTCCTCCTCCTCCTCCTCCTCCTCCTCCTCCTCTTTTTGTCTCCTCCTTCCTCTTCCAAGCCCCTCCCTCCCTCCCTCATTCATTCATTCATTCATTTGTCTTCTGTCTACCCTCACCTCACTTCACACACACACACACACACACACACACACACACACACACACACACACACACACACACACACACACACACACACACACACACACACACACACCTGTTCTTGCCTCGCCATTACATGAGAATCAAGAGAAGGCCGTAAAAAGTCAGATTTCATCAGTGTAATCACCGCTTCCCCCTTCCTCCTCCTCCTCCTCCTCCTCCTCCTCCTCCTCCTCCTCCTCCTCCTCCTCCTCAATAACAACTACCACCGCCAAAAAAACTAGGGCAGTCTTCGCGTCCGCCTCTGAATGGACTGCAAGCTGAATATAGAAATTAATATTCTTTGTGTATTTCTTTTGTTCCTGCTTCTCTTTGACACGCAGAAGGAAGAGGAGGAGGAAGAGGAGGAGGAGGAGGAGGAGGGAAGGGGGAGTGAAGCAGATAGATGAATAGGTGGATAGTTAGATTGGTGAGGAAGCAAGGATGTACAGCGGTGTGTGGTGGTGGTGGTGTTGTGGTGTTGTGGTGTTGTGGTTGTAGTGTTGTGGTGCAGTGGTGTTGCTTTGGGGTACAGTTACACATTTGTACACTTCGTTTATTTTTGTTGTTTCTTGCTTCACTCACTCCACGCCTCGTAATGTGTTGGAATGCTGTTTTCTTTTTTCTTTTTCTTTTTTCTTTCTTTTTTTCCCTAATTGCTCACTTGTTGAAGTTTCCCGCCAGCTGTTTTTTTTTCGTTCGTTTGTTTGTTTGTTTGTTT
>NC_087151.1:4382500-4387500 GCF_035594125.1 Scylla paramamosain | reverse complement strand
AGAGAGAGAAGGGGAGGGGGAGGGGGAATAGATGGGTGGTCTTGTGTGTTCCAGTGGGTGGTGGTGGTGGTGGTGGTGGTGGTGGGGAGGGGGGCGGTCGTCTCAGCGGAAGTCCCCCGTGACCCTCGGCAATGGTCTTGCATTAGCCATGACCACCGTGACTATATACGACTTCTAACAACAACAACAACAACAACAACAACAACAACAACAACAACAATAAAAACAACAGTAGCAGCGATAACATGACCATCAACATTGTAATTTATTCTCATTCTTGTTGTCTATGCCATCACTAACAACAACAACAACAACAACAACAACAACAACAACAACAACAACAACATTCTTGCTCGCCAAACCACCACCACCACCACCACCACCAAAATAAATCTCCACTTCCTCAGATCCTTTCCTCTTCCCTCCCCTTCCTTGGCCTCTTCCTCCTCTTCCTCCTTCCGCCACATTCTTCGCGAGCTGGAACAGACCGCCGAGTGCCTGGGGGGAAGGGGAGAGGATGGGGAGGAGAGTGAGGATTGGGAAAGGGAGGTGGGCGAGGGAAGGGAAGGGAGGGGAGTGAGAGGTGAGGGATGTCTACTGTCACGTTTCCTCCCTCCTCCTCCTCCTCCTCCTCCTCCTCCTCCTCCTCCTCCTCCTCCTCCTCCTCCTCCTCCTGTCCTGTCAGTTTGTCAGCCTGGAGGCGCCGTTCAGGAGGTTTAGTGGAAGCCAGTCTTATCACCCTTTCCCCAGTCTGAACCACAAGCCTTCCACAAGCCTTCCACCAGCCTTCTATCAGCCTGCCATCAGCCTGCCATCAGCCTTCCATCCCCTCCCTCCCCCGCCACCTCCTGTTCCCCCCCTCATGGTGTTATTTTGTTTTCGCGTCCCAGATTCATTGCCTCCTCCTCTCCTGCCATCACTCATGTCGTGCTATCGTGCCGCGCCTCTCACCTCCTTGCCTGCCTGCCTGCCTGCCTGCTTCCGTGCTCCCCTTTTTTTTTTTTTTTTTACTTCCTTTGGTGTGTGTAGTGTGTGTGTATGTGTGTGTGTGTGTGTATGTGTGTGTGTGTCGTTGGATGGATGGTTGGAAAGCGAAGTCTCCAGTAGTGTGTGCCGCAGCGTTCCATACATCTCGCGTGTTCCAGGGAGCCGCGGGCCAGTGCCGGGGGTGAGGGTGGTGAGGGTGGTGAGGGGGAGGAGGGAACTGAAGAAGGGAAATTGGTGGGGGGCGAGAGTTGGACGTCCCCAGGCGGAAGTGACGTTTGCAAGTTGCTTTAGGGGGAAGTGACGTCACGATAGCCGCCTCCGCCACTCCCCTAGGCCCCGCGGAGGAAATAACTCCCCGCCCCGCCCCGCCCAGGTACATCGCAGCGCCCCCTGCGGCACTGCGGCGTGGGGCGCGGCGGACACCCGCTGGGGACACACGACCGAGATGGGGAGTGGACACTCACCACGCGAGGCGCCCCTGCCTGCTTGCCTTCCTTGTCTACTTTATTCTTTTGTTACTTTATTTTTGTTTTCTTATTTATTTATTCATTATTATTTTTGTTTATGGGAAAGTATTGAATGGTAAACTGCTGCTTCGGTTTTCCTTTTTCCTACGACTTGAACTGTTTCAAAAGACACCTCGGGAACCAAATTGGCCTTTTTTTTTCCCCATTTCCTATAAGTATTTTTGGTGAGCGACAGATTTCTTTTTTTTTCTTTTTTTTCTCTCCTGTCATTATTTTTCGTGCCCTCTGCCAGACTCGTTAACGTAAAAAAAAAAGAGAAAAAAAGAAAAAGAAAAAAAAACATTTGTTAGTGATAGATGAAATAAAACCGATAAAAAATACAGCGCTAATCCATGACCTTTGACCTCACGTAGAATGTCATCGACCTACATCACTCGCCTCTCATTTGCATGCACGGGCGGCGCCACAAAGAGCGCTTCAGCGGGAATAATGAGCCCCCCGCGGCCAGAATTACAGGTATGGTGGCGAAACGTGCACCTGTCAATAGCAGCTTTGCCATCCTGCATTCCCCTTGGCGAAATTTCCTCTCAAATAAAATAATTTCGAACATTTTACGCAGAATTTTAATCCGATTGGTGCGTTTCATCCGATCTGAGCTTAAAGTTTGGGCTACCCTGGGCTAATACTCGCACACACACACACACACACAACACAACACAACACAACACACCCAACACACACTGGTATATAATAGTAATAACAAATATATTCCCATCCTCAACGAACTTTATACCTTTCCGCTTCAACAAAAATGACAGGTAAGAGAAAACGAATAAAAAGAGAAGAAGGGGGGGCAATAAATAATAAAACAGAACCTTTCGTGATGAGAGAAGATTAAAATGCTCCTCTCGCCTCAGTCATCTTCCAGGAATCATTTTTCTTGCATGTAAGGTTCCCAGGGAGGAGTTCCCAGCCCTTCACCTCCTTTCCTTCCTTCCTTCCTTCCTTCCTTCCTTCCTTCCTTCCTTCCTTCCTTCCTTCCTTCCTTCCAGTCGCCTCCCACCGCACGCAAGAAATGCCTGTGATTCCCTTCTCCGGGAGTGGTGGTGGTAGTAGTGGTGGTGGTGATGATGGTGATGATGGTGGTGATGGTGATGGTAATGATTAAGATGACTTTACTACTACTACTACTACTACTACTACTACTACTACTACTACTACTACTACTACTACTACTACTACTACTACAGCAACAACAACAGCATCGTCAACAACAACAACAACAAAAACAACAACAACAACTACTACTACTACTACTTCTACCTCTGCAGCAACAACAACAACAATTACTACTACCACCACCACCACCACCACCACCACCACCACCAGTGAATAAGTCAGTGTAAAAAAGGTGTGAAAAAAAAAAAGTGTTGGAAGGATTGGCCAGGATGTGAGCCAAGGAGGTGTCGCCGCGCCCCCGCATCCTTCAGGGCCCGGCACTCCCACGCCCACCGCGGCTTTGGGGGCCACGGAGGAGGAACGGAAGCCAGGGGGAACGAAATCTCACGGCGGAATGCATCTCTCTCTCACACACACACACACACACACACACACACACACACACACACACACTAAACCCGCGATGTTATGTAGATGGTAGTGTCGTTAGGTTGCCTTCCTTCCTTCCTTCCTTCCTTCCTTCCTTCCTTCCTTTGTTAATTATTCACATCCTCTTTTGCTCCTTTGCCTACTTGTTTTTCCTTTCTTCGTTCTTTTCTGTCTTCCTTCCGTTTTCTTACTCCTCCTCCTCCTCCTCCACTTTCTTTTATCACGGTGTCCTTCATTCATTCATTCATTTCACCCTTATTTCCTTACGCCAAAAATTTTCACACACACACACACACACACACACATACACACACACACACAGAAAGGAAAATAAATAAATAAACACCTATCTCGATTACGAACAGCGGGAGTAGAGCACCTTCACCACCTTCACCACCTCCTCCTCCTCCTCCTCCTCCTCCTCCTCCTCCTCCTCCTCCTCCTCCTCCTCCTCCTCCTCCTCCTCCTCCTGGTAATGTGTATATGCAAGGCTTAATGGGAGGCTGTAAGACTTAAGAATGACACGATGTAAACGCGGGCAGGCTGAATAACTCACGCCATGCACTTCACAACGACAGCCACACTGCACTTCACCGCCAAGACGCAATGATGATGACGGTGGTGGTGGTGGTGGTGGTGGTGGTAGTGGTGGTGAGTCAAGGTGAGGTGGGTATTATGCGATACAGGTGTGGTAAGGTGTGGTACAGGACAGGTATTGAGAGGGATCCAGTCACGGTATTATTGTTATTGGGCAGGTATATAACCACCCCCCTCTCTCTCTCTCTCCCTCTCTCCTCTCCCTCCCCCCTCCCGTCTCTCCTTTGTGCTGTGGTGGTGGTGGTGGTGGTGGTGGTGGTGGTGGTGGTACAAAGAGAGGAAGGAAGGTAAAGGGTCAAGAAAGTTTTGGAAGAAAGGAAGGAAATGGTTTTTAGTTGTGTAAATATAGTGATGGTTATGATGGTGGTGATGGTTATATTGGGGACAGTAATAGTGATAATAACTACGATAATAATAGTAGTAATAATAATAATAATAATAATAATAATAATAATAATAATAATAATAATAATATTCTCTGCCCATACACCACCACCACCACCACCACACTCCCCTCTGCTTCCTCACTTTCCCTTCCTCCTTTCCTCACATTCCCTCCCCTTATCTTCCTCCTTCTCTCACCTTCCCTCCTCTCCTCGCCTTCCATACTTGTCTGTCCATGCAGATGTGTACCGTACGTGCGTGACACACACACACACACACACACACACACACACACATGTGTTGATGACGTTGCAACACCTGCATTACCGCACCTGAGAGCACTGCATGGCCTCGTGATATTATTATTATTGCAGGTGGAAGCACTGATGTCGGTGGTGGCAGTGGTGGTGGTGGTGGTGGTGGTGGTGGCGGTAGTCCCTCAACCTAATTTGATCACAGGTTACGTTACTAACCTCTCCTTTCCTTACCTGGCATCACCTAACGTTATCCTACATGTCCTTACATTACCCAGCCTTAATGTGGCTTGCCTTACTTAACCTAACCTAACCTTACTTTGCATACCTTATCTAGCCTAAACCCATTATCATATTCTCTCTCTCTCTCTCTCTCTCTCTCTCTCTCTCTCTCTCTCTCTCTCTCTCTCTCTCTCTCTCTCTCTCTCTCTCTCTCTCTCTCTCTCTCTCTCTCTCTCTCTCTCTCTCTCTCTCTCATACTTTTTAATCTAAGCTTTTTTTCTCCTCCTAATGCTAGTCACTGTTATGTTCCTGTTTAGTAGAGTGAGCATGGGTAAGGAAGCCAAGAATTTACCTCTACCTTCACCTTCACCTCACCATCGTCCCAGAGCCTTCGTCTTGTGGTAATACAAACAAACTAACTCCCAGTACCACGAAGGACGCTATTCTGAACAATTTTAGTGGTCTTATCGCCATTACTTCC
>NC_087151.1:4300000-4372500 GCF_035594125.1 Scylla paramamosain | reverse complement strand
TGTTCTTGTTCTTGTTCTTCTTGTTCTTGTTCTTCTTCCTATTCACCATCAACCTCCTCTTCATCTAACCTCCGCCACTGGCCTCGTGTTCGTTGTGACTGATTTATTGCCATTTTTTATCGGTATTTTTACGTAGTTTTGTTAATTGTCCTTTTTTTAATTGTCATGTATTCAAAATAATATCTTGACTCGCCTTTGTATGACTTTCCACCAGTCATGTGCCTCTAATTTTCTCTTTGTCGGTCGAAATTTATCCCTCCTTCGCGATGAAAGACTTTGTGTGTGTGTGTGTATGTGTGTGTGTGTGTGTGTGTGTGTGTGTGTGTGTGTGTGTGTGTGTGTCATTCCACTATGCATTATTATTATTATTATTATTATTGCCATGTAATTTTCACTTCTACGATTATAACTTCAACTCACAGTGGTAATTCTAATACCCTTTGTTTCTTAACCTTTTTTTTTTCTTCTTCTTCTCTTTCCATTACGATTTCAACTTCATAGTGATAATTGTAACATCCATTGTTTCTCCCCTTCTCTTCATCCTTATGATTACAACTTCAGCTTATTACAATCCCCAGTGTGTCTCTCCTTCCTCTCACTCTTACAATAACTTCAACAAGCAGCCGTAACACCCTCCAGACCCTCGTTGTTTATCTTCATACTTACAATCATAACTTCAACAGGCAGCGGTAACATTCCTAACCCCCTTTGTTTCTCTCCTCCCACAGTGAAGCCAGTGGTGCAGCGGGTGAAGGCGCTGAGACTGACGCGAGATGACTTTGAGGTGATCAAGGTGATAGGACGCGGCGCCTTCGGGGAGGTGTGCGTGGTGAAGCTGAAAGGCACCGACCGCGTTTACGCCATGAAGATACTCAACAAGTGGGAGATGCTGAAAAGGTATTACTGATAGGCGGAACGTTCTGTATATTGTGTGAGGTGTTGTGCTGTGCTGTGCTGTGCTGTGCTGTCCCTCTCACTAATGCAAGGGTGAATCATTGTCTTTATTCTTTCACCTTCTTTCACTGACAAAAATTCTGAAACTGCTTCCTCTCCCTCTCTATCTCTCTCGCCATTCCATGACTTGAACTTGTTAACGAAGAGAGGAGCTTCAGGATTGACCACCGTTTGAGAATCTCCCTCTTTAACTTCGTTTGTGATCGGCAACTTTGCATTTTTTTTTCTCTCTCATTTATTGTCCTCTTGGCCGACCTTCTTCGCGCATTTAAAAGAAACACAGGAGATGGGGAAGGGTGGGAGTGATGTGGATAGCCCGGCGTGGGAGAGGCAGGGTGCGTGCCAGGACAGAGGGCAGAGAGGGAGGGAAGCACTGGGCAGGAGAGTAATACTGGGGTGCCTGGGGGAAGGGAGGGGACGCAGTGGTCGGGTTTCAGGTTCACACACCGTGGAATGTTGTTAACACCTGTGGAGGGGAAGCCAGACGCGGCCCTGGAGTGTGCTGCTCAGGGGAGACACACTCCAGCCTCCTGCCAGCCTCCTGCCGGGCGGCGCCTCACCTCACCTTGGCCACGGACCGAATTCTGAAACACCTCTGCGCCACAACTCCACTACATTCAAAAGACTCTAGTTGGAGCGACATGGGTTTTTAATGGCGTTTTTCTATGGTTTCTAGTGAAAGAATAACGAGATGTATGCTCTTAACAGGCGAAACACTCTTGAGAACCCGGCTCATCATCGCTGTGGCCTTTGAAAATAGTCGTGGTGAGAGAGCAAAGCGTTTCCGAATACGACCACAGAAGACACGTGAGGCGAGGCTGCCGTGGCCACAGCGAGTCTCTTCGAGGGAATTGAATTGTAGCACATCGTATTTGGCATGTGCTCTGGTGTGCTCCGGGGAACGTAATGCAGAGCTGCGTATCTTTCATGATGATAGGGTTACGCGATTTATGTTTATACGTAATGGAATATCGCCGGCTGTGAACACTTGCTTGAACGAAGTGGTCGGGACTAAATTGCATTATTCCTCAGGATTTGACTTGGTGCAGCTGTAATCCCAGTTAGCCAGTGCAGTCATAAACTTGACGCGTGAGAGAACGTAGCATGCGGTGTGGGTTGGAATTATGTAATCTTACCACTCGTATATTACATTGATTTCATTGCGGCAGGATTACTTGTATACATTTACTTTGTTCTTGCTCGCAGCTTGTTACTTAATTGAATCACTGCAATACTGTACCTCGCTTCTTCAGTTTCTTCAGTTTATTTCAACAACAACATAGCAAGCACTGTTCCTGACTGCGCACTGCTTCACACACTCCACATAATGATCTGTAGAATATTTTACACGCTTGTATTTGCTCTACGGTCCTTGAAATACCTCGGTAGCTCAGAAAGGAGAGAATTAACCAACCACTATCTCTTCTTGTGTGTTTGTGCAAGGATTATTCAACACTGCTCTGAATATTAACTAAAGACAATTAATAGCAATAAAAAAACTTAACATGCACCAGATAGATGCACAGTTTGCTAAAATTTCCCAGGCAAGGATTATTTAACAGATCTCTGAATAGTAATCAAAGACGACTAATAGCAGTAAAAAAAAGTTAATAAGTAGTAAATAGACAAGTTAACATGCACCAGATAGACAGACACTTCGTATGACTTATTTAGCAGTGCTCTGAATATTAACCAAACTCGACCATACTAGTAAAAATAAATAAAATAATAAAAATAAATAAATAAATAACAAAAAAATAACAATCAGTAAATAGACAACAACAAAATTTAATGGACTTACGGACCGGATAAACAAAACAGATTGCTGGAGTTTCCCAGATTTAAGCTTTTTTTTTTATATCAGCCGAAGACAACTCATTAATACGTAGCAATAAGAGGTTAACACGCAGGAAAGAGGCAAGTTAACATAGCACACTGATAGATAGAGTTTGCAGGAGTTTCCCAGGCGCGAACCAGTCAACAAATTAGGGACCATAACCACTTGGCTTGAGGAAAACCCCTAATAGCCCTGGACCCTCAGAATTCCCAGGAACGGTAACTCCCTCAGGGTTGCCAGCGATCCTCGGTAATTTAATATGAAAGACTGCTGGTGGTGGTGGTGGTGGTGGTGGTGGGTGTGTGTGTCTGCTGGCCGGCCCGCTGGAGACTCACTCGACTAGCCTCGCCTTGCCTTGTCTCCTGCTGCTGCTGCTGCTGCTGCTGCCTTCTGCTGTTCTTGTCCTGGTGGTGGTGGTGGTGGTGATGGTTGTTGTTGTTGTTGTTGTTGTTGTTGTTGTTGATGATTAATTTTCTTGTTTTCCTTCTTTTTCTTTCCTTATTCTTATTCTTTAACCTTTTTATATAGGAAAACTACTACTACTACTACTACTACTACTACTACTACTACTACTACTACTACTACTACTACTACTACTACTACTACTACTTTTCTTTTCTTTCCTTCTTTCCTCAGTATGGTTGCAGTTTCTTATGTGGCTCTGTGGCGCAGTGCGTGGCTCGCGGCTTGGAGGTCCCGAGTTCGATTCTAGCTCATGGCAACTCTCTCTCTCTCTCTCTCTCTCTCTCTCTCTCTCTCTCTCTCTCTCTCTCTCACCTATCAAGCACCGCCTCCTTCATCAATCCTTTCTCACGCAGATCTTTTGTTTCTCTATCTTTTCATCTAATCTTGCCTTTTCTCCTCCTCCTCCTCCTCCTCCTCCTCCTCCTCCTCCTCCTCCTCCTCCTCCTCCTCCTCCTCCTCCTAAGTAGATGAGGTTGGCGCCACGTACCAGTCCATCCTCTCTCTCTCTCTCTCTCTCTCTCTCTCTCTCTCTCTCTCTCTCTCTCTCTCTCTCTCTCTCTCTCTCCCCCTAGTCCACTCACTAATGATACAGGAAGGTGCCCGTTAGTGATAAGACGTACCCCCGCCTATGGGAATGACCTGCCCGTGACACTGATCGATGCGGGGGGAGCTTTGTTGGCACTGAAGTTCTCATGGAGGTTAAAAATAGAAGGAACATTAATGAGATTACTGGGGTTTCTCAATTTAGGGTCATGTAGAAGACTGGTTTTCTTACCCTTTTTTTTTTCTTGTTATTTTATTTTATTTATTTATTTATTTATTTATTTATTTATTTATTTATTTATTTATTTATTTTATTTTTTTTTTTTTTTTTGTCCTCCTCCTCCTCCTCCTCCTCCTCCTCCTCCTCCTCCTCCTCCTCCCTTCCTTCCTTCCTTCCTTCCTTCCTTCCTTCCTTCCTTCCTTCCTTCCTTCCTTCCTTCCTTCCTTCCTTCTCGCAAAAAACTGCTATTTGAATTTATCTGGATCAAAAAAACCTCATAAATTTATATTGCAAGTTTATAGTGATCAATTTTTTTCCTGTAGTTCATGACACCGCAACACTCTTTTGTCAGAATTATTTTTGATGACAGACAGAGAAAGCATCTGGAATAGAGAACAGATTAGAGAAGATGACGATTGTGTGTTAGAAAAGTTATTGTACATTAAGCAAGGTCAGGTTAGATGGAAATGCAATGCCTGTAGTTCATATTGCTTTTTTTTTTCCTTCTCCTTCTTCTTCTTCTTGAATATTCAATTGTAAATCCATAAGAAACTCAAAAGCACCCTTAGGAAATATTGATCCTAGCTTTATGTTATTGATCCCATCTAAGGAAACTGTTGATATCTCATAGGTTTTTATTTATACCTTTGTTATCAGTCTTTTGTAGGCTCCCTTGAAACACTGAGTGACTGCCCATATCAGTCCACAAGATCAACAGCAAATATTTGTCTTAGCATCATTATTTATGTTTCATGGTACAAAATTATTGATCTGTCATAGCATCACCTTTCAATACCAACATGTACACCTGCCCACATAACGACTCGCTGTTGATTGGTTGGTTCCTCCTCCCCAGGGCAGAGACGGCCTGTTTCCACGAGGAGAGGGATGTGCTGGTGTTTGGTGACCGCCGCTGGATCACCAATCTCCACTATGCCTTCCAGGATGACAACAACTTGGTAATGACTTGTTCCCATTGTGACGTGTGGTGGAACAGCATTTATTTAGTATTTGATAAGAACATAACATAAGAAAATAGGGGCAGCAGCAAGAAGCCTCCAGGCCTACACATGGGAGTCCCTGAACAAAACACACATAGGGAGAATAATTGTTAGTGGAGATACAAAAAAGGTTACAACTACTCCATTAATCACTCATTATTATTGGCAGTGGTGTCTTTCAAAATGATGCTGTAAACGTGCACCACATTTCATTTAAGTTGGAAGAGAAATCATAGCAGCCAGAGGGTTAAGGGTAAGACACATTAGAGGGAATATTAGTGGAGAGAGAGAAAGACAGCTGGTAGAGTATGAGTATTTGTGATGTAAGAAATAAGACACCAGTGATTTATTTGCATAGGTGTGAGATGTGCTATAGAAACCCACTCATTGAGGATCAGATAAGGAGTGTAAGCATTAGTGGAAAGATATTAGTGTTGTGAAGAGCAGGGCACCGTAATGGCAGCCGTTTGGTGTGAATTCAATTATCTGCTCTGCTGATGAGAAGGAGATCTTTAATTTAGATAAGTCCTGGTAATCTTTTTATGGCAAATTTAGATATTCATTAGCATTATTATCATTACATATTGCTGTTCCTGGGATTGGGTAATGGTAGTAATGGTGGAGGTGTGGTGTGTCTTATGGTATTGAGTTAGTCACTGTAGGAGCCACCATTTAATCATTCACTTTGAATACATACTGAGAAATTATCCTTACCTGCAATGTCATGACTTACTGATGCCATTATGTACCTTTGTTCACTTTAATACTGTATATTTGTGTGTGTGTGTGTGTGTGTGTTTTAATTCCCTTGTCTCTGCCCACAGTACCTGGTCATGGATTACTATTGTGGAGGGGACTTGCTTACACTACTCAGCAAGTTTGAAGACCGACTACCTGAGGACATGGCACGCTTCTACATTGCAGAGATGATTCTTGCCATTGGTGAGTCTGTGTGTGTGTGTGTGTGTGTGTGAGAGAGAGAGAGAGAGAGGGAGAGTACATGCCTTACTAGAATATATATCTTCACTTATCATAGAAAAAGAATGTGTAATAGTGTAGATGTTTGAGGTACATCTTATCTCATCATTCTTTACCACTTTATCATGTCTAATTATACTCTTGACTTCATTTATCCTAAGTGTCATTAGCCAGTCTGTTCAGCTGCCCTATGCAGGTCTATTATAATATATATCCTGTTTTGTAAATTATTCCCTTTTTCTAGGGTCAGTTATTTTCAACCATATGAAAGGTACAGTTATGGTCATTAGTTGAATAACACACCACTCTCAGTTCTGTCATGTGTCATGTGTTATCTCTCATTGTAAAGTTTTTGTCAGATCTGCTGGGAATATATCAACCCTCAGGTCATGGAAGGTCATTGCCAGCAGATCAGAGGACTTTGGATTAAGAAAAAACACAAAACATAGTGGAAGTGAGTGCAGGAGGAGATGTTAGGCCCCAAACATTACCTGATGATGATTTGGTCTTGATGCTTAGGGCCCTGTACTTTATGCCTGTGTGACAGCAGCTCATTTCCCAGACAGGGTGTCTGTTATAGCCAAAAAAAAAAAATCTAACTTAAAAAAAAAATTTCTCAGTGTTGCTATGATGCTCCAGATGGGGATATGACACTATGACCATGAGTGTACCAGTGATGTCAGTCCTCTACATCAGGGGCGTCCAACCTTTTTATTTGAAGGGCCACTTCTCAAGAATTTCATGTAATGGAGGGCCACACATCGGGATGTTTACTGACACTTCAAAACGAGATATCGTACAGTGCAGCCATTGGTGCCAACTGCCAATCCAAAAATATAGAACTAAACCCTAATTACCTAAATCCCTAATGTGTCTAAACTGACATATTAGGAATTTAAGTAATTATGGTTTAGTTCTATATTTTCAGATTGGTAGTTGGCACCAGTGGCTCCTCTGTATGACAACTAGTTTGGAAGGGTCAGGCCACACTCTTGACGATCGCAGGTTGCACAGGGCTTCTCTACATTATCCTCACAAGTCACACTGCTCCACTCCTCCACAGACTCCATACACCTGCTGAAGTACGTCCACCGAGACATCAAGCCGGACAATGTGCTACTCGATGCCAACGGACACATTCGCCTCGCTGACTTTGGCTCCTGCCTGAAACTCCAAGATGATGGCACGGTGCAGAGCAATGTGGCTGTCGGCACCCCGGACTACATTTCCCCAGAGATCCTGAGAGTGAGTAGTGGTTGCCTGTGTTGTGGTGATTGCTTTGCTGTTGGTGGTGGCGATGGTAGTTGTGATTTTTTTTTTTAGCTTTCTTTTCTTTATTTCTTTTTTCAGTCTTTTTTCACACATTAGGGACAGTATCCAAGAAGAAAAGAGCAAAACTCAAAGAACATAGCCAAAACAGAAAACTAAGCTTGTAAGTCCAGATTCATTATCATTCAGTTTAGCTTACATGAGTCATCCTCTGTCTTGTGATGGCACCGGGTGAGCCTCATTGTAATGCACAGCACTGCTTGTCTGCCAACTCCTGCACATTCTAGGTCTCTCCTCAAGACTTCATTCCATGTCTTCTTGGCATTGGTCATATTTGATTGACATACATTTTAGTGCAAGATGTGTATGCTTCACCCACCCTTGCTTATTCTCTCTCTCTACATGTGGTCGACTCAGCACACCTTCCTATTCTCATTACTTTACGGATGTGCACAAAATCAAGTTGTTGTCCCTAGAAAAATGGAGCATAGCACATTTCTATCCCTGCATGAACTTAAAGGTGACACAAATGATAAGGATAGGAGTTACGTAGGTCTTCTCTGAGATTCATTTTCTACAAAACAAAATTAATTTTATTGCTGATATCTTCATCAGTATATGTATTTTATTTGCCATTTGTTATAGAATATTATCATGATCATTATTACTTTATTAATACTATTATGACTATTATTGCACTACTCTATTTGTAAATTAAAATCCATAACTGTTCATGAATTTATTTTACATTTATATACATACGCATAATTAAGTAACACATTAAAGTAGATGTGATGTTCATTCCTTCACTGATGTCAAGGTTAAAGTTGAAGGGCAGCTCTTTACCCCCGGCTCTGTGTGCGTGAGGGAGGGAGTGGTGGCCGGCTCCACGCTGCCCCATCCCTGCGGCACACACTGAGCCGTGGTGTGTGGCTGCTGTGATGCTGCTCATTGAATGTGGTGTCCATTTCATTGATGTTCTTGAAGAGTTGTGAATTTTCCTTGCACTGAATCAGGTCGCTCTTTTCATCTTGGGCATGAATCACTGAAGCTTTTTAGCATCTTCAAGTTTTAATTTATTTTTCATGAAACTTTATATATATATATATATATATATATATATATATATATATATATATATATATATATATATATATATATATATATATATATATATATATATATATATATATATATATATATATATATATATATATTTATTTATTTATTTATTTATTTATTTATTTATTTATTTATTTATTTATCTATCTTTTTATCAATTTATTTATTTATTTATTTATATGTATCTGTGTTATTTTCATTTGATATTTTTATTCCATGAGAATATGCAAAATACAGTATTGATATGTATTCTTCATGTACTACTTTCCTTGAGATTCAGATACCTTCATGTGTTTCTCTGTATTGGAAGATTTTGTGTAGTATAATCACGAGTAGTGTGCTAAAGATATCAGGTACAGTTATTAATGTTGACTGCAATGTTCACTCTTTTAGGCAATGGGGGAGGCACAGGTTTGTTGACAGCAGTTCTTCAGTCCTTGGTGGTTGGTTGGTGGACTGTTGGGGTGAGGTGACTGGAAAGGTTGGGATAGTTCTGAGTGGCAGAGTGGCTTGACCAATCCCATAGCTGCTTTGTGATGTTCAGCTGTGATGCAGGCTGCTGCTGCTGCTGCTGTCTCATAAGAACCACATAGAATTGTGCTGACTTTCTGGAGTAAAAACAAAACTCACTATATGGGATGTCAGTTTTGATATTTATTATAAAGATATCTTTAGATGTCTTTCCAAGTCAGCCAGTGTAAACATACTCTTCCAAGTCAGCATTGAAGGCACTGTACGTTTGGACCCTCCTGGCGGTGCCCTCCGGTGTGGCAGCAGCTGAGGCTTAGAGGAAACAAAGAGAAGGATTGGCACTAATTGTAACCTATAAAGATTTTAAAGAATGTTTTTGTCCAGTTCTAATGTAACTACTACATTAGACTGAAGCCTTTTGGACTGTTACTGTTTTTGATGATCAAAAAAGAAAGAGGCTCAAATAAATTTTCAGTTCTTCCAAATTCCCAGCACCATGTGACTGCTGCATCATTGTTCAGCTCTTGTCACCTTCCCTTCCCTTGCAGGAAGATTTTCCTCCTTAGCTTTCATGGTTTTCTTGCTAACTGCTTCTCTAGAAAGGCTTAGAGCTGTAGTGAGCCACTAATTCATGTTACAGTGTAGAAGGGAATGGGTTTGTTGATAAATATACACTTTCCTCAACAAAAATAAAGAATAAAAAGCCAGCTAGGCTCATGATCAGGATGGAAGAGAAATCAAACAGCATCTCATCATGAGAATGGTGTTTCTGTGCATGATGTTTGAGTAGCAGTATTCAATGTGAAGATTACTATGAAACACATAGAAAATATGTCCATAAAATAAAGAACAATTAATATTATATTCTGTAAGAATAATGATTTTTCATGACCATAGCACATTCTGATGACTGGTATTTGTTAGATACCATTATCAATTTTAATTTATAGGAAGCAGGAAATTCTTCAAAGGTGATTTACAAAACTGGCCAACAACAAAAGAAATGGCCATTCATATAGGTGACCATTTGTTGTTGTTTCTCAGTGTAGCTTAAAGTAACTACATTATGAGTAAGAAGCTTGTTCCTGCATGTGTGTTTTTATGAAATGTTAACTAATTAACTTTGTTCCTGAGATTGAAGCAGTTTTTCTGCTTTATTAACTGTGTTAAGTGAGGGACTGCAAACTGGTGCAAATTCAGAAATAGTACAAACCTTACCACTGCTTCTGTCCGTCCCATGCATCGGGTTGCTGGAGGCCCTTACTCCTGTGGCAGTTTCTCCTTGTATTTATGACTGACTCTCCATCCTCACCCCCAGGCTATGGAGGACGGGCAGGGCCGGTATGGACGGGAGTGTGACTGGTGGTCGCTGGGTGTGTGTATGTACGAGATGCTCTTCGGGGAAACGCCCTTCTACGCTGAATCACTTGTGGAGACGTACGGGAAAATTATGAATCATAAGGTACCGAAGATTTACATGTTTCATTATAATGTAGCTTTAGCTGTTTGTGTGTTGTGTGCTTGACAAAAAGATACTTGAAATATGCATTCATATACATTGTAATAATCATTATACAACAGACATTTAATTTAATGAAAAGGGAAGCTTAAATTAATTGTGTATGTTGAGGTTGTTATTGCAGTAATGTTGCTTCTATGAAATTATATAATATAAGTTTCCAGAACTTCCTAACATGAATACTTTTTTCCTTTCAGAATTGTTTTGACTTTCCAAATGATCTAGGTTATGATGTCTCAGAAGAAGCAAAGGACCTCATGAGACAACTAATATGTTCCTCAGAGTACAGATTAGGGAAGAACGGCATTAAGGATTTCCAGGTACTGTGCATCTAAGTTTTACTGATATCTTGACATCATAAATTCTATGTTGTGGTAATATTCTAAATCTGAATATTAGGAATTAGGAATAAACAGATGAGAAATAAATATGTTGTGAATAGATTAGTATATACACATTACTTTTTTTTCACTTATAGCTTGATGTTACCATTGATTAAAAGATTATGAGATAAACTAATCATCTGTGTGCTTCATAGTATGTATTAAAACATTCCTCTTGGTCTGATAAGAATATCTTTTATAGTTAGCAAATACATGTAGCAAATTCTCTTCATGTGTTGACTGTTGTTTTGTTGAGCAACATCACAGCCACTGGAGGGATGTGTGGCATCTGGGTACTGACTGATTGACTGACTGATTGATTGATTGATCGATTGTTTCTTTGTTCATCTTGCCAGAGTCACCCATGGTTTAATGGTGTGGACTGGGAGACATTAAGGGACAGTAAAGCACCATACATTCCTGAGGTCTCTAGCCCCACTGACACCAGCAACTTTGATGTGGATGACTCTGAGACCAGAAGTCAGGATGCCTGCCCACCTCCTGGTAACGCTGCCTTCACTGGTCTCCACTTGCCTTTTGTGGGATTTTCATTTACTCAGGGGAGGTGAGTGACAGAACAAGCATAAGACAGACAGGAGAGATACAAAGCTTCTCATAGATCCATCATTATCAGTATATTTGGTATTACCAAATGCAAAGTATTTACCATTGCTAAAGAACATTTATAATTCTCTCTAACTCTCTCTCTCTCTCTCTCTCTCTCTCTCTCTCTCTCTCTCTCTCTCTCTCTCTCTCTCTCTCTCTCTCTCTCTCTCTCTCTCTCTCTCTCTCTCTCTCTCTCTCTCTCTCTCTCTCTCTCTCTCTCTCTCTCTCTCTCTCTCTCTCTCTCTCTCTCTTGCCTTCATTATAGTTTGTAAAAATCAACAAGTGTCTTCAAAACATTAGAAATTGCAAATTGAAAGCTCAAATATAAATTCAAATGTGCATGTGCTCAGATTTGCTGCTTATCTTATGAAAAATGTAATGCTAAGCTTACTTCTTTAATTAATGTACTGTTGTTACTTTTCAGCCAAATAAGTGACAAAGGTTGCCTGTTGACCTTGCATGCCACATCGTCAATCACAGTGACTGCCACCATCGATTCATTATCCTATGAGAGGCGGATCAAAGTGCTTGAGTTGGAGAACAGAGAATTGCTGCAGAAAGCTGACAGGATAGATGGCAGCACCAGCCCTCCCACTAGCGAAGAGTCACAGAAGATGGTAGACCAGTTACAGATACTTAGCAAGCAGAATCAAGGTGTGTGTAGAAGGTTATTTTCTCTGTAAAACAAATTATTATTTAATAGTATGTTAAGAACTGAAGTTAGGTGTTGTTGTTGTTGTTGTTATTATTATTATTATTATTATTATTATTATTATTATTATTATTATTATTATTATTATTATTGTGCCTTGTCTGGACTGCTTCATATGGGATTGCTGCCCCAGAACAAATGTAGATAGATAAATAGATTATTATTACTATTGTTATTGATAGTATTAATAATGGGAGTAATACATACTTTTAGTTTAACTGTGTTGAGGACTGAAAATGGTGTTGTTGTTATTATTATTATTATTATTATTATTATTATTATTATTATTATTATTATTATTATTATTATTATTATTATGGTAAAAAATGAAAGTAGATGCATAGCTTCTCTCTAATTATTGGCTTACAAGACAGATGATGATTTTTTAATGGTAATTTTCAGGGAAATAATGTATATTTTACTTGCTGATTAGTATGGAAGGTTATAGCTATATTTGTGACACCTAATATTATTATACCATTTTACACGCAGAGCTCACACATGAGGTGACATCTCTGAAGAGGCGACTCTCTGAAGGTGACAGTGAAATTGACACTAAATTGAAGGACATCGATAGGCAGTTGAAAGCCTCAGTTCAAGAGAAGGAGAACATGGGAAGAGTGAGTGTTGTGTGTCCTGCAACTTATGTCATTGCTGTAAAATAAAACTGTGCTTATCAATACTTGTGAGTTTCCTTGTACAGTTGATGAAGATTCCATGAGTGTCTGTTGACTTGCTCTTTTCTGCTTTACAGGAAATGGCAGATTTACAAGAGAGACTAAATTTACAGACAAAAGAATTGCAAGATGCCCTGTCCCAAAGAAAGCTAGCCATGTCTGAATATAGTGAAGTGTCTGACAAGTATGTAGTTTGTGTGTGTTGTATTTTTTTTTCTATGGTTTTGAAATTTATTTGACAAATTCTCTTCTTATTTTTCTTAATGAATCTCTTCATATTTATCTTGATGAATCCCTTCTTATTTATCTGAGTCTGTTGTAACACACATAATATATATTCATATTCCTAGATGATACAAACTGTTAAAGATATTTGTTGTATTAAAGTGTAGCACGGTGTTCAGTGCTGCTGTTCACATGTTTAGCATGAATTTGTATTTATCAGTTGACAGTTTTGAATCCTGTGATGGAGGTATGTTGAATGGGAGCATGACTGTATCCAGTAGTTATACAAGAAATTTTAATCACGTTTTGCCTCTCTTGAAAATAAATAAGTAAAAAGAGAACAGTCAAATGTATCTAAAGCATTTTGTGATCAGTGATTTATAGGCTTATATCAATGTTTTTACTGAATTCATTTTTCATTTTCCATAGATTAACTGAATTGAGAAATCAGAAGCAAAAGTTGTCTCGGCAAGTAAGAGATAAGGAAGAAGAGCTTGAGACAGCAATGCAGAAAATTGACACCTTGAGGCAAGATTTACGGAGAGCAGAGAAGCTCCGCCGAGAGCTGGAGGTTTGTTGCTGTGGTGTTCCATTCGTGGTATTGTGAAGTAGACATCTCTAACATCATACTCCCATTAAATCTAACAGAATTTCTGCACACATCATCCTTTCTCTCACTTCACACTTAAATGCTTCTATTCTTGCAGTTATGTTAACTAAGAACTAAGAGAGATAGAAAGATTTGTATACTTGTATGAGTGAACAGTGACATCAGCATGAAGGAAGGACAATTTTCTACCATAGCATACCTCTCCTGCAGAGTCGGTCTGATGAGGCAGAAGCAGAGGCCACCAAGGAGCGCAAGCTAAGGGAGCGCTCTGAGGAGTACACTCGCAGCATAGAGGGAGAGCTGGAGAAGATGCAGCAGAGGCCACATGGCAGGAGCCCCTCTCTTAACTCAATTGAAGCTTCACAGGAGGTCTCAAGGTGAGTGGAAACCTTTCTAATTTATATGTAATATATTCATGTGAGATTGATGTGTACAGTTATGATACAAAGCTATTTGTGCAATGGTTGAGGACATTTGTTGTAACTAATGTTCAGATAGTTTTATGTATCTTTAATCCAGTGAGGTGTTAGTAATTAACAGAGCTACTGAATCACCCAAATTGGCATGGTGGCTTTACTGATTCACTAGCGACTAACCCTGAGAGAAAAGACTTTGCTTTGAAAAGATGCTTTGTTAGTGGATGTTACTTACCTGTACCCACACCTTAATTCTTGTGGACTACCAGATATGCAGACAACAGTATTATCATGGCAGTGCTAAACTAAAGCTTTGAAATATAAATTTTGGCAACATTAAAAATTTGCCATCTAAATAATAGCAATATTACATGATGGAGGCAGCAGTGAATGGGAATGTAAAGTATGAATGGAGACAATACATAAAGCCAAATATTTTGGTACAAAAAAATGTGCAAATTTTGTGTATCTGGTGAAAGAATGTGCTGCTCATGAGTGCAAGAGTATTAACATTTTTATTTGTGGTAGTGTGACCGATGTATGATTCAGTATTTCTTCTGAGTCTTACATATTACCTTCTTGTTGCATTAACCATTAGTAACTTGTGATTTTCTCCCCCAAGGTTGAAGTCTGATCTTGAGCGGGTGTGTGTGGATCAGGAGGAGCGGGCACAGCAGCAGGCCTTGCGGCATGCCCATGAAATGGCTGTCATGAAAGACCAGCTGTCTGAAGCAGAGTCTGCCAAGAACTCCTTGCAAAATGAGGTACTAAGTCCCTTCTGTTCTTGGACCTGTGCTTATAGCATGAATGTTTTTTTTCAATTGAATTTTTTTAGTGACATGGAGGGAGAGAATAGGAATTCATGGTTCATAACAGTTATGTAGTAGTATTATGTTATGTTTTTCTTCTTCTCAGATACCATTCCATGTATACAGAATGTAGCTAGTCATATGGAATAAAATAACTTTGTGGCAACAACTAACTACACACAGTTTTGACTGAATGCTGCAGTTACATGTGCCTCATCCAGCCATGACAGGTGGGATCTTAGTGTATGGTGTGTATTAAAGAAATTATCGATTAAAACCCATACTTCTCTCTCTTTCGCTTCAATAGGTGGGCATCCTGACCAGGAAGGTGGAGCAGTTGAAGAGTGAGCTGGAGAAGCGAATGGAGGAACAAGAAGACTCTGTGATGGATGTGAAGCGTCGCCATGAAAGAGAGAAGACCATGATGCTGGATGAAAACAAGAAGCTGATCGGTGATGTGGAGAGGGTGAGTAGGCAACTGATAATCTGTAATAAGGTGGTTAATGATCCATGTAAACAGAATGTACCTCCCAAAACAGTGTTTTAGAATCATTGATGTGCATACAAATAGTGTCTCTGTGCTAGAATTATTTCATATAAAACTTTATTTAGCTGGTACTAATTCAAGACATTTTTGCTGCAGCTGACAGAAAGTTTGAATAGGATGCAGAGTGAGCGACGGTCACTGGAAGAAGAGTATGATGACCTGAGAAATAAGAAGGAGTCCATTGCTCAGTGGGAGGCTCAAATCACAGAAATCATCCAGTGGTGAGTACTTGAAGTTGTTGAAAGTTGACAAGACACCCCCCCTCCCTGTTTCTTCTTTTTCAATGGCAGCAGTAACAGCTTACAAGGAGCTTCAGTGCACAAGTTTAATTACTATTTTGTAATTACACATTCATGTGATTTCAAATAAACTATGCTGAATTGTAAAATTACAAAAAGGTTTGGGTGGAAGATGGTAACTTTACTGATGCACTTGATAATAAAATTTCCAGATATCAACAGTGGCAGAATCATCATTGTTTTTTTTGGGAACTTTTTTAGGTTGATTAAACTTAAGAATGTGTGGCTTGTGCACTCATCTGATATTCTGTTGTTGCACAGGGTGAGTGATGAGAAGGATGCCCGCGGCTACCTCCAGGCTCTTGCCACGCGCATGACTGAGGAACTGGAGTCCCTCAAGGTCTCTGGTGTGGTGGGCAGTGGCTCCTCCGTCCTCACACCCTCAGAGAGGAATTGGCGTAACAGACGCTCTCAGAAACTAGACAAGATGGAATTATTGAACCTTCAGTCATCTCTTAACTCAGAGATACAGGCTAAACAAGCCATATCTGAAGAGCTCAGCAAAGTCCGTGCTGAACTGGTTGCTGCACAGAAGTAAGTAGCATTTTCAATAAGTGTATGATTGTGCCATAGTGTCTTCTTTTGTTTATCACAGATTGAATGCTTAAACATTTTGAATTGTTTTCTGTTTATCTAATATGATCTTTCTTCAAATTCATATAACAGATCAAAGGCTATAACTATGACACAGCCATGTTGACACAATCATGTTATTTTCACTTACCTGTTTACTAATACCCCTTGGTGCACAGGGACATGCGTGAGTCCAGACAGCGTTACGAGGGAGTGTCACGTGAGAACATGCGGAAGGATAAGCAGATTCGGGAGTTGCAGACACGCCTAGAAGCTGGTGAGGGCTGTAAGTAGACATGTGCATGAATTTTCCGTCAGGGATGTCCCTCTCTTAAAGAGTGGATAGGAGTCATTGATGAAGAACAACAGAATAACCTCCAGCAGTCTTGGGTGATGGATCATCAAGATGCTGGACCTGTTACTGGCATATAACACATCTTGTGTTACAATTGGCAGCTGACATGTTTTATTGACCGCTGTTCTGACAGTAAAGGCCATAATAATACACCTTCTTAAGAATGACAAGGTTCAAGGAGTTGTCTGAATAACAATGGTATGTGCATGAAACATAGTACCTATGTAAAAGATATGCTGCATATTTAATTTTTCCTTCAATTTTCAAAGTTTCTTAACATACTGTATGTCTCCTTGAACAAAGTTAACATATTTCATACCAACAACAAAATTTTGTCTGATCTTGTATGAATGAATTTATCATGCTCAGAATGATAGTTTGATGGAATCAACTGCTTTGTCATTTAATGGAACAATTTTCAGTAATTTCTTTCACCTCAAGAATATTGAATAGCTTCAGTTTACTTCACTGTCCTTTCCTGTACACAACCACACTGTAACAAGAGCTCACAGTACACCCAGACCTTTATATCTGAGTGTGCACAGCTCACTGTTTTGTAATCAAGTGTGTGTAGTTATCAAAGGAACAAGACTTGAGGTTTTAATGGATAAACTCACAGCTTATGGTTACTGAAGTGCTGCTGCTACAGATATTTAGAGCTAAGAGTTGTATTTGACTGTGACTGAAATGCTAGAAATAATGCTTAGGATCATCAGTTTCTGATGTCATTCCAACTGGAATTATGTTTACTAAGCAACTGTATATTTGCAAATACTTAAATGTTTTGGATCAGTGAGGCACAGACAAGGTGTTAAGTCTTTGTGCCTTTGTGTTCATACTGTTGAGTTTCCTGGGGAGCAGTGTCAATGGGATGCCCTCAAACTCTATTTCATTTAGTAAATTTCTCCAATATCAAGCCAATAGAAAGTATAATAATGCTAATTTTACTGAAGGCATTGAAATAATGGTACTTTACTGACATGAACATAAAAGTAACTGAGCAAACAAATAATTGGTTACATGGAAAGTAGAACATGTGTATTGGCCAGATTAATGACTTCAGAAATGTAGCTCAGATCTATTCAGAGAAAGGTTAAATTTATGTTAGGTATTTATAATTGCCATTAATTTTTTGGTTATTGATGCTTTCATAACTCTGCCCTTTATTTTTTTCAAAATTTATTAATCATTAATTAAAAATATTTTGGTAGCTTCTTTCTTTTTTTACTTTAGAGTTGCTTTATTTGTGATATTTATATATTTGACATCAGTTCCTGAAAGTGCTTAATATTTTCAAGTTAATTTTGACTTGAGATAGTTTCCACATCTGTATTGTCAGTGTGAGGTGTGTGTGGTGTTGACCCCTTGGTGTGGTGCAGTGTATCCTGGGCAAGGTGGTTTTCCAATGTGCTGTGCAGAATTTATTCAGTCTATTTTTACCATAAATATAACAGAAAAGTCATTGCCTAGAAATGTAAATGATTCTTTTCATAGCACTGTTCAGTCATGGTCTTTCATGCCAGACATTGACTTCTTTACCATATAGTGATATACATATTATCCCATATTTATCTTCATTGAGAGTAAGAAGCTGATTGCTGAAGTTAACAGGCAAGTGGGGCAACTACAAGACACTCAGCTAAGGCAGCACTTGACTTCAGTACTCCGAGCAGTAGCACTTGAACATTTACATCCCGTTCATGAGAAGTTAGAACTTAACTAAGCAGTGACTGTTGGGAAATTGTGCACATAGGACTCATTTATTTGCCTTCAGAATTATTATTGTATAGAAAACTAAACATCTCAAACCTTCACTTTCATTAATAGTGCCTCTCTAGAAATTCTGTATCATGTATAAATAATAACTGGTGAATGTGAATCCTTAAATAAGGCAAGACTTTTCATTTTTTGGTCAGATTCTAGACTGAATGTATAAAGTTTCAGGAGTGAGCATTCAAAGTACAACCTTGCCCAGAAAATGTAGTTCATTTACTCCACTTCAACTTACAGGTGTCTTTACTTTGTGTATATAATTCTTCACATGCTCTAACTACGATCACAGTGAACTCTTATGTTCCTCACAGTGTACTCTCTTCCCTCTCCCTCTCAACAGTGGCAGAAATGCTTTTAATAGCTTCTACTACAAGTGCAAGTTTGGACTTATTTGTGGTCATGTGTAGGAACATAAATTTCTGAATGGAATGTAACTTTCAAACAAACTACCTGCTGGCAGTGAAAATTATGCTGGTTGAGTTCTTAGTACCTCAAAATTATGAATAATATTCCAAACTTCACTTAGCCATTTTGATTGCTTAACAGGTAAATAGTATTGTGGCATTTGACTTATTTTTATTTTAAAAGCTCATTCATTATAACACTGCACACATTCTTTAGTATACAATACTGCAGTTTTCTTTTATGTGACAATGTGCTGTGTGTAATCACGCCATGCTCTGAACACAAAGATTGTGGCATATTCCTGAGGGCGTGGGAGGGGTGGAGAAGGGTGTTGCTCTCCAGAGTGAGTGTTTGCATTATCAAGCACATTGAGGAAGCCACCTTCTTTCCCTTCGGGACCACTCTCGACACCTTGATGGGTAAAGATGCAATGAAACGTGGAGACTTCTAACTGTTTATTACGTTGCCATTTTTATTTAAATAACAATGCTTACCATTAACAGAAATGTAAACTGGGTTTATGCATTTATGTATGTCTTGATAATACTGAAACAAAACTATTTACCTCGCTAAGCACTGATACACGTATCAGCTCTTGACCTAAGTAAGAAACATCTCTTTGGGAGGATATACCTTTACTATATGTTTCTCATTTTCTTATTTGTTCAAACACACTTCACCTTTCCTCTCCTTAGCAAGTCCTCAGTGTCTTCATGCCAGTAATAAAGAACGAGGCTTTGAGATGCCGTCCAAGATGCTCTCCGTTTACAGTTCTGCTTGAGCCACACATGTATTACTCAAATTCAGTTCAAGTTATACATCTCAGTTATGTGTTAGTTAAATAACAGATTATCATGTGGTCAGTCCTCAGAGCCTCATTCTGATATTGACAATGGCATATTCCCCACCCAGCATGTCACTCTGCATGCCCCCACCAGAGCTCCACCACAATGATAATTGGGTCAGCAAGAGGGAGGACCTCACATTGTTCCCCAAGTCATGATAAAGATTTGAAAAGTTTAAGAAAATCCCATCAAGAGATGTCTTACTTAGCTGTCTGCACACTAGCTCCCTAATGCCAAACAAAGGCTCCTCTAACCTTCAGGCATTCTAGTTTGGCAATCTAGTGGTCATAGGAGAGTGGAAGGATCATCATCATCATATGCTTGGTCCTCCGCTTCAAATGGACGTGAACTCTTACTTATTATGCCTTTTTTGTGTGTGTGGATACTCCCGATAGAGGTTAGAATGCTGGATAAAATCCTTAAAGGCAGATCACTACTAGTTGGTGGTGTGTGAAGTACATGGTTCATTGCAGAACATTGCAGTGGCATGCTTGATACTAAATGGAGCTTTACCAAGTTCCCATCATGTACAGATTTCAAGCTTCACTATTCTTATACCCAGCATTCTACCATTTCATTAGTGTCTTGTTGATACATAATCAATAACTGATTCATAAAAGAAATGTACATAAATGGTGTAAAAAATGTTGATATGTATAAAATAGCATAGCTAACTAGATATGAAGGAAATGAAGGGTCAAATGAAATCCAAAGTTAGAACACAATGGTTACTCATTTGTGTGGAGTCCCTCACTGACCCAGTTATCATCTCCCCTGGGCGGCGCTGCAGACACAGTGCCCTTGTTCATTGGGCTGACTAGCTGCCTCTGGGGTTTCCTCATCCTTCTCATGAAAATCTATTTCTGATCGCACGCACGCACACGCAGCTGCCACGCAGGAACGCAAGACTCGAAAGTTTGGTAATGTACTGTGACTGACCCCAATTTTGAACCCACCCTTGTGTTGTCCTGCCCAGCCCCAGTTTTATGCGTGGCTTTTGTTCCCTTACCCAGGTTTTGGTGTAAACCATTTCTGTGATGTGTTTTGATTTCTTATTTTACTTTCCCAGTTATTTAAATTTTTAGTAAGTTTAAGATTAGCTGCATTTCAAAATGCTGCATATAAAGGGGGCCATGGTAGCACCATACCAAAACCTGCCGTCCTGATCATTACCCAAGTTTTAAACTTACAAAAATGGAGTTTGGGTCCAGATTCTGAAACTGTCATAGCCAAGTAAAATCACCAGTAGCAATTATGGCTGTTGTATTTACTTCATGTGAATGACAAAATAGGTGTTTCAGAATTAAGGCCATTTTGAGATTTGATGGCTTGTGTCTTGCATTGACCTAACAACTAATTTTTCCCATGTCCAGTGTGTTATATTTCATTAAATCTTAATTGTGTCAGTGTCATTACTGATGTCAAGAATGGACTTCTGTCTTTTGATCATTGTCATAATTTTGGACACAGTTCATGATTAGTTGAATTATTCTCATTTTATTGAAATTTTATAATTATGCATGTCTAATCTGTATTTGTGTATTTTCTTAGGCTCTATTGGAAGAAATATGTTTGGCTTTGGTAAGAATATTTTTTCAGCTGGAAGATAGTTGTTATCCCTAAAAGCTATTGCACTCCACCTACTATGACAAGTAGAGCTTCTCAGTCTGCTGGGGTCCATCTGGCAGATGTTGTCGTAGGATGCGTCAATGTTAGCCAGTCATAGGAGTAGAATGCCATGGACCTCACATGAAAGACGTAGACACATATTATGTGTAATAACCACAAAGACATCGAGAACATGTCCATTTCTATCATTGTAATAGATAGTATGGCTTTGAACCCCTCCCCATTCTTGTTGTCATGAAATTAAGTACTTTATGGCAGTCATCATATTGTGTTGAAGTGTTCCTTTGTTAGATTCTGCTGGTATTACATTAGCAACTGTACCAAGTATGAAGTGAGTGAAAGAATGAATCTGAGAAAATGTCCCTGTCGTCAGTGGCAGTCTCCAGTACCATGAGCAGATCAACATGCAATTATCCCCCCTCTGCTTGTTGGCAGAGTGGATCCCCATACACCTGTTTGATATGTTTAAACTTACCTCATCAGCAACTTAATAAACTTGCCTTTGTAATGCCCACAAGTTGCTTTTGTATGTAATGTTCTACTTTGAGGCAAACCATTCATCTAGCGATAAATGCAGAGGTTGGCAGTGAAGCATGTGAGCTCTGTTTGGAGTGCTATTTTTTAAAAGCTGTTTTGTCTGTTTGTGTGAGTGTGTTCATGTGTATATGAGAGAGAGAGAGAGAGAGAGAGAGAGAGAGAGAGAGAGAGAGAGAGAGAGAGAGAGAGAGAGAGAGAGAATGAATGTTGCTGTGGTGTACATGATTCAATCTAAACCTGTCATCTCTTGTTCCTCCCATCTCTACTGTTTTCCAATGGATGATCCTTATTTTAATCATCTCAAATCCATTCTGTTGCTCATTACTTTAGCTATGGAAACTGAAGATCTTTCCATTGTTTAAGCATCTCATATTTTCTTCTCTTCATTAGTCCTTCATCAGGAAATCTTTTAAGGCCAGCTTTTCCTAGTCCACCCATTATCTGGAGCATCTTGATAATCACTGCCTTCTTTACCTATACATTAACAAACTCTTTGGCTTTTTCCAGTTGCCTCTATTATGTTCCATTTCAGTGACCATCAGTTAGCATGGCTGCTCATTTAAGTCTTCATGATGCCCTTACAGTTTTGTAGCTGGCTTAGCTTGTGTACATGCCTCTCTGAACTTCATAGGCTCATGGTCACCATTTAGCACTCACCAAGTTTCAATGTCAAATATTCTCACTCCCATCAGTTATATAAATCTCTTAAATATGGTACTAGTCATGTTTTCTTAATCATTCGATAAGTGCTTCTTTTCTTCATCTTTAGTATATTTTGTTATTAGTGAGTCATGTATATAGCTTAAAAAATCTAATGTTTCTTATGCACTTGTGCTTCTAAGGAATATCCCTTCATTAGTTGTGCAAATGCATTTGCACAGAGAAAATTTGTACAAATCAGAGACTGACATTTTATGTATATTCAGACTTAGTAACACCATTTCCATCATAAATCAGAGCTACTCCTAATGTGTCTTTGAAGCTTGAGGTAGTAGTGCCAGTGGTGTGTGTGTGTGTTGTATTGTGTTGTGTTGTGTTGTGTGTGTGTGTGTGTGTGTGTGTGTGTGTGTGTGTGTGTGTGTGTGTGTGTGTGTGTGTATGTGTGTGTGTGTGTGTGTGTGTGTGTAAATTTGTGTGTGCACAAGTGTGTATGTGTGTGTGCTTGTGTGTGTGCACTCTGGGAGGGATTTTAAACATGTTTGGCTTAGCACACACAAAGACCTGTAGACCCTGCTTTGTTATGTGCATATTGCTTCTCAAATAAGTGGTTTGAGTAAAAAACTTTCTGAGTTATTTACATTAGACACACAGATCAGAGATATTAAAGAAAGATAATATGTTTCAAATAATCATAAAATATTGGCTGACTAACTAGTGATTATGAAATGCATGTATTTTATTTAATTATTTATTATCATTTTTTTTTATAAATTTTACTATTTTGCAAAAAGTTAAGAATATGAAAGGTTGTTGAATAAGATGCAACTGCTGTTAGCTCATGGATTTGCTTGTACCACAGTTATGGAGCGGCCAGCCTCACAGATGTCCATCCTAGAGCAGTTTTTGAAAGACATGCCCCTGGGACGTGGTGGCTCCTTGGAATCCGAGGAAGGGGACGTGGAGGACAACAGGGCTCCTTCAGTCCCCTCCCTATCCTCATCAAGGTCATTTGTCAGCCAGGTAAGGTGCCGCTCACCAGGGGTGGAAGTTAGAGACTAAACACTGTATAATATGTAGAGCCAAAGTACAGGAGAGAAACCAAAGATACAGAGGAAATACATTCCTTAAAGATATCTGAATGTCTTCTCAGAACATTTCTATCTGATATATAACTATTATTGTAAGAAAACTGTCTCATTGGGTTTTAAGATCTGAGATACATATGACTATTGCCACCAATATCCCTAAGATTAACCGGCATGCTGTCTTTCCAGCAGGAGCAGCTGGGTTCTCCAAACATGGAGGGTCGCCCCCTGCCACCCCTGCCTCAGTCTGCCTCCAGCGTGCCACCTGGTGTGCTACCCACCATGGCCCACCAGCAGCACGGCTCAGCTGCCCTTGGTCTTTCAGGGGGCAGCAGCAGCAGTGGTGGGGGGCCGTCACCTCACATGATGAAACCAAAAGCCCACCAGTTCCTTGTGCGTTCCTTCAGCAACCCCATCAAATGCTCTCACTGTACTTCCCTAATGGTAGGCCTCACACGTCAAGGGGTGGTGTGCGAGGTGTGTGGTTTTGCTTGCCACATCACCTGCAAGGAGAAGGTGCCACAGATCTGTCCAGTGCCTCCTGATCAGAGTGAGTTGACTGTATCTTTGCAAGATTTGCTGGTACATATATTTAGTTACAAGTGTGCCGCTATTTACGGTATTTATAAATATGTGCTAGTAATATACCTCTGTAATTATGAAACCAATTGCTGTGGGATAATTGAACAGGGAAGTATTTACTGCATTAAAACTTTATTACATAAAGTTATATTCTTCACAAAAAATCTTGCATAGAATTTAGTGTCTCAAGATTTTATTGTTATGTTTGGTGCTCTTGTCCTGATAGTGAGTTAATGCCTCACCAGTTTTAGTTATAGTGCAAGCCTTGATTGATGAATCATCTTTAGGACATTAATTTTAAGTTGATGGTGATAATTGAAGGAATGTATTTTGACTCGTCCCCTTTTTTCTCTCTCTTTTTCTCTCTGTCTTTCCAGCCAGACGACCTCTTGGTATTGACCTGACCCGAGGCGTTGGCACAGCTTATGAAGGCTATGTTAAGGTGCCCAAGCCTGGTGGAGTCAAAAAAGGGTGGTCCAGGCAGTTTGTTGTGGTGTGCGACTTTAAGCTCTTCCTTTATGACATATCCCCTGAGAGGTGAGCACTGCAGAATGACATTGACAGATGCAGTAATAGTCTTGTTGTAGAAATATTTTCACCTTGCCATATTGAGTACGTTGTGGGAGAAAATGAAGAACATGTTTCTGATCATTTATATTTAAATATCACTCTCTCTCTCTCTCTCTCTCTCTCTCTCTCTCTCTCTCTCTCTCTCTCTCTCTCTCTCTCTCTCTCTCTCTCTCTCTCTCTCTCTCTCTCTCTCTCTCTCTCTCTCTCTCTCTCTCTCTCTCTCTCTCTCTCTCTTTGTCTCTTCTTTTCTAGACTTTTCTTGTTTTGCCACCATCCATGAAAAGAATAGATAAAAAGTGATGTTCATGTCACTGGAAAGGACCATAACCCAGGTGATGTCTTGCTGTTCCAGAAATGCCCAGGCCAGTGTGTGGGTGAGCACCATACTGGACATGAGGGACGAACATTTTGAGGTGTCCACAGTACGGGATTCTGATGTGATTCATGCCAACAAGAAGGACATCCCATGCATATTCAGGGTAAGCATGGTGGGGTGAGGCACATTAAGAAGACATCATCCCTCAATTTTGTCATGATCATTAGTAAAGTAATATACATACTTTTCTCTATTGTGTTTAAAAGCATTTTGTTGAATTTTAAATTCTCTGATCTGTTGAGAATCTCATTTGTCAAGCTTTGCTAGAAAATTATATTTAGATGAGAGAACTTAATTAAGAGTAAGATAAAATATGATAAACAGTGGATGTGAGGGGAAATAGTTATTCAATTTCTAAACAAAACAGTGCTACATATATCAAAATGTAAGAATTATTAAGGAAATTGTTAGCTGACCAGATTTGAGTCATTATTGTACAAGTGCATAAGATTAAACAAAATAAAATGTAGATGTTGTAACCATTTATTAACTGTAAAATTGATTGTATGAAGTGTACTTTAAGCCCATGAAAAAATGTTCCCCAGCACCAAAAATATGAAACATCAAGTATGAAATCTAAAACATGTAGTGTTGTAGTATGTGCTTGTATCATAGGCAGGCTTGCCTCAGTTCAGATTGATTGTCATATAAACTTTAGTGATTCAATAAGGAATGAAGTATACTGTATATCAGGACAGAAAAAGATAAGGGTGAAGTACTTTGCAAAAACTATGTGTACAGCATAAAATTAGAGAGAGTAAGTATAAAGAAGAGCCTCTGATAGTGGCAGGAGATAGGCTAGAAGTGTATGTGAAAGTAGTGTCAGAACTTAACAAGGAACTGTAAGATTTAAGGAAACTATGTATACAAGGCATACCTGTGAAAATTGTCATAACTGTAGTCTTTAAAATAATCCAAAGGGACTAAAATATCATTAGCTATGCATATTTTCATATAGAGTATATTAGGTTGTAGTGGAGTATTATGTAATAATACTTTGTAATGATTTGTTTAATATTTTATGTGCAAACTGTTAGAGATAGTTATTTTCCAGATTGGTATTATTCAGTACCTCATCCAATGCTCTTGCTGACTGAGGTTGATCTTTTTTACAGATGACCACATCTTCCATGGTTGGGGTGCGGCACCACACACTGATGCTTGCAGAGACAGAGAATGAAAAGACCAAATGGGTTGTGGCACTGAATGAGTTGCACAGGATATTCAGGCGGAGCAAACTACCCGATAGACAGGTGCGGCACACTCCCTCTTCATGACCTCTATGTGTATTGCTTGTGGTGTTGCTACTTAGAGGGAAGCTTATGTTATAAATAAACTTTACTATTAGCTTATTGATTTAGTTGAGGAAATATTCAATTGCTTTTTTCATTCTTTTACAGGTCTTCAGTGCCTATGAGGTGGTTGATGGCAGTGTAACACTGTTAAAGAATGCTGTATGTGGTACTGTCATTGACCCTGATCGGCTGTTGCTGGGAGCAGAGGAAGGTCTCTTCTGTGTTGATGTTGACAACTGCGGTGAGTGTCTTACACTAGGTAATGTTTATATTGGTATTGAAATGATATAGTAATTTTTTTAATCTGTGATTTAGTTAATTCTTGAATGAGCAAATTAAGATGACATATAGACTTAAAACAATACTGTAGATCTTAAATACTTCAGGATTGCTTATCTGGAAACTGAAGTTATACATTATACTCCAAAAATTACAACTTACAAATAAGGGAATTCTGCCATTGAGATCATCAATGATACTGTTTTGAGACGAGATGATGTTTTCTCATGGTGAAGTCAGGACACTTCTACTTGCTACATCTCCTTTCACATAGTTTTCATAAAATCCTTTATGAGGAGGGTGAACACTGATCGCCCTTCATAAATTCTTCCTTGGGTGCAACATGTGATTAGTTCTGACTGGAGAGGAATCCAGCTTAGCAATACTGAATATTTGTTAAGATTTTATTTATCATTCTTTCAACAGAAATTGCCAGGATAGGAGATGGCAAGAAAATCGTGAGTCTTGAGTACATCGCAGAGGAGCAGTTGATCATGGTGATAGCAGGAAGACAACGGCAGGTCAAGCTGATTCCTGTGAGGGCCCTTGGTGGGGATGATGTGGAGTGGATAAAGGTGAGCAGATAAGGATACTACTGAGTTTGGCTACCACTGTTATTCCTTCATTAAAATGTTGCTGTACCACAAAATACATTTTACTGCAATCTTCTCATCCCTCTGAAGTGTCTACATCAAGACAATTCTCTCAGTAATTCTTATGCCATCTCAACATCAAACACTCACATTTTTGTGCAAGCCTCAGGTTACTAATTAATGTAAGAGAAACATAACTATATGTGCATTAGTGTCACATAGTCTAGTTCTTGCCTTGGTGACTGAAATTCATGCATTTAATTATTTCACAGCAACCAAGCCAAATAATGGGTCAAAATTTCCCAGCTTTGCCTAAATCATTTACAGGAAGTTTACACATTCATCATCATTTCACTAAACATACTTATTTTTCCTTTCAGGGTTGGAAGTTTACATTTTCATAAGCATATTTATCCAATGCAAATGTATGGTTTATGTTGGATTTTAAAAGCAAGTTTTCTTTGAAGATTACTTTAAGACTGGAGAACCATTTATAAGTAACACATATTTATTCCAGGTTTCAGAAACAAAGGGTGCCATCGCTTTTACCACTGGAAAGTTTAGATCTCCCACCAGTCTTAACTATACCTACTGCTTGTGTGTAGCTGTTAAGAGACAAGTGAGTATCTTTTATGGTTTCCTCAAGTCAGATCAGCTTTGAATATGTATGTTTAATGTCAAATATTCCTGAACACTACATGTAAAATATACTCTGAAAATCATAAAGAGGAACAGGTTAGTTGGTTTTTGGGAACCAGTATTGATAGAGAGAGAGAGAGAGAGAGAGAGAGAGAGAGAGAGAGAGAGAGAGAGAGAGAGAGAGAGAGAGAGAGAGAGAAGAGGGAAGGATGTTATTTTATTATAAAAATAACCAGCAGCAGTAGCTTTCAGTATACAAACCTGTGACAATTTTTTTAGGTTATTTTTAGCCAGATGTGATGAGCTTTAGTAATGTAAGAGGGGCAATAAAAAGTGTGAAAAGAAAGCCTCTTGAGAGTGGTAATCTCTAAAGAGGTCAAAAAGGATCATCCAGAATAAGAAGATAAGTATCTTGAAACCTCCCTCTTGAAAGAAAAAGTTTGCTAATACAAAACTAATATTCTCCCTACAGATCATTATTTATGAAATTAATCGAGCGAAGGGTCGACACAGACTCTTCCGCTCGATCCTGCTGCCTCAGCCACCTCAGAGCCTGGACATCCTGGGTGAGGGGCGGCTGGCTGTGGGCTTCCAGTCTGCCTTCACCATATACTCCATACTGGGGGATCAGCATCCTCTGTGTAAGTTCGTTCAAAGGCTGTCAGGTTACCTTCAGGTAGTGTGCCTGACTCAATTTTAATCTGGGATTAGCTTTTCCATAATTTTCACACCTAGTTTTTTGTTGAGTGCCACCTTTTCTTTTGTAAAATGCCTTACATCATGAGTGAGTATAATTATCAAACAGTTTATGTTAATAGATGGAAGTGTTATTTTGAAGTATGGGCATTTCAATCCCAAAATTTGAGTTGTGTGCCAGATGTAGGAAAGAATTTTAGATCAAACTGACCTGCTTATTTTAGATAGCAGTGTTGGGGCTTGGTGGATGTTTATTCATTGTAAACATAATGCTTTAGTAATTTGATAAGAAAATAATCTGTTTTGTTTTCTTTCAGCCTTAGTTCACCCTGAGAGTCAGTCACTGAGCTTCCTCTCCATGAATCAGTGCGAGGCTCTCTGCTGCATTGAGGTGACTCGAGGGGAATACCTCCTGGTGTTCAACCTCCTGGCAGTGTATGTAGATGCTTCAGGTCGCAAAAGCCGCGAGAAAGAACTCATGTACCCAGCCTTACCTACAGCAGTTGGTGAGGATTTAATTAATTTATTAGTCTATGTTATTCACTTACATATTTATTTTATGAACATATGAAAATTGGGACTGCAGATAATTGCACAAGGCAAAAGGAAGAGATAAGTGTCTGTGTAGCATATGGTTAATGATGATGGAGTGGAAGCTCTCATAGTGAATGTTTCTGTTTATATTGCAGGTTAAGAACATTTAAAGACATGAATATAGTGTAATCCTGCCATTCATAAAAAAAAAAAAAAAAAAAAAAAAGGCTTTTTTTTTTATAAAAAAGAAATTCCATATTTGTATCAACTGGTGGTGGAGTGCATGGTAAACTGAAACAAGTGTTGTTGTGTTCCAGCGGTGAGTGATGGCATGCTGTTGGTGTACAGTGACATTCACATTGACGTGTTTGAGGTGCTCTCTGGGGACTGGGCACAGACCATCAACCTGAAGCGGACCAAACCCTTGATGCGCACTGGGGTCCTCAACATGGTGATGATCAGTGACCTGCCCCATGTGGCCTACCTCAGGAACCTGCACAAAGGTGAGTCAGTTGTGGCACTCACCTTGAAACATCATTCACATGTGTCGGGAGAGGAATATAGCAATTGTCCAAGAAAGCTTTTTTCTCATTCAGTGTAACATTAGACACAGAATAAATATTTAATAAACTGTGCTATAAACACTGAACAGTCTGCACAGCTAACTAGGAAATAAAACTTTTGAAAGAGCACATTGGCAATTGTTTTCAGAAAGATTATTTAGATCAAAGTTGCATTTCATTGTTACTTGACATTGTGTGAGCCTATACTGAGTAATTTATATTTTAATAATTATTGTGCGTAGATTGCATAGGAACCTGAATTGCATGTGAAATGTAACATCTGGTATGTACTTATTTTTTTTGCCTCTTAGTTGTTGCTCTCACTTTCATTTATAACTCCCAGTGCATATATTTTGGAAATTTCTTATATTAATGTTAATTGTGATTAACTTTTTCAGAGGAAATTATAAGAACAAATGTGGATTCCAAAGGTCGACCCAAGTCCCGAAGAAAGTTCTCAATGCGAGAAAACAGCAAAGCCACTCGCGCGTAAGTGTTTCTGAGCCTGTCCTGTTCATTCATCCATTAGTGTCATCAGAGTCCTCAGACATATTTCAAAAGAGCATCATCAAATAGCTGATTGCTGCTGGTTGTTGCCATACTTAGATATCCTTGAATATTGTGATGTTACACTTAGGGTATGATGTTGGTGTGTGTGTTGTGACAAGCACCAGACCTCAGACCCACAGAGGACAAGCTGCTCTCTGGGGCAACGTGCTGTGTTTCTGGCCTTGTGTGTCCACTCGTGAATCTTTGGGGTAAAGCAGAAAATTATGCTCACTCTTGTTGTTCAGCAGCTCTTGAATGAAATACCCTTCTTATGTTTTGTTATAGATTGATTTTGTAATATTTTTAATGTCATTATTATTTTTGGAGCAATGAGGACATAAAATTATCGTGAATAATTATATTTGTGCTCTTTGATCTGTGTATTTAAAATTGAAGGATAATCAACATTTTTACAAAAGATATTCTATCTCTAGTAAAAAAAAAAGATCTTTGATCAGTATAAAAATGAATTATAGTTGTGATAATATTATAAAGTTATTGCTGATTTTTTATCATCTCTCAAACTGAATGATATACTATATAGGATGATTATCTTCAAAGTTTTGCATCAAGAGAGTAATGCAAAATATCAAAATTAAATGATTATTAGTCTTTATTCATACAGGACATACAAAATTTTCATATCATGAGTCTATCCCAAACTGCTAACTGTGGAAAATAAGTGAAGAATGGCATCCTGAGTCACTCACTTCTTGCTCCACTCATCATGACTGAGTTCACTACCTGAATGACGTGTCAAAATTTCCCCCTCCTTGTCCTTAACCTTTTATTTGTTTGTGCCACATGTAATTTGTGATCTGTGATGCCCCTCGTAGATTACTTTTCATGGAAGTTTTGTTGTATTATATTTTCATGTCCTTACATTTATGCCAAGAAAACCACACCATTGAGAGCCAGCACAACAGACCTCTTTCTCCATTACTTTCATTGACCAATTCCTTGTTTGTTTGACTTGACATGTTCCCACCCAGACAGGATCAGAACACCACCACGTCAAAGGAACCCCAAACTTTGTTGCCATAACTTCCCTGTTGATCAAGCTTTAGATGCCTTCCTCCCTCCCTCTCCAATAGATCCCTCTCTCACCATTCATACCTCTGCATTGTCAACTGAATTTTAATGCTGTTAAATATTTAACATCCATTGTTTAAAAATACTTTCCTTTGTCTGAGCTATCTAGTATATAAAAATAGCATTGATTTCTTTTATACGGATTGAGTTCAAACAGACTGTGTTACCTAACAATAATGTCTGCATTTTAGGTAATTTCTATAGCTTTTGGATTCAAAAGAAGTTTCCTCTTACTTCTGTGTGGACCAGATATATTATAGAGAGACTAGGTGCCCAGAAATAGACATATAGCAATAGTAACACACTGACCACTTGTGGCATGTGGCTGGCCAGGCGGTTGAGGCAGTTGGAGAGTCGCATGCTCCACCTGGTGCCGGCGCCCCTCTCGCGCCAGCTGACCACCACCAGCCACTCATGGTAACCTAGTGTGTCCCCAGCTACACTAACACCCCAGTCAGGTGTTTGGACTGCAGGCAGCTGGTGTGTGCCAGAGCCTGGCTTTTTATTACTCCTTTTTGTGTTCTAATCTACCTGTAGTTTTGATAGAAGACTGGAAGCAACAGGTATGCCCCCTGTGCCTCTGACAAGTGTGAAATGAAAGACTTCACACGTACACTTACACGCACACATTTACTCACTCTCACTCTCGTAGTAGTGTTGCAGTAGTCTTTCTGTCTTGACTTTCATTAGAACATATTTTGAGGCCTAACAAAAGATTTACGTCTTTAGCTTACATATTATTTCATATTGTTTGTAATATTGCATACTAATGCAGCAGTATCTCTTTTATTGTCTTAATAACAGCCACAACTACACTGTATACTCATTGTCTTGGTTGCAATGGTTCACTCAGATGGTTGTGTTAAAAGTCTGTCGTCTTGTATGCTGTGTTCCGGTGTAAAGACTCTTGGTTGTTTTCCAAATGTTTGTGGTTGAATTGTTCAGCATGAACCAGATGGCAGCCTTGTCATTTTGCTTATTCCTGTGAAATTCATCTTAGTTAAGCATATTCTTATTTAATGGTACATACCAATTTTTCAGTAGAGGCGTGCAGTATTATTTGATAGTCATAAATGTCATGTTGTGGCAGAGAGTCAGAGGCTCCTGAGACATACAATAGATAACTGAATACTAGTGATCAATATAAGAGTGATGTGCTGGTGCTTGTCACGCTTGGGTTGTCTTGTGCACATTTCTGGAGTTACTACTGAGGCTTGATACATCAGAGACTTAAGCACTCTCCCTTATGACTTCCCAGAACTGACCGCCGCAGCAAACTCATCTCAGGACCCACCAACTTTAACCACATCACCCACATGGGTCCTGGTGACAGCATAGAGATCCAGCGCCTAGTTGACTTGCCATCTCGCCGGAGCTCAACAGCAGAACAACGCACACAACAAACACAGTCTATCCACAGGGTATGTGTAGGGATACTTGACGGTTAACCCATCAGGAATATCTCTCTCTCTCTCTCTCTCTCTCTCTCTCTCTCTCTCTCTCTCTCTCTCTCTCTCTCTCTCTCTCTCTCTCTCTCTCTCTCTCTCTCTCTCTCTCTCTCTCTCTCTCTCTCTCTCTCTCTCTCTCTCTCTCTCTCTCTCTCTCTCTCTCTCTCTCTCTCTCTCTCTCTCTCTCTCTCTCTCTCTCTCTCTGCCAAGTTTATTTCCCATAATCACTTACTTTTATAATCATCTCTTAAATAGATTTGTAGTGTTTAAAAGACAAAATTATCCTTTTGTTCTGTTCTGTTCTATCCCTCTTATTTGTGTCCTTGAATTTTTTTGTGCTGTATGTTAACCATATCAGTTAACAGTGCCCTTCCCCTCTGTTCACATAATTGGCCACTTAAAACTAAACTAACTATATGGTCCAAAATGTGTTACATTCTGAAGGTACCATTCAGACCATGTAATTTTGTTGGGCATGGTTTTTTTTGTTTTTTTTTTATCATTTCCCAGTAATTTACAAAACTTATTTTAAGGATATATAAGAGAAGTATGTTGATTTTGTAGGGAATCATTGTGAGTGACATGATGGGTATTACAGGTGCGCAGTATGCTCCAGACCAGCGGGAAGCTAGCGCCCCCTCGGCTACCCCAGGGCCCTGAGCCTCCGCGCCGTTCTTTTAGCCACCAACCTCTTCCCCAACCTCTTTATTCCAATGTTCACAATGGTAAGTAGGACATCCACCTCGTGTTACTTAGCATGCACAGAGAGATGTACTGTCTGGTGCAGTTAATTTATACCAGTGAAGTGTTATGTGACAGAAAGTAACACTGACAAGTGAAGGCTTGAAGTGGAAAAAAAATATTATATAAATGGTAGATCATGATGAATGTGGTAGAGTGACATTGGGTGAGCACATGATGGGGTTATGAAGAGTACTTGAATGAGATAGATAGAGTGTAAGAAATAACCTTTATCTGTATGGAAATGGTGAATGAGAGATTAGAGGGAAGAAGCCCTCTGAATAAAGATAAAATTCAGGAATATTTTTCTTCAATGAAAATGAGTATTGTTAGTATACAGGTGTGGATAAAAGTTGATGACTTGAATGGCATGTTGACACACAGCAGTCATTGCTGAGTGTGGCAGTTCCTTCCTCCATCGTGTAAGAAGTAGACTTAGGAAGATGCTGAACTATTTCTGTAGGACTTCTGTCATTGAAATTGTCTTGTTTTTTCATTATAGGTAGTGGGCCTCCGCCTCCAGTGACCACCTCTATACGGAGGCCAGGCATACCGCCATTGCCCCCCACATCTGCCGCCCCCCAGCACCTTCCCCCCCAGCGCTCACCTGAGGAACCACGCCACCAAATCATCCATCAGCTGCAGGAAGTAAGTTATGTACATTATTCTTATAAGTATTACCAATGCCCACCATTGGCAGATTCATGTATACCAGAATATTTTCTTGCTGTCTTATACTAGAATTTGTCAAAAATCTAGTTGGTATTTTTCCTGATAAATAAAATCCATATCAAAGCATGGGCATTGGATACTGTACTTTACTGTACTTGCTTCTCTTTCCTTATGCTTTATGATGTCATAAAGTAGACATCTTGATAAGCTTTTAATAAAATTGTACAGTGCTTTAGCCTCACAAAAGCCTCAGATGTCATAGTTTTTGAAAGTTTGGGATGAGACAATGTATCCTTGCTTGGGGCATTTGTTTTTTACAATGACTCCAGAGTTTTCCTCAGATTAAGGTGTATGGGGAACTGATCCCACTGGAATGTTTCACACTTGACTGGTTATACTCAGTGAGGAGATCACTGTCTGTCATATGCAAGTGATAAGCAATCCTTCCAGCATCTGAATTTTTCATAAGCTGCAGTGGAGCCAGTAATGAATAATATCCTATATTTACTGTTCTAATTTGTGCTGCATTAGTTATGGGTTGAATCTTGTCACTAGTTGTATCTTATGACTTACAAAATGTGTTTTCTTGCAGTCACTTGTTCATGATCAAAGTCTGAAATGTCAGTCCTTCGAAATCGGTAATTTATACCTTTGTCCAGTCATCTATGAATATTATGTATTATTTGTTAGGCTGATTTTTCACTACCATTTTGTGCCGGAAGTAAATTAAATTTGCCCTTCAGCAGGAGTGTGGTGACACCTCCCCGCGTCACTCCATTGCTTCCAACACCAGCAGCAACCTGTCTTCACCTCCCTCCCCGGGCCGGCCGCCAGACCACCACTCATCCTCCTATGATTCCTAGGGTTGTGTCTGGCCTGGAGAGTAGCTCTGAGCTGATTCCTCACAGGCTGGGCCTCATGGATCACCACAATCCTGTGTTGAAAGTTGGTGCATTAATTTATTACACATTGGACTTTGTACCACTCAGTTAAAACGTAGAATTGATATGAAAAAAATATACATATTTAAGCTTATCAGGTTAGTTGAATGTGGAAATATAACAGATAAAATGATTGTCACAATTTTACTCTCAACCATTTGTAGGGCAAAAAAAAATAAATAAATAAAAAAGGGTCACAAATCAAAAACACAGCAGGACTTGTGGGTGTCCAGACCCTGGTGTGAGGTGACACTCACTGCACCTTGTGATAGAGGCAATACTTAATCAAACACATTTATGAAATGTAAGAAGTTATAGCCTTTGTACATCTTGAAGCATTACCTCTCCTCTCTAACCGGCTGCCAGGTACTGTAACTGAAATGCATTAGTACTTACAAATATATAATTTATGGAGAATAGCAAAGTATTCTCACGGGGAACAAATACCTGGTTTTGGCACTTGTAAGTAATGTTGAGGAAAGTCTGTATTTTATTTATGAAGTGAAGTTTCTATAGGTAATGGGCAGCTATGAAAAGGTTCAGGCTACCTGTTGGTGCTTTGATTGTCTTACGTCATATATTGGATGTATGAATTATAATTATGTATAACTCACCTTGTATATGTAAGATCATCTTTGTTGAGATTCTACAAGAATTGGATCATCCCTGTTGTTTCAGGTTCCCTCATATACTGGTTGTCTTCTTCAAAAGCTTCTGCTAGTCATTCTTTACTCTTAAGTGGAAACTCAAGCCCAAAGAAATTGACTGGATGAAGGTGAAAACTTGGGGTGGTGGCATATGGGGGGCCGAATGTGATTTGTGATTGATGTTTTGGGAGGGAAGTGGGGTAGGACACCATAGCAATACTGAATAAAGTAGCTGTAATAAATGATTACTGTGTTTGGCGAGGTGAGTCACTCAGGGCACTGGCTCACTTATGTGGCTGACTGTAATAGAATATATAGGTAATATCTGCCTGTAAATTAGTGCGGCTGTCAGAAGGTAAGCATTGTTTGGAAATTGTGACTGTTGGAGTTGTGGCATTATGTGGGTATTGAAGCAATGTTCTCCCAGGGTGTGTGATGTGAATGGCAATATGTCCTATGATTCTCTTAACACAAACTTAACTAATCATCTTTTAATTTGGAAATTGAGACAAAATTTTATTATGTTGTGGTATCAAGCTGCAATATTGTGATTACAAAAGTTAGCTTTAAAATTTAGGTTGGTTGAAGGTCCATTGATGTTTGTTATGCTCAGATGTTTTAGTAAACAGGAAATGGCATTTTATGGGTGAATGAATGTAAATTTTAACCAACTTCCAGGTGGGTGCACGTGAGAAGGCTGTAGTCTTGTGGTCATGCTGTCAGAATAGAATGTTTTGAATCTGTGGTAGGAAATTAAAGACAGTCATTAACTGCTCCAGGAGGGACACTATAGTTTGAGAATCATTCCTTCAGTGTGATCTGTACCAGAGTCATACTTCAGAATTGTAAATGTGATGGTAGTAAAAGTGGCTGGCCATATTTAAACAGTCAAGTTTCATGTTTACAGTGGTGAAGTCAAGCCTTATCAACTACCTATGCTGCAGATCCACTGAGTTTGTCTTAACAATATTTCAGTAACTAGTTTTGTGTTAGGCAACTTGCATTAGTGGTCACAGTTTGATGGTAAATAAGTTTTCAATTCAAGCTGTTGACCGAGTATTTGGTGTGGTTGTGTTGAGACTCCTGCTAGGCATCACTGCTGAAGCATCATGTTCAAAGGGATTCTCCTTGCCTCTTCAGACTGGTCGGTCAGTCCTTCAAGTTTTGCAGTCATCTCCAAATTGCCGTGGCATCTTGCTGAGGCTTTGAACACCATGATTCTGAAGCATTGAACTGATTTGTTGATAATCTTTCCTTCCCTTGCCCTCCTCACTTCCAAGTCTAATGGTCATGGAAATGTTTCTTGACTCTTGTTTGTAACCGAGCAGTTAGATAACAATAGCAACTGAGTGACTGTTCAGGAACAAAGTAGCTGTATGCAAATTATTCTTAGTTGCTTGTGTATAAAAGCAAATAATTTTTTTAGTGTTCTTGCCAATCCAGTGTGCAAGTCATACCTCCGTTATCTGTGACTTGCCAGTCTTGTCAAGGGTATTTAAAATAATGTCCAGTAATTTCATATAGAGACAGAACTTATCTTAGTACTTTTTTTTATGAAAAGTATGAGTACTACTATGCTGTCAAGTTATTTTTTCTTGTAAGTACAATCTGTAAATATGCTCCCTTAGCGATTATGTTAAAAGAAATCTATGAATACTGACGTGTACATTCATACTTCAGCTCGTATTGTAGTCAATAATTTATGATTGGAATGGCTGCATCACCGGCCCTGTGTATACTAGCTTTTGTAAAATAGACATTTCTAGAAATATGGCAATACTATAATGGGTGAGTGGTGTTTTATTGCTTCCACTGTGGTATGTGTGTGTGTGTGTGTGTGTGTGTGTGTGTTCACCTCATGTCAGAGTACAGGAACTGAGCTACGACCATATTGTCTCCATTACTACAGCAATTCAAGTTAATTTTGAAAGTAGATATTTCTTATTCTTACCCTTTTTGTTCTTTGATTTACTTATTTCTAGCTAAGATCCATTTCATTTTCCACACTAATTATATGCCTGTTTTTATTTCATCTTTGTTCTGCATTGATTCAATATATCCCTCACATCTGCAGGAGATAACCCTTACCTGTCTACTTGTCCAAGACCCATGAAGGAAACACAGCTTATTGCCACTCACTGGAAGACATGGGTTGGCCAGAAAAGGATTTCAATTCAGAAAGCCTCTCTCTCTCTCTCTCTCTCTCTCTCTCTCTCTCTCTCTCTCTCTCTCTCTCTCTCTCTCTCTCTCTCATATTTCATTGTTTTTTTATGTACTTGTTTATTTTTTTTATTTAATTATTACTATTTATTAATTTATTTATATAATTATTTTATTTTATTTCATTTATCTATTTTTATTTACTTTTATTTATTTATTTTCTTCATTTATTTATTTTCTTCATTTATTTATTTTATTTATTTTTATTATTTATTTTATTACTTTTTATTTATTTATTTATTTTATTATTTTAGTTTTATTTATTTATTTATTTATTTATTTATTTATTCTATTTATTTATTATTTTTTTTGAGGCACTGATAGTAAGCTTGTAATAAGAAGAGAAAGCTGTCAACAAACACATGGCTCAAAATCGAGGCTATTCACAAATACAGGAGGAGTGTGAATTGAAAGGTAGGACTAAAAAATGGGTATTAGGTTTGTCTCAAGTCAAACAGCGCAAGAATAGAACAATTCATCACTCAGTAGAGACAAAATTGAAAATGCTACTTTGGATGTCTAAAGTGATCCAAAAGAAACGAGATGAATGAGTTAGGGTTACAGGAGGGGACATAAACTTCGGTAACAGTGAAAATAGTGAGTTGTAAGCTGAAATGAAAAGGAGGAATAATGGAAGAAATTTCGTCGGTAGCATTTTTTGAATTAGCGTGGTGGTGAATGAGTGAGTGGCACATGAAGCGGCTAACAGAAAGATCGACAGAGAACAGGAAAACTTACAATTTTCGCAAACAAAAAGAGACAATGAGATTGTGAGTGGAGCTAAAGATATAATTAGAAAGTGAAAAGAGAGAGAGAGAGAGAGAGAGAGAGAGAGAGAGAGAGAGAGAGAGAGAGAGAATTTTTCTTACAGTAAAGGAAAAGCTAAAAAACAACTAAATAATTAATTAAAATAAAAAGGAATGTTTGTGAGACAGGCAGAGACAATGAAGAGTGATAAGAAAATTGAAAATGTAATGTTCAATAAAAAAGATAGAAGGAATTGATCCTCAAATAGAGTGGTAGATGAATGAAATGGACTTGGGAATCAAATAGTTAGAGCTAAGTCATTAGGGAGCTTTAAAAGAAGATTAGATAAATTTATGGATGAGGATGACAAGTGGAAGTAGGCAGATATGTTTCGTACAAGGACTGCCACATGTAGTTCTGATGGCTTCTTGCAGCTTCCCATATTTTATTTTCTTGTGTTCTTATGAGGAAGAAAGAAAGAAAAAGAAGAAAAAAAAAACAAGTACAGTATTTATCTAAGCAGGAAGAAATAAAGAAAGAAAAGAAAAAAAACAAGTACAGTATTTATCTAAGCAGGACTTGCGTGAGAAGAAAATCGAAAGTGAATGTAACGAAGGAAAAAAGTGATGAGTTGTAGCGAGACTGGCGCTCTAGAAAGTGATGAGACAGCTCTGAATTTTGAAACGCAGCTGCAGATGACACCGGTTGGCTGCAGATGCTGAGAGAGAGAGAGAGAGAGGAGTTACCGGTAGCACCGGTAGGTTCCATTTCGTTACATGAAAATACCCAATTGTTTCTCCTTTGGGATCACCTGAAGATCCGCCACCCCACAGGGATCACCTGAAGATCCGCCACCCCAGATTGTCTCACCTGAAGATCCGCCACCCCAGACTCTCTCACTTGGTTAGGTTAGGTTAGGTTAGGTTAGGTTAGCCTAACCTAACCTAACCTAACCTAACCTAACAACATGAACGCATTAAAAAACTGAGTGGATATAAAAAATGCAGAAAAAAGTTTACTTCATTAAAAGTATGGGATCACCTGAAGATCCGCCACCCCAGATTGTCTCACCTGAAGATCTGCCACCCCGAGTGCGGCTGGGGTGGCGGATCTTCAGGTGATCCCTCCTTTGTGTTCTGTAGTTTATTTTATTTTATTTCTGTTAAGATAATTTTGTTATCGCTTTTCTTCCTCTTCTTCTTCTTCTTCTTCTTCTTCTTCTTCTTCTTCTTCTTCTTCTTCTTTTTCTTTTTCTTCTTCTTATTGTTATTATTATTATTATTATTATTATTATTATTATTATTATTATTATTATTATTATTATTATTATTATTTTATTACTACTACTACTACTACTACTACTACTACTGCTTAATAATGATTATGATGGTGATAATAATAATGATAATAATAATAATGATAATAATAATAATAATGATAATAATATCAAAGATTATAGAGGAGCATATACGTCGCTATATTTTTTTGTTGCTACTACTACTACTACTACTACTACTACTACCATTATCATCATCACTATTATTATCATGCCAATTATTCCCCTATACATTACCCATCCCTTTCCCGGCTTTGCTTATACAACTCCCGCGCAAGGAAGGCTGGCGGGTGAACCTCTGCCCTCTGTCCCTGTGGAGACCCGAGTCTAAGGTACAGCCCTGCGAGGAGTGTATTTACCTTGCCTTATTTGCTTAGCTGTAGTACACAGAGCATGAGCTGCACTCGAGTGATTTGTGGCCTTATTAACGTACCCGTATGTTTGTACACTTGTTTCTTGCTTCTGTCACTGCCTCGGCGGAGTTTCGTATTGTCTGGCGGGCCCCTCTTCGATGTGGCATTAGTTTGTGATGCTAAACTGCGTAGAACAATTAATCTGTGAATGAATTTAAAGATTTTCCAGAACTGAGTCGATAACATACATAATATTTAACAGAAAAGTGTTCAGGAAACGTGAGCAGTGGATCCAGTGACGTTTTGGGGTCTTATCTCAACTACTTACAACAGACTGCAGTGGAAGTTCTTGGGGGATTTCCAAGGGTGTCTTTATGATTCTAGTGACAATTTAACCCGCATTGCGCGTCATCGATGGAAAAAAAGAAACACACACTTGAGAACACTTTTAATCACCTAAGTGGTCTTGGAATTATTGCTGACGAGAGAACAAACACGAGCGTCATCACCCTGCGTCATCACCCTACGTCATCACCCTGTCTCTTCAGTGAGAGGTGTGATTGAGTGGGTATCCTTGCACTATCCTGGATGAACCGTCAACGCCACATCCTCCATCTCATCATTACTGTTGCCGCTTCACCCACGTCCCTTACTCATCACTTTGGCGATCCACTCCGCCCCCTAGACACTTCAGCTAAACAAGTATGAAAGGCAAACACCTGGAAGTTTTATTTTTATTGTACGTTAAATGCCCACTCCTTCCTCTTGTGTTCCTCCTCATCCTACTTTTCTTTTTCTTTTTTGTTTTCGTTCTCGTTCTTGTTCTTCTGGTTTTCCTCCTTGATTTCGCTCTCGTTCTTGTCTTTTGTTGTTGTTGTTGTTGTTGTTGTATTACTACTACTACTACTACTACTACTACTACGACTACTACTGCTAGCTACTTCCACTACTTTTCTCCTCCTCCTCCTCCTCCTTTTCTGTTGGGTTCGACGCTCCCCTGCTACCTCCTACATACCTTCCCTGCCGCACTCGCCAACAAAAGTACAATAGATGACTGGTAAATCCTTGTCATTCTTATTTGAGAAGGAGATCCTGGTGTGGGCGTGCCTGCACTCTCAACTGGAATCTGGGCGAAGAACCTCAAGTGAGTCGTACCCTTCGTAAAAAATGCATTTGTTCTTTGACTAAATTGTTCTATATGTTATGCATAGTTTATTCTTAATTTCGAGCCATCAGACGAGACTCTTGGAAGCTCCCGTCGTCTTCTGTAGCGTGGCATGGAACACAGGCTTCAGTCATGCTGCCCTAGAGTGCTTGTTTCAGTTCTGCAGTTCGAACTGAAACTGAAACGAAATAGATATGGAGAGGTGGAGTGACAAATTCATGGATGGGGATGAAAGGTGGATATAGGTAGCCTTTTGCAGCTTTCATTATTTTCTTATGTTCCTATGAGTCTTTTATTTCAATGTTTTGTTGTTTTCTTCAGTTGATAAGTGTATGCCGTTCAACTAATCATGCAGTGGTTCTCAACCGGAGAGGCGCGTCCTCCTGGAGGAGCGCGGACACTCTCCCGGGGGGGCGCGAGCGCAGGACGGAAGGGGGAAAAAATCACGGAAAATCACGGACTCATTGGCTATTAGTACAAAGGAGATGCAGCAAGAGCTATCTATTTATTTATCTATCTATCTAATTCAATCTCTATGGTGGCATAGTTGGGGAGGGGTTTGAGTAGGTGACGCAGGAAGGAGGGGGGCCCCAAGTGCATTGAACTAGCTTTGGGGGGGGGCCAGCTTGCAAAAGGTTTAGAACCCTTGAACTAATGGACAATATTTTTTTTTCTTGTGTGTGTGTGTGTGTGTGTGTGTGTGTGTGTGTATGTGTGTGTCTAGGGAAGACCCGGGCCAGGCATGGTGGAGGGGAATATCCCTAAAGAGGTGGCCATGACAATGAGTCTTTAATCCAAACATCCCAGAACGTTCCTTGAGGCTGAGTCAGCTGCAGGAGTGTTGTCTCAGATGTTGGTGTGAGGGAGTGGGAACAAAGGATGCTTGTGGGAAGAATGCGTCAATGTAATTAATTAAACCTAATGTAATTGTTTGAAAGGGAACAAGAATTAGCGAGTCTCTCTCTCTCTCTCTCTCTCTCTCTCTCTCTCTCTCTCTCTCTCTCTCTCTCTCTCTCTCTCTCTCTCTCTCTCTCTCTCTCTCTCAAACATTTTTGTTTGCATTTTTATTTGCTCCTAATGGACGTAGAACTGCGTACTTTGCAGGTGTGAGGAGCTTCAGGATTCACTGAAGCGAATCCTCAAGCAATCTCGTGAGGCCTTCAGTTCTGGACAGACTCCTGGCAAGAGACTCCCTACACTTCACGCTCTACGGTGCGCCCACTCCCTTCTTTCCTCTCTCCTTAGGCTTTTCCGTCTTCATTCTTTCACACAGGTGGGAGGTGTGTATACTTTGGCGGTCGGCTTGTCTTGTAGCCTTTCTCCTTCCTTTCAGATTCAGAATTGTTCAAGTTCAAATACTGCCACACACACACGAACCCTTTGTTTGGACAGACCACCGCCCCCACCCGCTCTTGTCTGGGAACACTTGCCCGTGGGATAACTGCTGAACACCGGTGTCTGTTGTACTACTCGCATCTCCATCCTCCACACACACGCACACACACACACACACACACACACACACACACACACACGAGGATTATTTATTCATCATTATTATTATTTTCTATATTTTGTATATACTTTGATATTTACATATATGTTATCTGTATTATGGTACATATTGTATTACATATCCTCAGATAACCATAAAACAAAAATCTCAAATTTTGACAAAACTTATGCAAATTTAAATGAGGAAAACAGAAGCTTGGAACATTCCGGTTTCATGACGACCTTTTGCTGCCTGCCTTTGTCTCTGTGGACACAAGTAATACAACAAACATGCAAGGAAAATAAAAAAAGAGCGCTTCAAGGCGTGTGAATCAAGAGTCGACACGAAGTGTTTACACCCGTGATCCTAAGCCCACCTTTCAAGGGCTGCAAGGTGATAAATAATTAGATATATTTTTCCCACCAAGGACATTCACTCAACCAGCAGTCAGTGGGGAAATGCTGCAGGGGAGTGAGTCATCATGACAGCTGAAATGTTTTTTTTTCTCTGAAAGTGTCATTTTTCTGCTGCGGTTGCAAGAAAGGATCAAACATAATTGATATTAGAAAACACAATTAATTTTCCATTCGTTAGTATCACTCAGAGTAAGAACCTCCTCACGAACTACTTTTCTTTGTTTTATTGGGAGCACTGCGCATCGTGACTGTCTCGTCCAGGGACTGTATTCTCAAGCATTTCAGCGTCTTACCTTCACCAGGTTCAGCAGGCTGTAATGGATTTTATTCGGGATGTTAAGGATATTTTCATGATTCCAGTAATAGTTTAACAAAGATTTTGTATCATGAAAGAAAAAATCGTCCATGAGAACCCAACTAATCATGTCTGTAGCCTTTGAAAATAGTCTATATGAGAGAACGAGAGGTTCCAAAATTCTGTCTTAGAATAGTGATGGCGGTTTAATTTCTTTCACTCTTTCTGGATGACACAGCGACGTGTCCCTCATCTGGTTATCACGCAGACGAGCATCTTGTCACCACCACCTTGCGAATTACCGGCCCGGGGATGCTAAACCATGATATCATCGTTTATGTGAAGTACATTTTTCTTTTCATTTCAATTTTGTTCGTCGTTGTGTTCACTTCTCCAAAAACGCGATACTCTGAAATGCCAGTCCTCGGAGTGGTCAAAAGAGTTATCAAAATATCAGGAAAGGTGCCTAAAAGACGCGCCATCTATAACTAGAATATCAGTTTTGTGAAAGGAAGTTAAGAGTGAGGTCACGCAGGGCAAAGAATCTTGAGTTTAGCTTCCTTGACACTGAACTTGCATTTTGAAACGTCTCTTTCTCTCGTAAGGGCTGATTCCATGGGCCACAAGGATAATCAGTCGAGTTCTTATGCATGTGTGTGTGTGTGTGTGTGTGTGTGTGTGTGTGTGTGTGTGTATGTGTGTCCATGTCAAACTATCAAACTATCACTCGAATCACAGAAACAGCCTTAAAACCCACAATAATTTTGCAGTAGGATGTTAAAACTCCATGAGAAATCTCGTATGGTGAATATTAAGCAAGACTTGGGTATGACGTAGGAGTTTGGTGGTGGTGTTGCCAGCGAGCTCAGGAGGAACGCGGTGATGCAAGGGGTGGTGTTATTCACAGGTATTGTCCGTGTTGTGGTGCGAGGTCACGTGGTGCAACTAGAAGTGGGAGAGTAAGATGATGAAACCATGGAAACGTCCTGTCCTTTGTGTGTGTGTGTGCGTGTGTGTGTGTGTGTGTGTGTGTGTGTGTGTGTGTGTTTGTGTGTGAAGTAGTAGTAGTAGTAAGTCATAATAGTGGTAATAGTTGTAGTAGTAGTAATGATAGTAGTAGTGGCAGCAGCAGCAGCATCAGTGACATATGTACTGTATGTAAATTTGTATGCATAGCCAAACGCTGGCATTCAAATAGTAAATGAGTAACAAGATAATAACAGTGAGGCTTATATGCATATGTATGTAGGTTAGGTAAGTCACGGTCAGAAGTATATTAAAGCCCTACAATCTCTTGCACTTGGTTTTGCGTGTTCCTTCTATTTCAGGTTCTCTTATTTGCTGGCAATCTCCTGATAAAAACTGGCAACTGATAGGCTCTAAGGAAATCAGGAGATTGGTGCTTGAGGGGAAACACAAAGCAAGAAACTGAATACGAAAGGGCACTCGACTTTTGATCAAAACTCTACTAGTATCTGTAAAAGTCAACCTTAAATGACCTAGACCAAGGGGACGCCTCACAGGTTTCAGGTTGATCTGCTCCTGCTGATGATTTTCAGTAAAACAATGGCGCCTGCGCGTAAGCACCCCGGTAATGGACGGATGGAGTGGACGCAGCAGCACTCCACCTCCCACCCCTCCTGTCTTGTGTGTCTTCCTCGTTGATGAGGATGTTGTGAACGATGATGTTGATGGTGGCAATGGTGATGATGGTGATAATGATGACCACAGTTAAGGTGTCGGGGTGCAGCACCACATCAAGGCAGCACACGCGGTGACAGGGCGGCGTGAAGGAACACACTACTCCGGCAGTATCCTACACAAACATCCTCCTTCAGAGTGTTGCGTGAGTGAGGTAACACAAGGAAGTCATCGGCTTACGTACTCGTTCATTTCCGTGTCAACAAGACCTAAGGCACGTCCCTTAGTAAGTTAACCTTCAGACTCTGGTGTTTGCATTTGTGGGAAGCTGGATGACTATTTAATTCCCAGCCGCGTAGAAGGTCAAGCAGCCCGGTGACCTCGCCGGTGTGACGTCTAATGAGTTACGTTAAAACAAATGCTGATGGGAGGGTTAGCACAGGCAGCTACTGTGTCCTGCCGCGGTGCTCTCTGTGCCCAGGGGCGTGATGCTCGGGGTGAGTGAGGATTCCTGGAGTGATTTAAGAGTGGCCAGGACAAAGCCATGACTGCAAGATTTGGGTTACCGTCAATGTGTACTTTCTCATACCAGTGGCTGTTGCTGTGCGCCAAGCGGCTGCTCGCCCACGCCTGCTGCTTCTCGCACCGTGTCGCTAGACTTTTTTTTCCATGAAATTTTCATCTTATAATAATGTCAATTTTATCGTGTTATTTACTTTCTGTTATTATTATTTGTTATTATTTTACACCAAATGATATGTTTGAGAGTTAATGAAATAGTTTATCGTCTACGCAACGGAATTGCATTTTTATAAAAATGTATTTTCATGCTCTCTACACTAATAAATAAGACATTGCTAAATTAACCCAGTAGACTGATACCGCGTAGTTAAGTATGAGTATTTCTCTCTGCTTGTGATCATTTGTGTACGCATCATATCAAGGAAAATGTGTTCCATGTAACTTTTCATTTGGTTGTGATGTTTCATCAAAATCTTGTCCTGACCATTGAATATTATCATTATTTTTTCTTTGCGCAGGCGCCGAAGATACCAAGACGTTACAAAGTTTTGAGTATGAACGCGATCTGCCGCCGCCACTGTACACACAAAGGTGGCGGTCTTCCCTGTCTATAAGAAGGAGGTTGTTGTGTTGTTTGCACGGCCTTCGAATTTCATTATTGAGAACCAGACGCTTAGTACGCAGTGTGGGAGTGGTCGATAAGGAGACGCACTCGGTGGCGGCCTGCAGAGTTCAGAAAACATCCTGCAGCGGCTCATATCTAAAACTCAGGAAGGGTAAAAAGAGTAAAATTTATTTATAATGACTATGATATAATTAGTTATGCTCAGTGAAACGTGAAATTTAAACAAGAATATGCTTTTCCGAAATATTCCGATAGATGGAATTAACTCAGTAGGAAGTCAGTCATAGTCACCAAACATACGCAAAAACCTGAGAACAGTTTTCACCCACAATTCCTTAAAGCATTCGTGAGGATACGGGAGTTTTTCAGGGCCGGGGAAAATAACAAGCAGCACCCGCACCTTGGGAGCGTGACGCGCTGCCAGTCCCGTGAGGAACAATTAATGGAGGGCAGCAAACAGCCTTGAGGCTTATCATGGCCTTGCACACACACCTACTCACAAACACACACTCGCCTACATATAAACACACACACTCCTACACACACACACACACACACACACACACACACACACACACATGAACACACACACACACACACACACACACACACACACACACACACACACACACACACACACACACACACACACACACACACACACATGAACACACACACACACACACACACACACACACACACACACACACACACACACACACACACACACACACACACACAGCTACATATAAACACATACACGCCTACACACACACACACACACACACACAATTCTCTCTCTCTCTCTCTCTCTCTCTCTCTCTCTCTCTCTCTCTCTCTCTCTCTCTCTCTCTCTCTCTCTCTCTCTCTCTCTCTCTCTCTCTCTCTCTCTCTCTCTCTCTCTCTGCCTACTCTTTCGGGTATGCGGGTGACTATATTTCACCTCAGGGAATTTGACGTCCCTGCCCTGCATAGTCTCAGGTGCTGGGGTGGGCATAGCACCTGTCAAGTCACCCAAGTCAGGGTCACGGGGAAGCCACGAGGCAGGAGTGACATAAAGCGCTGCCGGCAAGTGAGCTCCTTATGAGACAGTGGCTGGAGTTTGTTACGGAATGAGATGAATTATGCCTTAATTAACGGGGCCTGCGGGGTAGAGGAATGTGGCGACCTTTGCACCACAGCCACCTCTGAGCTTCCCGTCCCCTCTTTGTCAGCGGCGGTCCTCTCACCTTTGTTAGTCGTGGCTGCTGGTTCTCGTTCCTCCTGTGCATTCCCAGGAGAGCGTCTGGTTCTTTTCAGAGCTGGTATGGAACATCTGATGAATACGACGGGCCACTCCGCAAGGGTCACACAGTTGCGTTGGGCATAAGATAAGTGCTGCTTTTTTCCCTTATTACCGCAGCTCAGGGGCAGCGAGAGGAAATTCCTTGTGCTGGAGGCATCAAACATGAATGTATCTTTTTATTCCTGCATAACTTTTTCTCCATTCAACATAATTATGGTCACATCTTTACTTAATTTAGACAGTGCTGCTTCTATGCACTGATTATATTTCGAACACAAAATGTAAAAGTGTGTTTGTCGCGCCGTACTTGATGAGGACACCGATCTGCTGCCCATACTGATCCCTGGAAGCTTTTGCCGACACGTGGAACAGAAACAACTCTGGAAAATCAAACTCACGGTCTGCGAACAAAATGTTAAGTCTTCAAGAATTCATCGCTGCCAACGTGAAAGTAATACCACGAATAATGCCTCCCCTGCTCATAGAAAGTGTCTGCCATTATTATTCCTTGGTCCATTATCTGTCAAATTTTTAGAGATGACGGATGAGGGATGTTGCTGAGCGGATGCGATAAAAAAAAAAAAAAAATGTTGCCCACCGTGTTGTGAAGGTTCCTGGTGCTGCGAGAGATCACGGAAGACGAACAGTTTTGTTATTCAGGTGACGTACTGAATAACATCGCAGCAGTGTACGAGGACATCGACAGCGATGTTAACCATAATACCCTCTTTGTCATACACGTTGGTACAAACGACGAAAAAAACAATTCAGAAGAGTTGCTCAAGGAATACCACCACGTTATGTTGAAGCGGTACAGACATCAGACTGATGGTTAAAACATCAGAATATCAGGGCTCTTGCCAAGGACCGTCACTGAGGAGAATGTCTACGACGAAGCATTGAGCGCCAGTAACAGACTCTGGCCTCGTTGCTCCAAGGGAAGATTTTCTCTCTCTCTCTCTCTCTCTCTCTCTCTCTCTCTCTCTCTCTCTCTCTCTCTCTCTCTCTCTCTCTCTCTCTCTCTCTCTCTCTCCTGTAAAGGATGAAAGTTTACTTGCCGCCAATGAAAGTAGAACTAGTGTTATACTCTCACTGCTCGGGCGAGAGCGCACCTGTCTGGGCTGCGAGGCATCAGTCTGTGTAGCGGGACCTTCACTCCTCCACTCCAGGCACTCACTGACAATATTTGACCAAGCTGAGGATAAGAGGCAACAGTAAGCTGCCTAACTTGATGAGTTGGTGAGAAATGGTTTTATTGGGAATTGATTACTTGAACATCTTCCACGTGTTCGTGAGAGTGGTGAAAGCTGTGGAGGTTGGGTGAGGTTGGGTGGGGTGAGGTGGGCGCCGCGGGGTGTCGTCACAACCTTGTTAACCAGGAAACACTTGAATAAAACAAAAGTCATCATCCTTATGATGTTTATTAATGGAAAAAGGAAGAAAATATTGTTAGCCGCCATTATTTATTTAGGTCTTAACTTTTGGTTTGTTTTTTTGCTGCTTCTGTTGATTAATGATAAGGAGAATTTGGCGGGTGAGTTTTGTGATATTCTCTGCGCATCTTGTACTCCTCGATGAATGATTCTGTTCACCATTCTATAATGAATTAAATCTTTTCTTTTAGTTTACTTTTATAATCTTCTCTTTTATATATATATATATATATATATATATATATATATATATATATATATATATATATATATATATATATATATATATATATATATATATATATATATATATATATATATATATATATATATATATATATATATATATATATATATATATATATATATATATATATATATATATATATATAAACATTCATGTTCCTCTGTTTTTGAGATTTCATCTTCGTTGTTCTTGGTGTGACTTTGACTTTACGTTCGTGTGGCCGGACATTACCTTGGCGATGATCTGCATCATTTGTAGTGGCAAGTTTGGAGGTCTGTAATTTAAAATTTTTCTGTGGACAGTTTTTAAGACGTAATTTAATTTTATCTCTTAGCTGCCCTGTATTTTAAGGAAAATTTTAGGATATAATACTTTACTTATCTGTCTTTTTTTTATTTATTTTTTTCAGTATTTTTTTTTCTGGTGGAGAGGGAAGTAAATTTTTTTAAAACTTTTTCCTCTGTGTCCTCTTCCTTTAAGAAAAAAAAAATGCTAGTTTATCTATTTGTTAATTTCTTTACTCACTTCCTTACTTATTTACTTTTTATTTTACCTCAGTCTTCTTATTATTCTGAGGACAATTTTAGGAAGTCTACCAGGCGGCGGTCTGACGGTCAGTTCTCGAGAATAGTGATATTAAGGACTCGAGTTCGAGTCCTCCCGGAAATTGACCGTTTTTCAAGCTGTCACCGAGTGGTCGAAGAACACCCGCACTCTCCTACCAAATCTGTTTTCGACACCAACTACACTGGAGAGCTCTGGGGGTACCATGAGTCTGCAAAGGCGTTATCAAGAATCTACCTGCGCCATCACGGGCGGGGCTGAGCAACCGAGCCTCCACAATCAAGAGAGGCCAGCCTTACAAGCCTACAAAATAGAAGTTTCAGTAGAATTTCCTCCTGGCGCTGTAGACCAAGAGCATGGAAAAAGTTCTCTTTTAAAATAGACCAAGAGAATGGAAAAAGTTCCCTTTTATCCTTTGAGATAATTTCAGGACATCTCCGCTAGTTATCTTTCTTTCCAGGGGAATTTAGGAAGTCATTGGTTGAAGTCACTGTGCGTCAACAATCACCGACATTGCGGAGGCGTGGTCTGCAAGTGAAAAATAATGCAAATACTTACTATCTGTATTGATGCCTTTACCTTTCCTTGTTGAGGTTCCTGAGAAATGTCTTGCAGGTCACGTGCACACATCTGTGGTGAGGCTGTGTCGCCCTCCTTGACTCCCTTACTGGTGCTGATTGTGCTTGTGTCTTTATGTCAGGGATCACTGGCGTGTTGCTTTCTTAAAGACCCAAGTGAATCTCATATATTTTTTTCCTTGATTCCTTATTTACGTCATGAGATCAAGTTTCTTGTTGAGGAAAAGCTGAAACAAAAGAAGTAGAGTAGGAACTGAAGGGAAAATGTGGGCAAGAACAGGTGCTCCTCTATCACCCATTCTGTGCCATGCCTCCTTTTGAGGCGTCATGAAAACCTGAGAAACTGCTCCAAAGGAGAGATAAATAAATTAGCATTAGGAAGCCCCCTGATATGCAGCACGGTGCCTTGGGCGTCGGGACCCAATGATCGTCAGGTTCCAAGATTATTTTTAGGGCCTTTACACTTCCGGTCACTGCACATGAACAAAGCCTCTGACAACACTACCAAAGGGAACAAGTCTTCTTCATTAACGGTATAAGTAAAAGGACACTTTCGCGTTATTTGTATTTTTAATTGTGAAGAAAATAACAATGACTTGTGACTGATGGTTGCGCCACGGACCTCGAGCGGCGACGGGTTTTCACACATCGGGGATGAACCAATGATACACGAGTACATATCAACATTGGTCAACACTTTGGTGTACAGAGATATGACTTGCGTAACACTCAGCCGGACAAAAGGCGAAATGGGAAAGGCGACAGTGGTTTTGGTGTTTACATTATTAATCAAAAAAAAAAAAAAACTGAAATTATTGTTTTAGGAAATACTTTAACATACATGTACAAGTCAGCTGGTGAAGACAGGGGTGTCGAGGACAACTGGCGACGGTGACATGACAAGCAGCCTTGGGTCATATCGCTCTGATATTACATTACAGAGGACACACACACACACACACACACACACACACACACACACACACACACACACACACACATGCGGGAGACGAGGAGGTCCTTGTCATTATGTTGAGCACTGGGTACAGCAGCCTGGGCGCTGCAGGGGAAGACAAGGGAAGGCAGGGCAGGGCAGGGGAGACAGGCTGGTCCACGCGTGGCGGCCTTGGTGAGACTATTAACACCAAGACGCAACATCTTTTTCTATATTTCCCCTTACTTTTACTTTCTTTCTTTCTTTCTTTCACTATATTGTAATGTTTTTCATTCTCCTCCCTCCCTTCCTTCCTGCCCTCCCTCCTTCCCTCCTTCACTGTCTGTTTCGTTCCGCACCTACCCTTGGTCCGCGTCGCCTTCGCTGCACCAACACTGTACCTTCGTCACCCGCTGGCCGGGGTGGTTCGCACAGGCTCTTTCATTTAGGGATCGTGACCCTGAGTTTCCAACGCAAACATCACGAGGAGGAGCAAAAGTCAAGTCACTTAAACTAGAGCTTTACATAATTTAATAATAACGAAAGAGTCCACACCAGGGAGGGGGAGAGGGGCCGACGGAAGTGATGGAATGTCCCCTCTTGTCCTCGTTTTCTTTATCTTATTGTTATTTGCACTTACCTAGGCACGCGGTTATGTTTATGGTTATGTTTTAATCTTAAATTAAGATGCTTCAATCAAGAGTCGTTAATTATGTCTTACTATCCTAGGGCATAAGAGTGTGAGGTGTGGCGACTTAATACTGGTCCTCAACAGAGGGAAATGCAAAACGCGAAATTTGTACATTACGTGCCACACGGCGGGAGGTAGACTGGCTGTGTGGATGAGCAGTCATGGGGCGGCGCTGGTCAAGCAGCTTCTTTGGCAGAAGCCTCACCTCCTCCTCGAAGGGCAGGTACTGGCGTGCGGGACTTGACGTTACAGTAACCCCAGGCTCACCAGGGGCGCCGGGCTGACTAAGAACAATAACAACAACTCGCACTAGAGTCTGTAAGTTTGCAGTTCACATTATCTATCAGAACACAACGCCACAACAAAGAGTCAAGAGTGATTTGATGTAGTGATCGAATGGGAGGCTTGTTAAGAGAGAGAAAAATCCCAGGAGCTGACAACAAACGTCAAGTGTCGCAGGTTGGTAGGCTGTGCCCACAGAGGGAAGGTGGGGCATTTCGTCGGGGTTGGGGGGCGGGATAGGGGCGTGAATAGGGTCAGTTTGGAGTGTGAATTGCCTTGGTAAGGAGGTGCATGATGCCGCGGGCGTACTGATGAGCTGTCTCTCTGGTCAGCTTCTGCGTGTAGTAGTCGAGGGAGTAGCAGAGGCGGCCACGGAAGGTCTGCAGGGTGTGCTGGCACAGGGTGGGCATGAAGTGGCAGGACACGGTGCGCAGCAGCCGCGTCACCTCCACCTCTGAGCCGCTGCCGGAGAAGGTCTTGCTCAAGTTCCCCATGTTGGTGACGGTGTAGTGGTTGTCGTTGCCGGAAGGCAGCCCTAGCTTGGCCAGCACAGCGTTAAAGAAGATGATGAGACTCAAGCTGCGGCTCATCTGCTGCAGTTTGAGTGCTCGTTTGGTCTCAGTGAGGTGGTAATGCAGGAGGCTGTGCACGCGGCGGGCATACTCCCAAAAGGCGTCCAAGTCTTCGAGCTGCGTCGGGAAACTCAAGTCCAGTAGTGAGATGTGGCAGCCGAGTGTGTTGGGCCGCAACTCCTCGGGCCAGTAGCGGCGCATGTTGACCACCTGCTGGGAGCACATGTTGGTCTGGCCGATGTGGGGGTTTTTGGCGGTCACCATCACGTACAGGGCCAGGTTGGCTGCGGCGGTGAAGGTGGAGTTGAGTGTGACTCCTTCCATCTTGCAGCGAAGCAGGAGTTTGCGAGTGGTGAACTCGTCCAGCTCCAGCTGTAGCAAATGCGTGGCCGCCTCCAGTTGGCGCGGCATGCGATACACGGTAATGAAGTTCCACACGGGAAGTCCGAAGGTGAGGACGATGGTGTACAAGCGACGCAAGAAAATGCCCAAGTAAAATAATCGGGAACCCGCCTGCTCGCCGAGGCGGTCCTGTAGTGGTGCAGGGAATATGCCCTCCTGCCGCAGGTCCACGGTGCGTCCCGCGGCGAGGTCGTTCAGCACATTGAGGAACACTTGGCAGAACCTCATGTTGGTGCTGCCGTCACTCACGTTGTGGTGAAACCCGAAGATGGAGACGTACTTATATTTAACGTTGTGGTTTGAATCTCGTTCCAAGTCGTCGCCTCCGCCAACAGTGGCGAAGCGTGTGAACCACAGCGGACCCTCAAACATGCGGTAGCGGCGCCGTACCAGCCGCTGCACGGTGGTCTCCACGTCATCCGTGCTTATCTCCTCCACGTCCACCACCTCCCGCGTCATCTCCCGCCACCAGTAGTCGCCGTCCCGGTAGTCGAGGTACAGGCGGAGGTTTGGCATTTTCCTGTGGAAGAGAAGGTTATACCGTATCCAAGACTACACGACATGCCAGGCCCAGGTGTGTCACAGTGTTCCTGCCTTGTGTTAGTTCGTGGCTGAGGGGTGCGCCAATCACCAAGTTTCATCATGTCTTCAATTCTCCAAGGACGCTAGCCTGAGGGAATCATGTCATTCTATTATTGAACACTGCAAAATCTCAGAAAAAGGGAAAGAGATGACACTAAATGAAATGTTAGTGGTATTTCTGAGAGAGTGACGTGATGCAATTTAACACACTTTTGTAAGGCTCATATATCCATACCTGAATGAAAAGAGTTGCCTGTGTGTCAGCGTTACCTGTACATCAGGACGGTGGCGAGTTTCACCGTGTCGAAGTCCAGCGGGACCCGTGACTCGAGCCAGAGGCAATACACTGTGGTCATGCACCCGTAGTCATGAGATAGTGTCATGAACCTCTCGGCGTATCCCAGAGGTCGTAGCCATCTCCCCCCGGGACTGGAGGCCTCTGTGGCGGGCAAAGGTGTTGAGCAAGGCGTGGCGCAAGGCGTGGAGAAAGGCGTGAGGGGGACATCCTCAGCACAGGTGTGGCCCTTACAGTGGCTGGCGGTGATGAAGGGCTGCGTCGAGGCCAAAGTGGACGCCGCTGCCCTCACTGCGTGCCGCGGTTTCTGACCGCCACTCTCCGCCGCTCCTGCAATATCGAACCCGTTTAGTTAGTGCACGGCGGCGGCCGCGGCGCACCACTTAGCGACTCACTGCTGCAACATTGCACAACGCTAAGTAATTCCCACTTACACAATTAGCGACACACACACACACACACACACACACACACACACACACATACAAAAGCTGTAGTGTGGCCTCCTTCGAGTGTGTAAAAGTACAGACACAATAATTGCTGCTTTCCGGGCTGCGAGAGGCAGGAATAGGGAAGGGGGAGGGGGAGAAGGAGGAGGATTGCAGGAAACATGAAAGAAACGAAAATGTGACAGGATGAAACTCATGTTGTGTGTCAACCTGAAGAATTGTATCTGTACACACACACACACACACACGCACACACACGCACAGAGAGAGAGAGAGAGAGAGAGAGAGAGAGAGAGAGAGAGAGAGAGAGAGAGAGAGAGAGAGAGAGAGAGAGAGAGAGAGAGAGAGAGAGAGAGAGAGAGAGAGAGAGAGAGAGAGAGAGAGAGAGAGAGAGGTGGAAGACAAGTAACTTCTTAAAGACACAAGCTCACGATTTATATGACCGTTTTCCTTTCGAGGTCAAAAAGGTTGGAGAAAGGACCAGGATGTAGGAAAGGGGCAGGAGGGTTAAGGGGGGGAGGTCAGGGGGACGGAAAGGGGCTGTGGGTATTTCCTGGTGAATGGTGGGCGGCGGAGAGTTAAACTAAAGATTGAGGGAGATTTGGAAAGGAAGTGAGTGCCAATCTATGTTATGTGTGTGTGTGTGTGTGTGTGTGTGTGTGTGTGTGTGTGTGTGTGTGTGTGTGTGTGTCCTGTGTTAAATGGGTCAGCAGGTTACGGATATGTGCATAATCTCCATTAGTATTAATGTATTAATGTAAAACGTATTCGTATGCATTCATGTTTGCTGTTTGGTTTACGTGATCCTGTTAACTGTCTGGTGACGTGACACGCACTTCATTTTAGCTTCTTTTTTTTTTTTTTATTATTCTTTGTGTGTGTGTGTGTGTGTGTGTGTGTGTGTGAGTGTGTGTGGACGCGTGTGTGTGTGCGTGTGTTCAGTGAGACTTGAAGACACCTGAGGATACTCGCGGTTCGAGTAAGAGGCACTTTCACTGCTGCACCTATCCCCCCTCCCCTCCCCCGCCCTCCCTCCCCCTCCCTCCTCCTCTCGCTCTTTAACTCCCCGCCGTTCCCTTCTCCCTCCTCCATCCCCCTCTCTTTCACCCCCTGCCCTCCCTTGCCTCATCCCCCTTCCCACCCATTCTCTTTTCCCCCCATCTCCTCATCTCCTCTTCCTACTTCCCTTCCCCCTCCCCCTTCCCATCCATTCTCTTTCCGTCTTCCTCCCATCTCCTCCTCTCTTCTTCCTCCTCCTATGCACAGTCCTCCATCCCCCTTCATTCTCTTTCTTCCCGTTTTCTTCTTTCTTGTTTCTTCACCTTTCCACCTCTCCTTTCCCGCTCGTTTTCTTTCTCCCTGTTTTCTCCTTTCCTTTCTCCTGCACGCAGCGCTTCCCCACTCCTTTTACCCCTCTCCTCTTCCTCCTCTCTCCACCTCGCCTTCACTCAGACGCTGCTGGGCGGAGTGCTGTGGCCTAAGTAATTTTTTTTCTATCTTATACTTGGTACAGAGAGAGTGTGGATTGTGATGCTAGTGGAAAGGTGGAGTAGCACCGCATTGGGGATGGGTCGGTGTGGTTTGGGATGGATGTGAAAGGTTGAGATGGAAATACGGTGTTGATAGAGGTCATGGTGGAAGGGGAGGTGGAGGCGTGCATTGTGGAAGGGGTGGGGCGAGGTGTTGCGATGGTGGAGGCAGTGATGATAGTTTTTTTGGTGGATGGTGAGGGCAAAAGGAGAGGGGTTGAGGAAGGGGGGAGGGGGGAGGGAGGATGATGGAAGGGGTGGTAATTACAGTGAGTGTGGTGGAGTAAAAGGAGTGAAGGAGTGGAATTTGAAAAGTGGGGGTGAAGGGTTACGTCCGTGGGGAATGTGGAGTCGAGTGGAGTGTTGATGGGAGTGGATGGATTGAGTAGTAGGGTTGGAGTGAGTGGAGTGGAGTGGGTGAGTTTATAGGCTTTGGAGTGAATGGAGTTGTGAAGTTTTTTTTCTTTATCATTTCAAGTGGCGCCTGACTCCTCCACTCCTCCACTCCTTCTGTTTATAACCCAATAGAAAGTGAACGTGTAACTATGAACGTCCTACCCCCTTCCCCTTCCCTTTCTCTCTCTCTCTCTCTCTCTCTCTCTCTCTCTCTCTCTCTCTCTCTCTCTCTCTCTCTCTCTCTCTCTCTCTCTCTCTCTCTCTCTTCATCCTTCGTAAATTAAAATGCAGACGACAGTAACAATAGGAATTTTAATCACAGAGAACACTAGATAATGACACAAAACACACACACACACACACACACACACACACACACACACACGTGTCTTTGTGGGACAAGGATCAATGTGGGACGAGGACAAACACACACACACACACACACACACACACACACACACACACACACACACATATACACAACTATTAAAAGTTACGGTGTGTATGTGATGCATGAATGATTGGCGTCCATGGCCCTGCAGGGTCTGGTGCATGGCGGCCTCGGCGTGCACGTGTAAGGATGTGGTGGAGGTGAGGGGCGCGGTATGCACGTGCTCTTAAGGTTATAGGAAGTGATGGTTAGTAGTGGTGGTGGCAACTGGTGAAGAGCGGGCAGTGCAAAAATAGAACTCAGTGGGTGCTGCAGATGTCTTTGTTTTGTTGCGTGCGTGCGTGTGCGTGTGCGTGCGTGCGTGCGTGTGCGTGCGTGCGTGTGTGTGTGTGTGTGTGTGTGTGTGTGTGTGTGTGTGTGTGTGTGTGTTACTAACTACAGGCCCCTCATCAGACGTCCTCTCACTCACTCACTCACTCACTCACTCACTCATTCATCGGCCCAAATTTCCAATGGCATTACTTCCTTAATAGAAAGTTCGAGGAAGTGAAGTGGGGAAGTGAAGTCCATCCATCCATCCATCCATCCGTCCATCCGTCTGTCCGTCAGTCCGTCCGTCCGTCCAACTGTCCGTCCGTCCTTCAGCCAGTCAGTCAGTCAGTTGGCGCACATTATTCTCAATCACCAAACATCTGCTTGGAGGCGCACCACGTACCTCGTATCATGCGCTCCCTCTGCTTTTCACCGGCAGTTTGTGGTAAAAAAAAAATATTCCTCTTGTGCAATTCTTTAAACAATGCGAACAATGTGATATCTACAAGAAGCGAAAAAATATTCGAAACCACATAACTATGGCGACGCGGACTTGTAGACAGCAGACAAAAAATGAGGAAATAAAAGTGAGAATGACGCAACGTGGTTCACTTTCCCAGCTGTTGTTACGGCGCGTGTTCCGCCAACTAGCGACGACTGAGGAACCAACATAAATAACAACAGGAAAAGGAAGAGGGAAAGAAGGTTGTTTCCATTAAGAGCTTGCATAGTGATGAGAGAGAGAGAGAGAGAGAGAGAGAGAGAGAGAGAGAGAGAGAGAGAGAGAGAGAGAGAGAGAGTGTGTGTGGTTTAGTGTCGTCTTCCTTATTGTCATTTTATATTTTGTTTCTCAGCGAATGGAAAGAAAAATTCATTCATTATTTTATGGCGAGAGTGGCAGGAGGAGGAGGATGAGAGGGAGGAGAAGGAGGAGGAGGAAGAGGAGAAGAAGGAGGAGGAGGAGGGGAAGTTTTCATCACTGTCCTGCCGCTGAAAGATGCAGTGAAAGCTCTTGGTGCCTTGGTGATGGGAGTGAATGGATAACAGTGATGGTTATGTCTTGTAAATTGAGAGCCGGGGCTTGTGTAGTGACGTAGACAGAGATAAATAGGTGAAGTAATAGACAGGTAGATAATGGAGATGTCTTCATAGATAAACAATAAGGAATGTAGGAATAGGAATGTAGAGAGGTAGATAGATGGAGAAGTGAATATATGAAGCAACACACAGGTGGAAAGATCGATAGATAGATAAACAGTAATAGACAGGTGAACTGGGAAATAAAAGATAAGAGATAGGTAAGTAGATAATACTGACAGATAGATCATGTACACAGGTAAAGAGATAGACAGGTAACAGACAGGTAGCCAGGTATGTAGAAAGGTGGAGAGACAGATACATATTAATCATTGGTGGCTGGCTTATTTGCGTTTCTGGAGGGTGACTGCAACGGTGCAAAATATACATCTTAAGAACAGCAGATGGCAAATAGATTGTAATTGTGTGTTTTGTGAGGGTGGGTGAGTGGTTGGGTGGGTGTGTGTGTGTGTGCGTGCGTGCTTAAGTGCTTTATTCTCGCCCGCTGTGTGATATGATGAGGCCGGCCAGGAGCCACTCGTGCACTCCACCCGACGTAGTATCCTCCCCTCCAGGTCTCATCATCTGCACTCACTCAAACCTCAATGACAAGACGCATTACATACAAGAGGCACTCCGAACAGTAATAGCCCCTTCGTGCCTTACTGAACCCATGGATCGCACTCACTATGGTAGTGGAGAGAAGAAAACAACTGTAGCATGAAAGAAGAGAAAGAAGGTGCAATCCACGGCCGCCATTGTGTGCCGGGGGAGGGACTCGCGATCCAAAGAGCTCCCCTGACCACTGATCGTTACACAAGTTCGCTGCGGCCTACAGCCCTCTGTGCCGCCAGATACAAGTGGGTCACCGTAGTGCCCTCGCCAACTACAAGAACACGCAGCATTGCTTCACCCAGCGAGCCTCTACACTCAGACCTTGGTCTCGCCGCTCCAGAGGTGACGCAGCAAGCAATGCGACCTATTCCGCGGACCACTGCCCATTATTAGTTATCGTACGATCGGTAATCCTGCGGCCTACACTGGCGTCAGAGTTCAGCCCTGGCCTGGGGCAAGTCTTCACTCGCCTCACGTACCTTTGCTCCATTATATCAATTTCTGAGAGTTTCATGTTGTAGAGCCAACTGTCGTCGGCAGCGGCAAACGTGTCTGTAAAGATTATGAGGCTGAAGAAACACGAGAGGGAAAGGAAGTTGAGTAACTGAGAAAGAAAGAGAAACTGTATGTTCAGTGTTCACGCAATTAAACTGAGTGGAAACACCTTTAAATTGTCTCGAGGAAGGGAAAGCAGTGTCGCGATACAATGAGCGGCACGGTGACACGCGGCGCGGGCCACTGCACGCGATGCCGTGGGAGTTCAGTTTTGTGTGCGTCAGATTTAAACTCGGCCACCGGCAAGTCTTGCCTTGGCTTGATTTTCTAAGGAATGAGATGCCTCAGCGCTTTGTAATTCAACAATGCTTTGTGGCTTTGTGTCCTCGTCAGCTTTGCATTACTGGAGGCGTAAACATTTGTTGCCCAATCTGGCGGCATTATGCCGCAGTGACGAGCTAGCGTACCAGGACCTTGCCAGGAACAAACCAGGACTGCTCACATCTCTGAATCCCTTGGATGACGCGAACTGGCATCGGCAGCGAGAGGGGCATCTTATCCAGCGCAATGAGTGCCGTGACATCCTTTCCACTTAGTGGCTGGGCTTTGGCCATCAAGGCAGGCAGGAACACTGAGGGCTGGCGGCGGGAAAACTGCACGCACGTCAAGGGTCACATCCTCACCTCTACCTTTTAACGCCACCTCCCTGCTGAATGCTGTCACCGCAGTGATTGCTCGAATGTATTCATGAGCCTGAAATCACGTGGCCTCACACACACACACACACACACACACACACACACACACACACACACACACACACAATGATAATGGCACACACACTCTAGTGGTTACCCTCCTAAGGTACTCGGAAGGATTTTAAGGAGTAGGCCTACGTGGTCATGGTGGTTTGTAATGGTTTCAAGGAGTGATATCAATATCGGTGCTTCTTTTTTTAAAGGCTTACGACACACGCGCGTGACGATCATTAAAGGTTTTTCAGCATGGACGAGCAGCTGCCTCGCCAAATGAACCGTGTAAAAAGGCATCGGAAAATATACGTGGACAGCCTCACCATTTAACAACCGCAAGACAGCAGACGGTCAACGTGTTGGTTTGAAAGCTTATCGTTAGAGAGCGGTGTCACTTGTAGCAGTTCACAAATCTGACGCCAGAAGGTAATTAAGTCATGAAGTTAGTTCGAAAGCTTACAGATAAGGGACGGTGATGGGAACTTCGTGAACACATACAGATGACGAAAACACTCCTTTAATGTTTAGATCTTAAGCCAGAGTTCCAGGCTTTGTGCAGCTGACTAGAGAAGTACAGGTACGTGGCATGAGGCATTACGCCGCAGCGGCAGCACACAGTGGCGACACAGAGTGCACGGCGCAGCCCACTGGCAGTCTGCAGAAGGCATACTCGCCACCTGCTCGGGATTGCTGGTGTGGGGGATCAACGGCGGCTTCGTATTTTTTTCCCCATGAGGAGACTGAGGAAAGATGTTTGTTTCTACACACTGTATTTATTCCACCCATGTCCTGCCTCCGTCACATCACTCGGTTCATCTGTGTATTTATCGAAGTTAATTTATTCATGTACTTATCTCACATATTTGTCTAATTTAGTGATATCAGTCGTTTAATGAATTAATTTATTCATTCAGTCTATTTTAATTTTATTTGTCACTGATATTTAACGATTTATGTATTCATTAATTTTCTGTTTGCCTGTTTGTTTGTTTGTGTTAGTTTTTCAGATTTTCCAAGGAGTTCAGTTCTTTCTTTCGTGCTGCACTTCTCAGCTAATATCTCTGTCTTATTCTTTTGTCAGAATTGATATCTCATCAATCGCTTCCATTTCTGGTGTGCATGTAACAGAATGAACAGTCCGTGCATAGTGTTACCTGCTTACTCACTGTGGTATTATCTGCCACCTAGTTATAGTGATATTTGTCAGTTAATTATAGCTATCTGCTGGTTAACTAGTCTTACCTGCTGGCTAATTATTGTGCTACTTGTTAATTCGTTGCGGTGTTCCATATTTGGATAACCAGAGTGTGGTGGATGCGCAGTGAAGCTTATGATGCGACTGTTATTTCCCCTTCCTTGCCACTTACTTGTGCCGCCAATGTTTCCACGTGAACATCTTTAAGAACAGCTACGTCATAAATATTGAGGCCTTTTTTTATTTTTATTTTATTTTTATCATTATTTAGTATTGCGACTTATCTTTATACTTTGCCTTGTCCTCCAGGTGTCATGAGTCTGAACACCCAACACATCATCTGTTACTCTAATCGGTTCGTGTCGCAGCAAGTTCACTACACAGGGACAGCGCTCACAAATGTTATCTCGTCTTTCATGAGTCTCTAGTGGAAGTTAATGTGATTTTCGAGGGCGTTTTCATGATTCCATTAATAATATAAACATGGATTCTACATCATCAACAGGATAAACACCCACGAGAACTCGGGAGCACAATGGCCTTTGAGAACGGTCGTTATGAGAGCAACAAGTGCTTCAGAATGCGGACCAAGGTTTGAGCCACGACCAGCAATCTCAAACATCTTGGCGGCTCACTCAGACCACTTTCAACAGGCTCTGGGCAGTCTGGTGAGAGTTACTGGGGGGCTTTCAAGGGTGTTTTCATGATTCCAGTAATTGCTTATAATTCTTCAAAGGATCCAGCCCATCATCTCTCAGGTCTTTGAAAATCGTTCCCCTGGCAGACTCTGAATACCTGGGTTTTACAATTTAATTTCTATACGTAAATATATATATCTCTCTCTCTCCCTTCACTCTTGTTTTCCAATCTCTTTCCGCATCTCAAAACTTCATAGAATAATAGCAACTTTTCCTTCTCTCAAAGACTAGTTTTTTTTTTTCTTTTTTTTCTCTGGTCTTATTATCTTATTCCTGTTCCTGCGAATCTTCTTTTTCTTTTTGTCTTGCTGGCCTGGTTTTTACTTGATCATGATTTTTTTTCCCCTCCTCACTATCATTTACCTTTCTAGTAAGTGTCGTAAGATCATCCACTTCAAAACACTTGGCTCTGAATGTCTGATACTCTTACTGGTGTGAATTAACTAACCAAATAACTAATTCACTCACTCACTAATTCACCAATCTCTCTCTCTCTCTCTCTCTCTCTCTCTCTCTCTCTCTCTCTCTCTCTCTCTCTCTCTCTCTCTCTCTCTCTCTCTCTCTCTCTCTCTCTCTCTCTACATTAATGCCTCTTAAGTGACCTATAATGTATTAATGTGGACAATTTTTCTTCTTTTCATTGTTGCCTTGCTGTGAGTTATTTCCTCTCTTTGCATCATCCATTGTTTCCTTTTTATTGCTGTTGTTGTTATTACTATTGTTATCATTGACTGTGTGACTGCTAATGACTGTACGAGCCTTGGTCTTTAATTTGAATGAGCAAATATAAACCTGCATGCTGTGAAATGACTCTGTTACTTATGTTGCCTTCATTGGCGTCTTTCAAAACTACTTCTAAATTTGTACCACTGCGTTTTGTAAAGTTTGATAAGCCGCAGCAGTCGGGGAGATAATATATATAATTCTCTTTTACCACTTTCAGAACACCTGACGTCTTTTTGTTTTGGTTTCATTTGTGCCATTAATCTATTTTCTTTCATTTACTATTTTTGTTATTTTCTTTCCTTTCACAATTTGAGCAAGCGCAGTGCCTATGTTAAGTCTGTTCCGAGTGTCCATTCCCGTGCCTTAACCAGCCTATGTACGCACAGTCACGGCGAGAAGTAGAGCAACATACGACACTCCATTCCTTAAAGTGTGCTTAGTAGAGTTCTTCCTCAATCTGAAGCCCTCTGGTCCACAAAGAATCAATCAACTACCAGGTGTTGTAAGGAGGAAGTCAGTTGAGTGGAGGACTTAAAAACTGAAGGAAAGCTGGAGAACACAGTGGGAGTGAGTGAGCGCAGCAGGTTCCTGTAATAGCCTGCTGACCATGACTACACTGCACTCCGAAATCCAAGTCTTTCTCTTCTAATCATGTGGAGCAGTTTCCCAACACTCGCAGGCAGGCTTATATTCTCTGCCATTACTCGGTCACATTATGTCCAGCACGCATTATGCTCCTCTTGTGAGTGAGGGGATGACTTCCCTCACGACACCTGCCGCCTGCCTGATTTCCGTGTCTAGATTTTCACTTTTTTTCCCGCTCGTGTGGCCTGTTCTTTCTCTCTTTCTCTCTCTCCCGTGTTACAAGCGTTCACTCACGGCCCTTCGGAACACGCAGCTGCTTTTTGGATGGTGTGTGTTAAGTGTTCACCTCTCCCTGGTTGGTAATAGAACAAAAAAGAAGAAAAAAGATGAATAAATAAGTAAAAACAGTAGCTAGCCGTTCCTGTTTGTTCTCTTCTCACCCGGCGCCCTTAGGAACTTGTGGCTACGTTGGGAGGTGAGTTGCGTTATGTGTCGCTTTTCTGTTAGCAATAAAGAAGAAAGCGGTGGGTGGGTGGCGGGTACCAACCTCCCCCTCCCTCACCAGTTCATTCATGCCTCCCAACTGCTGATGTTGATGATACAAACTCCTTTCATTTTCCCTATCGATGTTTCTTGGAAGTGTCTCGTGTAGGTCAACTGGCCTTTTGCAGTCTTCTTATTTATTTATTTATTTTTTTTTTTCCTCGTGTTCTTATGTTGTTTCTAGCTTATGTGCATTTCCAACTGGCCTTTTGTTAAGCCTCTCTATCACTGTGATGTAGTTAATGTTATTTTTTTTTCCCCCGTATTATCAGTCTTTGTCAGGCTTATCAAGACACTTGCGGAACAAAAACTAGTCTGTTCTTTATCTTTTCTTTTTTTTTCCTTCTTTTTTTTCTTAGCCATTTTGACTTTTGAGGAGTTGCCAATTCAACGGGGTACTTTTCTCAGCCTTTTTTTTTGGTGTGTGTGTGTGTGTGTGTGTGCTCTTGGACATTCACGTAATAAATAAACAGATAAGCAACCGACTAACCAACCAATCACATAAATTGATAAATAACTATAAATAAACCTGCACCTGGCACTCATTCCTCACGCCTGTCTCACCTTACACACACACACACACACACACACACACACACACACACACACACACACACACACACACACACACCTCATCACATTAACACCTCACGTTTTCTTTCTGTTTTATTACTGTTATTATTTCCCGTTTTCCTCGCCTCACTAGTATAGCTGTCACTTGCAATGCTCTAAATACTGTCACCTTAACCATTCCCTTTCACGCAATGCCTTATCGCAGGTACTAAAAACCAGAGAGATACGCAGCCATGCAGGAGTACAGATTGTTTATAGATCTATGTGTGTGTGTGTGCGTGCGTCTCTTCCTGTCTGTGGTGGCATACGTGCGTGCGTGTTTGTGGCGTGTTTGTGGCGTCCTTAAGAATATAAAAGAAAGTGTGTGTGTGTGTGTGTGTGTGTGTGTATGATATAACCTCCAACAACCGTGTCACTGGAACCACTAGTATGTTACCTTGGACGTTTTGTGTTGCAGAGGTGACGAGACAAGATGAGATGTGGCGGCATGCAAGGTGACAGACAGACAGATAGACGGTAATGTGGGTCAGCTGTGACGAGGCGAGATTTTACATGCTGGGACGGACTGGCGGTGACGGGTGACGTTGAATGAGGTTTACAATTACAAACGTACATTCCTCCCTAACCTCTTATACGTTCAGTTTTATACACTCACACACACACACAGGAATCGGACAAGCACGTGGGAGTTTAGTCACTGAGTCAGTATGCGTCATCACACCTTGCCGAGTGTTACGAGCAGCGATCTCATATGGCAATTGCGGTACGTGCGGGGGGTAAAGGACAACTATATACACGTAGCAGTCTAGGACGAGGCTGAGTGGTGTGGCTCATTCATAAGGCGGGATTTAGGAGCTCAAGGTGGAGGCGTGGGAGTGAGACGGCGGGTATAAGGAGTGAAAACCGATCAGAAAGAACGTGATGGAATATTTGATTAAGAGTTTCTTGTGGCGGGAAAGGGAAGGAGGGGGAGGATTCTGAGAGTTGACCCTTCAGCTACTGCGTCTTCTCGTCTGTATAGTGACGGCAAAAGAAATCGAGTCACACAAGTCAATCAGTCAATCAGTAGAAAAAATAAATCCTAGTAAATAAATTAATAGGTAGATAAATGAATAAATAAGAGGTAGCACTACAGCGTCAGGATTCACAAGAAGCGTCATTATCCCTTGCAACGACTGAAATTAAATGTTTTGGTGCAAGCTTACTGGATTATGAAAGGCAACTGGCGGCAGGAGGAGTGAGCGAATAGTTCAAGCCATTAAGAGCCCATAATTATATTTTTTGCTCGGTCTAGAGTTAGGTAAATAAAATTATAGATGTTCTGATGTCAGCAGCGGCCACTGGGAAGCTTGCCTGGTGAGACGTGTGTACAAAAGCGTTCATGGGATTAGAAGATTGTTAATGGTATTGGAAGCTGTTACAAGGAGCCGGGCAGGGAAATCTATAAAAAGAAATCTCAATTCATGGTGAGGATAATGGAAGTCACAGCGGGTAATGGAAGATATGGGAGATCGCATTCCTGAAGCTACTCTCATGACGTAAAGATCCTGTTGTAGTTAACGGGAACTCGTAAGTGGAAAGTGATAGAATTCGTCAATGATAAAGTCCTGATTCATGGTAAGGAAAAGTATAAGAGATGATATATGTAAGGACACTCTCATGATAGTGAAAGCTAGCCTTGTATGAGTCCTATAAACTTATATAATGGTGGAACTGACACAGAACTTGGTGATGATTGCTGATTCATGGCGAGGATAATGGAAGTTACTGTAACAACTTAGGAGAGGCATGAGAACACGCATTTGTAAACTTAATCTCATGGTATTTACAAGTTTTTTTATGACCACTGGATAATAATGAAGGGAAACTGATAAGGAATTTGATAACAACACCTAATTCATGATGAGAATAATGGAAGCTAAAATAAATAAGGAAAGAGATGAGAGGATGGATTCTGCCAAGAAACTCGTGGTACTGGAAGCTTCTCATGAGTGCTGGAAACTAATTAGTGGAAACTGGTGAAGGATGCGACGATAATAAATTCCTGACTGAAAAGGAGGATGATGAAGGTCGCAATAATTGAGGGACGATATGACGGGGCGTATTTGTAAAGGAACTAACATGACAATGGAAGCTTTTTATGAGTACTGGAAACTAATAAAGAAAAACTGAAAGAGAATTCGATAATAATAAAGTCCCGATTCATGGTGACGATAATGGAAACTACAATAAGTAAGGAAAAATATGACAGGAAGTATTTGTAAAGGAACTAACATGAGAGCTGACGTGGTGGAGCTGATAGGTGGCATGAATAAGGAACCTTGGCGGGGAAGGTGGAAGTTACGATAAACACGAGGACGCCCTTCCAAAGCTACCCGCATGGCATTGGAGGACCTTGAGTATTAAAGGCACGGAAGCTGTCACCCTCCATTCAGTAAGTACCTCCTCCACACACCCCTTCCGGGCAACACTCAACATTCAGCGCCCTCCCTCCCTCTCTCCGTCCCTCCACAAAAGTGCCACCTTCCCCCATACAAGAGAAAAGTGCCGCCGCCGCCTCCCTCCTCGGCCTTCACAGTATTTCCAGCCGCCCTTGGTCTCGTACAACCCAGTGTTATTTTTGTTGTGGTTCTCTTTCATCTTTTTTTATGCGTGTCATCCTCCTCCTACTTATTTCGTCCTTCCACTTTCCATCTTCTCCTCCTCCTCCTCCTCCTCCTCCTCATTCTCCTCTCTTCCTCCTCCTTCTCTTCCTCTTTCTCCTCCTGGTCTTAGTCATCGTCTGCCCCTTTCGTTTAGCGGTGTTTAAACATCGGAAAAGTAGCATGACCTCCTTTTGTAGCGGTTTAGCATTCATCGCGCCTTTCTTTTACGCGCCGTGCAGTCATAATACTCTCCGTTCCCCTCCACTCTTGCCCCTCTCCCTCGGCCAATCCCTCCCTCCCTCCCCCGCCTCCCGCCCCGCGTTGAAACTCTCACTCTTTTTCCATTGCTATCCTTGTGAGGAAACATTATACTCACTAATTTCACGGTTTCGTTCTAAGGTAATGTATATACAATGTGTGTGTGTGTGCGTGTGTGTGTGTGGTGTTCTATTAATGAGAGGTATTTCCTGAAAGCGAGTAAGGCTCAGGAAGTTTAATGAGGTGAGTTTTTTAAAGGTGGTAAAAGGTGAGGCGGTGGGTGAGGCGGTGAGCGGTGAAAGGGCTCGACTATGGGGGTGCTTAGGCGCTGTGCTGATCGCGGGAGGTAGAGCGGATGAGGCTAGCAGGCTACTCAGGGGTTCAGGAGGGCCCTCACCTTCAGCTACCCTGAGGAGCCGCCACCAGAGGCGTCCAGATGGGTGCATTCAGCTCAAGACACAACCGGGCGGAGCAACTGGCGGAGACGGGAGGTGGGCGGCCGCAGAGTGAGCAGCGGCCTTGGTGGGGGTGGCAAGGTTGCGGAAGGAGTTATGAGGACCTGTTAGAACCTGCCCGAGACGTGGTGAATCATAGGGTCACAGTTAGATGTGCAACCACGGCCGTGACAGACCGTACGTAGTGTGTCCGTAATGGAGATGCTGTCTTACTCATCTTGTTCCTGCTCGTTTCCATTACATTCTGTCTAAGTTGACCTGGGAATCCCTGGCTCCTGGTATTACTGCCATCAGACTCGGCTTTGTAATACGTACACGAATAATAGACCTGCTGACATCGGGAAACTCAACACGCCTATAAAACTATACTTTCTCTATGCACCTGGATTACTAGATATCCTTTCACACACACGGGGGAAAAAAAAAAATTGTCGAAGAAGGAAGGAGGAATTGGAGAAGGGGGAGAGACGAGGAGGAGGAAGAAGAAGAGAGAAGAATAATGAGGAAGAGGAGGAAACTCGCGCACGCCGCCGGCCCCCCCGCTGGGTGAATGGAGTGCGGGCAGACGCGTGCGGATCAACGAGTAGCGAGACAAAAACTCGTCGCCGCGGAAGCCTGTGAATTTTACTTTTACTTGCGACTTCCCTGACCCCGCCTCTCCTCTCCCTGTGCCTCCTTCTCCTCCCACTTCCCCCTCTCTCCCTCGTCTCCCTCTAGTACTTCTCTCCCTCTCTCCTTCACCTTCACCTCCCCTTCTCAGAACCCCTCCTCCTCCTCCTCCTCCTCCTCCTCCTCCTCCTCCTCCTCCTTCTCCTCCTCCTCCTCCTCCTTCTCCTCCTCTCACTCCTCTTCTCCCCCGCTAAAAGGCCTCTCACTAAGTACTGGTTTTATCCTAACTCACTCTAGCTGTACGTATTTCTTCTAAGGGAAAAAATTATTTACTATTACACGAACCGGTTGTGGCGGAGAAATGTTTGCGGAGTTGAAACTGAAAGTGATTAGAGGCAAGGTGCAAAGAAGCAGGAACGTTAGGTTTTATGGCGAAGGAACGTCAGGGACGGGGTGTTGCAACCTTGGTGTGGGGCACTGGGTGAAGGAACGTTGCAGGGGTGAAGGAACTCCGGTGAGGAGGTGAAGGAATATCAGTGGAGTGAAAGAACGTTGTTGGGGCTAAAGGAACGTTAGACTGCGGTTGAAATAACGTTACTGTTTGGGGTAAAAGAACGTTGCGGTGATAAAGGAACGCTATTGGTGGTGAAAGAAACGTTAGTAAGAAAATTAAGGAATACCATGGAAGTGAGAGAACGTTGGAATGCAGTGAAGGAACGTTGTGGAATTAAAAGAACGTTCGTGGAGGTAGAGGAAACGTTAGTGTGGATATAAGGAAACGTTTCTTTGAGGATGAGGAAACATTAAGGTTGGGGTGAAGGAACGTTTTGGGGTGAGAGAACGTTGTGGAGGTGAAGAAACGTTGTGGGGGTGAGGAAACGTTATGGGGGTGAGGAAACGTTGTGGGGGTGAGGAAACGTTGTGGGGGTGAGGAAACGTTGTGGGGGGTGAGGAAACGTTGTGGGGGTGAGGAAACGTTGGGAGGGTGAGGAAACGTTGTGGGGGGTGAGGAAACGTTGTGGGGGTGAGGAAACGTTGTGGGAGGTGAGGAAACGTTGGGGGTGAGGAAACGTTGTGGGGGTGAGGAAACGTTGTGGGGGTGAGAAAACGTTGTGCGGGTGAGGAAACGTTGTGGGGGTGAGGAAACGTTGTGGGGTGAGGAAACGTTGTGGGGTGAGGAAACGTTGTGGGAGGTGAGGAAACGTTGTGGGAGGTGAGGAAACGTTGTGGGGGTGAGGAAACGTTGGGGGGGTGAGAAAACGTTGGGGGAGGTGAGGAAACGTTGTGGGGGTGAGGAAACGTTGTGGGGGTAAGGAAACGTTGTGGGGGTGAGGAAACGTTGTGGGGTGAGGAAACGTTGTGGAGTGAGGAAACGTTGTGGGAGGTGAGGAAACGTTGTGGGAGGTGAGGAAACGTTGTCGGGGTGAGGAACGTTGGGGGGGTGAGAAAACGTTGGGGGAGGTGAGGAAACGTTGTGGGGGTGAGGAAACGTTGTGGGGGTGAGAAAACGTTGTGGGAGTGAGGAAACGTTGTGGGGGTGAGGAAACGTTATGGGGGTGAGGAAACGTTGTGGGGGTGAGGAAACGTTGTGGGGGTGAGGAAATGTTATGGGGGTGAGGAAACGATGGGGGGTGAGGAAACATTGTTGGGTGAGGAAACGTTGTGGGGGGTGAGGAAACGTTGTGGGGGGTGAGGAAACATTGTGGGGGTGAGGAAACGTTGTGGGAGGTGAGGAAACGTTGTGGGAGTGAGGAAACGTTGTCGGGGTGAAGAAACGTTGTGGGGGTGAGGAAACGTTAGGGGGTGAGGAAACGTTGGGGGAGTGAGGAAACGTTGGGAGGGTGAGGAAACGTTGTGGGGGGTGAGGAAACGTTGTGGAGGTGAGGAAACGTTGTGGGCGGGTGAGGAAACGTTGTGGGAGGTGAGGAAACGTTGGGGGTGAGGAAACGTTGTGGGGGTGAGGAAACGTTAAGGGGGTGAGGAAACGTTGGGGGAGGTGAGGAAACGTTGTGGGGGTGAAGAAACGTTGTGGGTGAGGAAACGTTGTGTGGGTGAGGAAACGTTGGGGGGGTGAAGAAATGTTGTGGGAGGTGAGGAAACGTTGGGGGTGAGGAAACGTTGTGGGGGTGAAGAAACGTTGTGGGGGTGAGGAAACGTTAAGGGGGGTGAGGAAACGTTGTGGGGGTGAGAAAATGTTGGGGGTGAGGAAACGTTGTGGGGGTGAGGAAACGTTAAGGGGAGTGAGGAAACGTTGCGGGTAAGGAAACGTTAGGGGGTGAGAGAACGTTGTGTGGGTGAGGAAACGTTGTGGGGGTGAGGAAACGTCGGGGGGTGAGGAAACGTTAGTGGGGGTGAGGAAACGTTGGGGGTGAAGAAACGTTGTGGGGGTGAGGAAACGTTGGGGGTGAGGAAACGTTACGGGAGAGGAAACGTTAGAGGGTGAGAGAACATTGTGGGGGGTGAGTGAGCGTTGTATGGATGAGGAAACGTTGGCATTTGGTGAGAGAACGTTGGCACAGGGACAGGGAACGTTGGCGTGTTTTATGGACAGAATAACGCGACTCCAGAGAAAGTCTGAGTGGATGTGAAATCGCGCGGGCAAGTAACACTGTTTTGCCAGGCTGGCCACGTAAAGCTTGAGCACCGCCCTGTGATATGACAGCGATCCACGGAGTGTTAAGAAGATGCACGCACGCACGCAGCCTAAACACTCGAAAGTTTGTGAGTGTGTGTATGAGCAGAAGAAACAAAAAGCACAGGTGTGAGGGCGGCGTGGCAGATGGTAGAAGAGGTTCTTGGCCCCACGGTACAGGAAGGCGTGGTGCGGGAGGAGAGAGACAGGGTCGTGACCAGTCCTGGTGAGTAGGGGATACACGATCACCTTCACCGTGAGGTTATTTTCAGATAATGGGATATTATTAGCAACGTCCCTGATTTCCGGTGTCTGGTGGCAGGAAGGAAGAGCGCTGGGGCAACGGCCTCCCTGCGCGATTACTCGTAGTGGCACCTTTTTTTTCCGTACTCAGCGGCGGGTCGGGTTCGTTCGCATCTTTTCTCTGAACCTTGCCTTCGGGTGATGTCATTCTTCTCTCTCTCTCTCTCTCTCTCTCTCTCTCTCTCTCTCTCTCTCTCTCTCTCTCTCTCTCTCTCTCTCTCTCTCTCTCTCTCTCTCTTTCTCTTATTTCTTCACTATTCACACTTCGCGAGAGTCAGTCTGCCAACACAAGTCGCTGAGTAACACAATTAATACATTCAAAACCAATCTGTGGCCGCCTCCCGCCTCCCCCGCCAGTCTGATGCAAGAATTCACTTACGTGTGAAACCAGCGGCGTAGAACAGCGATTAGAAACAGACCATCTCGTGTGGGCAATGACGTCTGCAATGTCTGCCTTCTATATGCAATCTCTGTTTATCTGTCTTTCTATCTGTTTTTGCTCTGTCTCCTCTCTCTCTCTCTCTCTCTCTCTCTCTCTCTCTCTCTCTCTCTCTCTCTCTCTCTCTCTCTCTCTCTCTCTCTCTCTGTCTCTCTCTGCACGTGGAAGGTCCGCTGCGCACCTCTTGCTTCACTTGACGTTCGTTCGGTAAGAAGTCGGCGGAGAAAGTGCGGTGTTGGCGCGAGGGGGCGATGCTACGCCGCGCCCGTTTCCGGTTGTCATCTACCTCAAGTGTGGGGGTTTTAAGGGCACTTGCTCCGCGCCCGCGTGTTGTGGCGGCCCTGCCCACTCAGCCACGCCCAGCACCCCCCTCTCCCGGTCCTCTGCTATCATCCCCACAA